>NC_136603.1:6795779-6955779 GCF_910589615.1 Taurulus bubalis | reverse complement strand
GTCGATGTGTCCTTGGGCAAGACACTTGACCCTAAACTACTCCTGTAGTTGTGCCTACGGTGCATGAATTTAGTCCTGGAGGGAGACTCTACCGTGATGGAGAGTCTCCCATCAGGCCTATACTCATACTCGGATGGGAGACTCTACCGTGATGGAGAGTCTCCCATCAGGCCTATACTCACACTCGGATGGGAGACTCTACCGTGATGGAGAGTCTCCCATCAGGCCTATACTCATACTCGGATGGGAGACTCTACCGTGATGGAGAGTCTCCCATCAGGGCTATACTCATACTCGGATGGGAGACTCTACCGTGATGGAGAGTCTCCCATCAGGGCTATACTCACACTCGGATGGGAGACTCTACCGTGACGGAGAGTCTTCCATCTGGGCTATACTCACACTCGGATGGGAGACTCTACCGTGATGGAGAGTCTCCCATCAGGGCTATACTCACACTCGGATGGGAGACTCTACCGTGATGGAGAGTCTCCCATCAGGACTACAATCACACTCTGGAGGAAGACTCTACCGTGATGGTAGAGTGTGAGTGTATGAATGGGTGTGAATGGGTAAATGACAGCGTGTCGTGTGAAACAAGCGCTGTTCATTTACTTTTCATCCATTTTGGTTTTTTTATCCTGGTGATCAGGGTTTTTCCAAAACAAAAACAACGATTGAAATAAACTATCAAATCAATTTGAACCACAGTTTCCGCCTTAAATATATTTAGTGTTAGAACAATTGTATGACATCATGGTGACTATAACGAAGAAGTACTTGTACTTTACGTTGTTATTTTAACAATAAAAGATCTTTCAAATTATATTTTAGGGTTAACGACTAATTATTCTGTTATAAATAATGATATTCTACAATGAAAACAAACGTGATATTTATCAATGACGGGTTTATGGCTATATTTAATATGAGCATTATTGACTGGTAATATATCTCTTTGTGAATCACCGGTTTGTGTTGAATACATGAAGCTCCCTGCACAGAGGTGGACCAGCAGAGTCAGAGTTAATATTGATTCATAATAATAATAAATGGAATTATGTTAATGTATTCATACTCATTATAATAGTGTTAATGTATTTGTAATATAGGGACATAGAAAACATGAATAATGAGTGGAGAGCTAGCGGGGAGCTAGCAGCAGCGCTAGCTGGCTACAGCGGGGAGCTAGCAGCAGCGCTAGCTTCTTACAGCGTGGAGCTAGCAGCAGCGCTAGCACGCTACAGCGGGGAGCTAGCAGCAGCGCTAGCTGCTTACAGCGCAGAGTTAGCGGGGACAACCAAGGTAGTAGCGGTTTATAACCCAACTTTTGCGGTAGTTTATTCTACCTTGACTTGGGCCTAACGTGTTTATCTCAAAGTATTGAACACTTTTTTAGAATTGTGACATAAATTCTTGGATATGAAAAGTCTAGATGCACTTTTGGGGGCCGTTCACACCAGACGCGACTCTCAAAAACGCGTCGCTAGCAAAACCATTGTTTCCCTATGGTACGGCACTTTCATGCGCGCTTTTTAAATGCCGCGCGACGCGTTTTTGTAGCATTTTTTCGGCGCGCTTAAAAGTTTAAATATTCTCAACTTTAAGCGCCTTGCGCGGAGTCGCACAATGTCACTCGGCCAGGGCAGCCAATCGGATGAAGCAAGAGGCGGGCTTTATTGCTTCACCACTTCCTTCCTGTTTTCGTGTGGTATGAACTCCGACGAGGCATTAATATTAGCGATCTTTAGCTACCGCCTGGCAGTTACAGATCGCCCGGCAGAAAGATCCGGGCGGTAACCGGGCAAAAATCACCCGGCTACCGCCCGGTACGCCTGGTGTGTTTTTGCCAAGGCGTTTTTGAAGCGGCTGCGCATTTAAAAGTCACGTCTGGTGTGAACGGTCCCTAGGTTTTATAGTACCTCCAGAGTTTCACTCCGTCTCCAGCCAAGTTTAAAGGGCCATATGTGTTCACTTTCTTACAATTCTATTTTTCTTTCTTTGCAGATAAATGGGCGAGATCTTCGTTTCCATTACCTAAAGTACTTCAGACGCTGTCGTGGTGTCGAGAGAACATTTTGTGCTTTCATTTGTAAAATATATGGAGAAAAATAAACCTTACAGGAACCTTCATGCTTCTCATCTGCCCCTGTATCTGTCTTTCCTCACAATAAATACTGATGAGAAAAGCGAATGTCGATGCTTCACTCTTCTGGATTTCACCCTCCACATTTGAAAGGCAGTCCAACGTAACATATCATATCAACGTATCGTATCATAAAGTCTTTTTTCATGACATACTTCTCTGACTTTTTCATAGATGTATATAATTGGAAACGTCTCCTCGTGCTGGAGATATTTCCTCACTTTGTGCTGCAAAACGTACACATATATATATATACAGTGTTGGGGTAGTTACTCAGAAAAAGTAACTAGTTACAAGCTACTAGTTGCTTCTGAAAATTGCAACTAGATTACTTTACTAGTTGCTGCATTTGAAAAGTAACTTCACTACTAGTTACTTTACTTTCCATTTCTTTAAGCAAATGTACAAATTAACCGTAAAGATACATGGACAAACATCACGGCCCTTTCATTACTTTATTTTCAATGTTCAATAAAGGGCATCTCTTAACCTTTACACATAGTGTATTGTAATTGTAAACATGTAAAACAAAATGGCACATACAACTCAGCCATTAACTTGAACGAACATTAACCCTGTTCACACTGTCTGACCAAAGAAATATGCCTCACTTTAAAATCCACAAACAACAGGATACAAGAGGCTGTGTATGGTGGGGACATTCAGGTCAAACAGCATAACACATTAAAAACAGGCTTTGGGAAACATGAGACCCCACTAAACCAAATGTTTAAGAACAAAACCAGCTTGTTATAGGAATCATTGTAGTGGTTTAAGAAAAATAGAAAAATGAATGGCACTTTTCCCCATAAAATAGAAACAGAAATGCACTTAACCCAAAAAATAGAAACAGAAAATGCAATTAAATAAACAGAAAATCCACTTCATCTTTGCCTAAATAAACAGAAAGTGCACTATATCCTATGAAGTGTATCATTTTTCTCTATTCTTCAAAATAGCGATTGTATCGCATGAGTAAAAGTCTCTGCAATCTTTTATCCGACAGCCTGTTCCTCCTTGGGGTCAGAACAATACTGCCCAGGCTGAAAGCCTTTCCACAGTGTTGTAACTTGTTTTATTACATGATTTACTCTTATTGTGAAGAGCATGTAAACAGGAAGTGCTTTTACTTTGAAGGCAGAAAGTACAATGATACGTGCTTGTTGACGCTAACTAATGTTGATGTTACGTGTGGAAAATATAAACATGTCGGGTGCAAGAGCGCGTTCTCAATCGCTTTATCAGTTGTAATGCTGCAGTTCACCAGTAGAGGGAGTCCGTTCATACCAGACGTGTCTTGTCCTCATTAGAAGCTCCACGTCATTACAGACAGGTGCACTTGATGGTATTGAGTGTTGTATTGCTTTGCAATATCCTTAATCCTAGGGAACCTGGAGAGAACCTCCCAGTCCGTCTCCGTCTCATCCATTCCCCGCTTCCCTCCTTCTACGCACCAGCAGCTACGTCACTCAAATCACTCAAATGGAGTTCTGTGATAGGTTGTTCATGCAGAAAGTGTCATGTGACTCGCGCGCTGTTAAAAGAGAACTTTTCGGACTGGTAAAAATGTCTTGAGTAACGCAGGAACGCGCGTTACTGAGGTCTAGTAAAGTAGTGTAGTTACCAATATTTTGAGTGTAATGCGTTGCTTTAATTCGTTACCTATAAAAGTAATTACGTTTCTGTAATCCGTTACTTTGTAACTCGTTACCCCAACACTGACTGTAATATACTATAATATACTGTAACATACTGTAATATACTATAATATACTGTAATATACTATAATATACTGTAATACACTGTAATGCACTATAATACACTATAATATACTGTACTATACTGTAATATAATATACGACAATATACTGTAATACACTATAATATACTGTACTATACTGTAATATACTATAATATTGTCACGCCGGAGCACTAATGAAAGAACCCAAATGCACGACCCGAGGCAGAGAGTAAAGTTCACAAGAATTCCTTTATTGATAAAGGTAATATTGCAACAGGATAGAGTCTCTGGAGAAGGACCGCCGAAGGTTCTCCCGATGTAACTGGGGAGGGACTGAGGCCGGTCGGCAAGGCTCTGACCCGCTGTGGTGAGAGCAGCTGTCTCACTAAGGGGAGAGTAGAATCGCCAACGTAAACAGTCCAGGGTCATTCACAGGAAGGCAGTCAAACTCGGCAGAGGTACAGGCAGGGATCGGGCTTACTCGGAAACGAAGGGACGTCGGAATCAGAACAGGATATCAGGCAGGAAAAACGCTGGTAAGTTGACTCACAGGTGAAGAAAAACGAACTGGCAACGAGACAAGTGAAGCACCGAGTATATATACACACTGGGAGGGGAGTTAACGAGACACAGGTGAAACACATCAGGGCAGGGAGAGGTAATCACACATGAGGAAGTAAAGACAGCAGACATGACACAGGAGGATGATTTCAAAGTAAAACAGGAAGTGACAAGACAACAAAATAAAAGCACTACCGTCTAGTGACGGTTGTGACAAATATACGACAATATACTGTAATATACTGTAATACACTATAATATACTATAACATACTGTAATATACTATAATACACTGTAAAATACTATAATATGCTATAATATAAGATGTAAATATATATTCTTTAGTTATAATAATATTCATGGTAATCCTTCTGATAGTTGTTGAGATAGTTTTCAGTCTGTAAACAGTTCTCGTACTAATGATATGTATTCTCGTATTTATATATATATATAGATATATATATAAAAACACTTTGAAAAAAAAAAATGGCTGAATCATCTTTTTATTCTCTTAAAGGGCCGGTACCACCGATTCACGTCACGCTTGGAGGAAGTATTCAGACTTTTTACTGGAGTAAAAGTACTACACAAAGTACCACACTCTGAGAAAACTCCAGCACTCAAAACCTTACTGAAGTAAATGCATTATGAATAACCTTAAAAACCTTACTGAAGTAAATGCATTATGAATAAAAGTTAAAGTACGTGAAGAAAAAGTATTGATTGATCAGTATTATGTTTTCCTCTTATATCTGATGCTTATTCTACATTAATGTAGTTTAATGTAGATTAATCTACATTAATATGGATTAATATTACATTGTAATGCAACAATATATTCCACAAGTTTTCAACAAAGTGCAATGTAACAACAATGCACATTGTAATGCAACATATATATATATTTTTTTGTTGCATTACACTGTAATGCAACAATATATTCCACAGGTTTTCAACAAAGTGCAATGTAACAACATTCCACATTTTCAACAAGGTGCATTGTAATGCAACAATATATTCCACATTTTCAACAAAGTGCACTGTAATGCAACAACATATTATGCAAATAAGCATGAGTCACAACACAATGTTATGACACCAGCGTAATTACAGAACAGACTTTAGCGAGGAGTCTGTCTTATACCTCAACAGAACCCCCTATAAGCAGCTATAGCTGCCAAAGATGCAATTGAACTGTGCAACTTTGGAAAGGAAAACATATAAACAGGTTAAAACAAAACATAACCATATTTTTTTGAAAATGAAATCCTTTGACTCAAATAGAAAGAAACAATAAACTCCTGCTCCTTCAAAAACAAAACAAAAGTTTAAACGCACTTCACATTGTGGTTTGAGGAATATTTCCATCTCGATTGTCTCCTGGTGCATCCAAAGGCTCAACTTTGACATGCCCCGTGTGCTTGCACAATATGGCACTCGGCTAGACACAGTCTACAGGTCCAGAAGAGCAATTCATTGTAGTGCTACTACAAGTTTTGAAGTCTGCCAAAGAGATTTTGGGGGACATCTTGTGCTGCTCAAGCTGCATGATGATTTTCTGCAGCACTTCAAAAGGTGAAATGAAGGCGTTTGGGATAAGACAGGTTGAGTGCATAAATCAAACCGAGAAGCAAGGCACAAGCTGAGGCAACCGAAGTCAAGTCATTCAACACTGCCACGCCCTCAATAACAATGCCAATGTCTTCAGGTGGCTCCTGCAGTCCTGCCCCCTCCTTCCGAATGACATACTGCCATAGTGAGCTGCTCCAAGTCCCTCTGAACATCGGCGCTTGAGTCCTACAGAAGAATGACAAACAAAAAACATCACTTGCATGCATCACTTTGCACTGTTATGCAGTAACTATGTACCAGGTATGGGACAATAATGTCACTGGCCTGAGTCCTACACTGTGATAACTTAATTATGTTAATTCCTCATTTCAATCAGAACACAACATTTGTATTCATCACCGCTGTTAATGAAAGAAGTTAGCTAGGGCTACACAATTATTGAAGACAATAGCTACATAATCATAGTTATTATATTTCACTGAATAATGCCAAAAGGGATCACACACTAAACGTATTTGGTACAGGTTAAGCCTCACATCTCATGATTGGCCATGTCTAGTATTAGGACAACCCTGTGTTGTAAAAACAAATAAAAGCACCCTGAAACTTGACTGTGCAATTTTTTGGTTGATGTGCCAATGTGTGGTATGTGCTGGACTATTTCTTGGCTGGGTGTCACCACACACCTCAACCAGCACAGGTGTACAATTTGATCCAATGTGTTATGTATTGTTGCTAGGTATTACATTATGTCCAACATGGCCAAGATTACAAAATCATGCAATCAAGCCAACCAGGCTTGAGGTGTTAGTTATTATTACAGTTAAGAAAATGTCCCTTTTACATATTTTCTTTTTTACAACAATCTAGGATGTTTTTGTGTGTCCCTTTGACAAGGCGTGCTGACATGCAAATTTATTTGGAAACTTACAAGATATGAGGGCTTTCAGGACACACTCCCGGCGAAGATGAAAATTATATTTTCACGAATCTCTGAAGACAGACGTCCTCACTGTTACTGCTTAACTCCTACACTACGCTATATTTGAAGAAGAAAAAAACAGAAGGGATTGCAAGCTCAATGGAGTAGCTTGAAACATGCCCTGCTTATGAAACACATGGTCAGTATTGGTCTGCCTATGTTAATGTTTCTATAAACCATGATGAAACTGCAACACCCCTCTTAGCTACCAAAAAACTTTAGGACTCCTTTGATAAATAAGATCTACCTGGTCCAAAGTGTCCATGATGTTAGCGGTCTTTTGGCGAGTCGCTCCTCCTTTGGCACGGATGACACTGATTAGCTGACTTGAGTCTACATCCAACTGGGCCATGAACTTCTCCTCAAGAGGAACAGCCATGAGCCTCTGGAACTCTGCATTGATCTAAAACAAAAAAGTGACAGTGGATATGGTGTCCTGAATGAAATGCAACTGGCCTTGGCCTGTATACGATTTCAGTTTTAACCAAATAACTACTGAAGGATAGCTATACATCGTTCAAAATGTCAATACACAAAAAAGGTATTACAAATATGAAAATTGAAAATGTAAATTCTGTCAGTAAGCACAGTGTTATACTTATTCTCATCCACACCAAATTATGACCAATTCTTAAAAGCTCACTGTGTCAAAACCAAAATACAGTATTTGATCACTTCAGTAACATCATTACCTCTTTCGGCTGGAACAGTGCAGGCCATCTGTCCTTGAAGTCCATAATGCTGGGTTCTTGGTTTACCACCTCCTGTCGTCTGTAGGCAAATGTGAAAGCCATTATGTCTGTGATAACCCTTTCATTGTTTCTTATCCTGATCTCTGTCAGAAGTTCTAGTCTCACTTTTTCCAGGCTTTCCAGAGTCTGACCAGTAGGGAAGGATGGAAAAAAGTTAGCTTCAGCTCGTTTAGGCCCCTTAACTTTTTTAGCAGGGAAAGCATCTGTAGGTGCTTTAGATTTCAGGGAGTCTACAGACAGCTCTGGACACCCCTGCAATTTGAGCTGAGTCCTGTAGTTTCCCATCTTGTACTTCAGTTGCTGTTTTCAACCGTAGCAGCCATTGAATGAGCCAGGTTCTTTCAAACAAGGGTGCTTTTTGATGAGGGCCTCTGCAACTGTGCAGAAATGTCCATCCTAGGCCAGGCAGGGTAGGCCTTGTATTGAAACATTTCTTCTGCTAGACTGTTCAGGATATCAGACTTCATTCGGGAGCTGACTGTCAACATCTTGTGGCTCACATCGCATTCAGAATTCCCTTTTGATAGCTGCAGCTCTGTGTCATATGCGAATCTGGGAATTGGAAAGTCTAGTGGCCACTGTTGTGTTCGAGATGACACAGACTCGGGAGATGAGAGTATTATTGAGATTGATTGTGGAATTCCAAAAACAAATGTACATGTCATTCAAAACACATGAATGCAGACTTTAGGTGATTCAATTTAGAGACTTGGGATAAAACACATCAAGCAACATATTCAGATGAACACTAACGACACAAATCCACCACATGTAATACTCACAGTGACCAATTGAAGGGCCAGCCTCACGGCCTCCACGTCCGCATGGGCAAATGTGGGCAGACTTGACGGACTTGCATGCTCCATGTTGCTATAACAGTACACAATAAAACCACAACACACAGCATTAATTATGATACCGTATCAACCCAGATCACAGGCAAAACCACACTACATACCAAATCTACAACAAAAACCTTTCATGAAATGAAATGGATGACTGCTTTACGATTAGCTGTGTGCTTTAAGATTTGCGGTGGACAAATCTTCTCAATAGCATTTTGAAACAGGAAGGTAGAACGCAGACTGTTGAAGGTTTAGAATGGGCTGACAAATGTGAACTCTTGCGCCGTAATCCTGTCACTGTGGCAAGGATGTTTGATTATTATATTTGTAATCCTAGATACTTAGTTGAAAACAAAATCCAGTGGCAGAATGCAGCAAATCTTGTTTTCCCCTCTTAATCACGACAGCAATTCAACCTAAAAAAATAACCGAAGACATGTAAATAATCAGACTATTGAAAATAGGTGTAAAGATTCTTATCATCATTTATCTTATTGCCAATATCTACAGTATTTGTTTTTAAACTGAGAAATATTTGAATTCAAAGTACAATAAAGACTGGAGGCCTCAAAAAAAAAAAAGGATGTTTGATTATCGATGGCATTGTTTTTTAAAAGAAGTACTCATGTCTCCATCACAGCCCATTGGAAAGATAGTTGACTATTTTTATCGGGTTGAATTTCAACAGCGTGATTCACCTCATGTGCATTGCTTGTTTTGGATTGAGAATGCACCTCAAATTGATAAAGCCACAGATGATGAAGTAAGTAAATTCATTGATCAATATGTGATATGTGAATTGCCATCAGACAACGAGCCCTTAAGGAACATAGTGACGTCTGTGCAGCAAAAAAGACACTCAAAAACGTGTAAGAAAAGAAACACAGTTTGTCGGTTTAACTTTCCCAGGCCAGCATCCACTCGCACCTTTATATGTCGGGGCCCTGATGAGGACATAAAATGTACGTGTAATTTGACACCGTGTAAGTGTGCACACCAAGGACAGAGTTTGGCTGATAAAGCCAAAAAGGAAGCGGCAGTAAAGATTATGGAAGCCATTAAATCTGCTCTGTCAGATGAAACTTCTACTTTTGATAGTGTGGAGCACTTGTTTCATAGTTTAGGGATAGATCAAACTGTCTTTGAGGTTGCGTACCAGTTAATTAGCAGAAACACACACATTGTATTAAAAAGAAATATTGATGAAGTCTGGATTAATCAATATAGCAAGCCATTATTAAAATGCTGGAATGCAAACATGGACATTCAGTATGTTGTTAATGCATATGCCTGTGTTGCAGAGGAATTGGATAATATTCAAGAGTCTATTGATGGCAATGGTGTTTTGGAAGATGTGTGGCGTGAGCTCTGCCCAGAACAAGAGCTGGAGCGGTTAGAAAGCGAACAAGAACGAAAAGACAATGAAACGGTAGATGACGAGCACGTGGAAGGTATTCCTGACTTTGCAGTTAGCCATCGAGAAGTTGCACATTTAGAGAAGACCAACATGTGCAGAAGTGAAGGGTTGGACTTAATCCGATCCCTGAACGACACACAAATGTCTATATTTAATCAGATCCGACAATGGTGTCTCGACAAAATCAGTGGGAAAAAACCAGAGCCATTTCATGTTTTTATTACAGGTGGTGCAGGTACAGGAAAGAGTCATTTAATTAGAGCCCTTCAATATGAAGCGACAAGGTTACTGTCAACAATGTGTGAGAACCCTGACCAAATTTGTATATTGTTAACTGCTCCTACTGGCATCGCAGCATACAATTGACATGCCTCAACCATTCATACAGCATTAGGCATTGGTATAGACACCAAATTACCATACACACCTTTGGGTGAGGAAAAGATTACCGTAATAGTTTACGTGCCCAATACAGAATCTGCAAATTTTAATAATTGATGAAATATCCATGGTTGATCATAAACTGATGGCGTATATTCATGCCAGATTACGGCAGATCAAACAAAGTGGGGACTTTTCCCCATTCGGTAATGTCAGTGTAGTTGCTGTTGGAGATTTTTTCCAGTTACCACCAGTAAAAGGGAAGCTATTGTATGTTGAAGATGTAGACTTCAACCTGTGGTGCAACCTATTCAGCGTTGTCGAGTTAACCCAAATTGTTCGGCAGAAAAACTCTGTATTTTCAGAGTTATTAAATAGATTGAGGACACATTCAAAGGGAACACCATTGATGGCAAGTGACTTTGATTTGTTGAAGAAATGTGAAACTGGTGAAGAGAATTCATCCTTATACATTTTTCCCACAAATGCTCAAGTAAATACTCATAATTTGGAGCAGTTAATGAAAACATGTCCCGATCATTTACAAATAGATGCTCAGGATTTTGCACGGAATAGGATGACAGGTAAACTAGAGCTAAAAGCTCGACATCATGGCAGAGTGCACAACACATGTTTAGCTGAAAAACTATTTCTGGGGGAAAATGTACGTGTAATGTTGACTAAAAATGTGGATGTGATGGATGGCTTAGTTAACGGTGTCCGTGGCAAAGTTTCCGAAAACTGTGCACGTTCAATTTGATGATGATAAAGTTGGCACACAGAGGAGGAAACATCTGGTCATGCCTTAAGCAATTTCCCAACCTCTACACCTATCTTTCCAGAAGAGGATAGGGTCACCAACAAAGGTGGATTGCGACACCAATTTCCCCTCAAACTGGCTTGGGCTTGTACAATCCATAAGGTACAAGGAATCACAGTTGATAACGCTGTGGTCTTGCTTAAGAAAATCTTTGCTGCAGGACAGGCCGACGTAGCATTGAGTCGTGTCACGAGTTCAGCCGGATTAGTTATTCGTGACTTTGCAAATAAGGCCTAATCAACGACAAGTTGTACCAGATGTCAATCTGGTACTTTGACAAATGTTCTTTATCCTATCATCCTGGCCAGAAGCTGGCCATAGATGAGAGGATGCTAGCCACAAAAGCAAGGCTAGGTTTCAAACAGTATTCTCCACTAAAACCAACAAAGTGGGGAATAAAACAGTTTGTGCTTGCGGACATGCATGGCTACACATGGAACTATGTTATCTATGAGGGGAAGACAGCAGAACAGTCACCAGATGGACTGGGCTATTCTACTGTGATGAGGCTTCTAGAAATTCCATTGTTGGGGACAGGATATCAATTATTTATGGACAACTTTTACACCAGTCACAAGCTTCTGACTGATTTGGACCAAAAACATATCATGGCTTGCGGGACTATGCGGGAGAATCGTAGGGGTTTCCCTGCCACAAAAGACCACAAACTGGTGAGGAGGTCCAAGCGGGGAGACATCAGATGGCTACGAGTGGAGAAGTTGCTGTTTGTCCAGTGGATGGACACTAAACTGGTGACTGTGGCTTCTAACTTCCACCGAGCTTTCAGTGGTACCAGTGCCATGAGGAGGGTGAGAGATGATGATGGAGTTGTCCGCAGAACTGATGTCCCCATTCCAGATGCTGCGAAGGACTATAATGCCTACATGGGAGGAGTGGACCTTTCAGATGCTCTGATAGGCTACTACAGTGTTCTCCCAAAAGTCTTCTACCACATGGTGGACATTGCTGTGACGAACAGCTTCATAATTTACAAGCAACTTGCTTGTGACAAAGGAGAGACCCCAGTGACACACAACAAGTTCAGGCAGCTCCTCATCAGAGAAACAACTGAGAAGGAACCATTTCAGCCTTCACAGCCATCACATCCAGCAACATGTGCACCCATCTTTCCCTCTCAGCATGCAACAAAAGGTCGAAAGCAATGTGTTCTTTGCAAGAACAAGACCCCGGTGATTTGCAGGAAGTGCAACACCCCCCTCTGCCTTATTCCAAAAAGGAACTGTTATGTAAAGTGGCATGACAATCTAAAGTCATGAACAAAGACATATGTGTAGATGCCTGTAGCATATTTTTTGTTGCCAAATATTTGCTGTCCATGCCTTGCATGTTCATGTTAGGGGATGCCTTCTATGCCCTTTTGGCCTATTTGTCTATTTTTCAATAGATCTGCTCCACTTGGGAGTCAAAGTTATATTTTTCATTGTTATTGGTTATTACACACATTATATATATGTTTGTGATTGTAAATTGTAAATATTGCTCCAATTGATGAAATATATCAACATGTACAGGAAAAAACACCTTTAGAGTGTCAGAATATCATTTGGTTACCATGTGTGCATTTGGAGTCTCCAAATGTTCTTTTTTTTTTGGAGCTCCGCCTTGATTTCTTTATAAAGAAAACATTGTAAAATGGTCATACTTTGTCCTATCTTCTTAAAATTTGAGGCAGGAGTTCACTGATAGTGTAGTTACAGCCCTATGTTGTCCATAACCTGTAAAGATACAGCCACAGGCAGCTATGTATACTGAAAGATACTTTTTTATTTTAGGCGGACACAAATCTTCAATTTTTACTGACTTCAACGCCCCACTGCTCTGTTTCTGTATGACCTACAGGTTTTCTGATACTTTCACAAGATACTTTAGGGGGTTTTCTTTACTTCATTGGTGCAAATAGTCAGAGTGGTTCAGAAGCTACAGCCATTTTAATTTTGGTACGTCACTTTAGGCGTTTTTCCTCCAAAATAGGGGTGGGGTGGAAGAGGTTAATGAGTACACATTCGTGCTAGCACATAATCACCATGATTGAAAGTCTGTGGTACTTCCATCAGAGGAGATCAAGTCATAATTAAGCTTTCCTTTGTAACTACTGGTATTATGTTGGAAGCAGCGTGAATCACTCACCGCTGTTCAGTGGAAGAGGATATGCCGAAGCACAGACATGTACGAGGTGTGGTTCCCCATCATGAGCATGAGTTCGCTCACCAGTGACCTCGTGTGCAGATTCATTTTATTTACTTCACCAGGATGAACTTTCCAACGGGGACCAGCTTCCTCTCAAGAGTTCTACGAGTGTAGAAATGTGCTGAAAATCTCTCCGAGGAAAAACATAAAGGGTGACCGAGTCCTCTTCCTCTCATTAGTATTTTAAGTCTGTCTCTAAATATGTTTGATTACAGAATATGAATTGTTTCCTGGGTCTCATTCCTTCTCTCAGATAGCCACCAGGCTTCTTAAAATTGTTATTTCAACCTTCGTGACCGACAGCTCTTTTTCATCTATGAACAATTGCATTTCCTTGAACCTTGAAAACGGGGCAAGGCTTATTTCCTCGACTTCCTGCTTGGCACACTCGCTCTCGCCGTTGACCCGACATTCCCCACATGAGATAGCCATGAAAATATTTCACATCCTTTTCAGCCCATTCACGCACCAAGAGATAGAGCAACAGGGACGAGTGGGAGCCAGGGCACGGAGGAAGGAGACTGATCGAGGGTGAACGAGGGACTTTTACAGTGGAATAGCAAGAGGCAGACAAACAAACAGAGACCACACAGCAATCAGGCCAGTCACAGACCATCGCCAAGAGGTGACCGAGCCATCTGTGTCTCTGCCCGCCTGTCAAATGACTTGCCACCACAACAGGAAATAGCCAATATCGCACTAATACACTGAGGCAACACAAAGGATGCCCTGATGGACATCTCTATTCTGATGCTACTTTGTGTGCGTGTGTGTGCATTCAATGCTCTATCGTAGATCTGTCTGCATCTTTATTCTCTCTGGACGA
The DNA here is from genome assembly GCF_910589615.1 of Taurulus bubalis. NCBI lineage: Eukaryota > Metazoa > Chordata > Actinopteri > Perciformes > Cottidae > Taurulus > Taurulus bubalis. Next base: position 6,941,529 of record NC_136603.1, on the reverse strand, counting down.
GTGGGCTCTGATGTCAACGCGGCTATAACTTGATAATGAAAGAAACAGAAACAGTGTTTGAAGAAGACTAATTCTGAAATTAAACACAGGAGGCGTAACTTAATATTGCGAATAATGCCTCAATTCCTGGACAGACAGAGTTTGAATTACTCTGTTTTAATAATGTGGAAAGGAATAAACTGGGGCTTAATGTTATTATATTGGGTATACTCTGGGGAAACTGATCTACACGGTGATTTATGATACCGCTGGGTTGAATAAAGAACGTGTGTGAGCCTGTTTGTGCGCTTGTGTGTTTGTAGACCTAAAAGGCTGCAGGTTGTCTAAATTAAATTAGATTTTTTTCTGTAATATGTCACCAGAGCTGGGTGATAACCTATTGTACACATAACTTAATGCACCTTCACAACAGACCCCATCTATACCCTATAGTCCCGTATTAGTAACATTTACTGGACTTAGTCAACAACCTGTCCTTTTGTTGTGGGAAAACCACAGAGGAAAGTCGGCTTAAAACCCACCTAGTACGTGAGGAGAATATATCATATTTATCTTTTAGTTTCCATTTTCTATTATTGGTTCATGTTGTTATTAATTGCTTATTTCCCAATAAGAAGAAGACGGAATAAACAAAAAAGACAAATTGCGTAGACTCTAATCTAGTGATCTAGCTGCCCTGGAGCTTTCAGATTGGTATTTTTCAAAATAAGATACAAGAACAAACAATTTGAATTGAATTTGAACCTGGAATGAATCAGTTTAATTTTCCACTCATTCATTTAGTTTAATTCGTTAATGTATCTATAGATTTAGAGACGTATTGGTTTAATGAATGTGACATGTCCTGTCACGTTCACCGGAAGATGTTCTTATTTTGACATACATTGTAATGTCCATCCATGTATTCAGAGTGGGACTCTCTTGTGATAACCATTTCCTTTTGAAGGATGTTATTTGCCATGCAAGGGGATATTTATTTTAAATTTCTCTTGGTGGCCTATAGTTATATGAGAGTAACTGGGTTTTACCCAGGTTAATCTTATACCCCGATAGTTTACCATACTGTTCAAATGACTGCATCAGTTTAGGTATAGTGTATGTTGGTTGCTCCATGTAGGTCAAGATGTCATCTGTGTAACAGGCCAATTTGTGCTCTGTAACTTTAATAGTAAATTCCTTGAATATCTTCATTTTGTCTGATATACTGAGGTGACGGAGAGTTAGTGACGAACAGCGGCAAGCGAACGTCACTCGTCAAGAAACTGACAAACTATGATCATTATGGTTTTCTTCTTCTTTTGTCAATACCTAAGTGTACAAAAAAAATATATATATTATATATATATAATGTATTTCTGGAGACTTGATACTTACAATATGCAATACTGCTGTACTATACTGAATATTGTTTTGCTACTACTACATTTCACTTCATAAGATTACACTTGTATGCCATAATATGTCAAATGTACCAGCCTTTTTATTTTATTTTGACCATATTATGTCATATTGTTATACCATTTTACTTTGAGGAGACGGTACTGTTGGTCCAAGATAAACACTGGAATAATCTTTCCACCAGGTAAACCTGCACATGCACACCTCTCTGGAGTGTGACAGCGATTATAACCGCATAACTACCGGTATATAATGATTCTGATTAACTGGAGGATACACTTTTTTTCTACAAGTAGATCTTAAACCTTGAATGTAAACAGGAGTCCGGCCAGTTGGATAAAATCTCCACTTGTCCTCTCCTTATATGGAGTTAAGTGTCGGTAGGTAACTGCCAGTGCCGCTGACTCGCCGCTCTCCTCCCTCATGCTGCCATGGACTCGCCGCTGCCAGTAATCTCACTCGCTGTCTCTCCCAACAACGTTAGCTAACATGTTAGGAAGCTGACTAGCTTGCTATTAAAAAACAAGTTTGAGGGAAATGAAGCCGCTGTAGACATCTTAACGCTGATTGCCGTTAAGATTGATTAAAAGAATAAACATTTAATGTATGCCTGCTTATATTTTGAGCAACTTTCGGGATTTTATTTTTTTATTCCATGACTTTTCCAGGTTTTCCATGACCGTAACCCTGCGGTAGGTCTGGGGGCGAGTGACTGGTGTGACCTCTCAATACCGAGGTCCGTAGTTGAGGGGATCTCCAGCGAGTCCCCCATTAACTTTTCCACAAACTCCATCATAGATGACCCCTCCGCTCCTTCGGGAACATTATATATCCTTAAATTCTCCCGACGTGATCACCCTTCTTAGTGATCACGCCTCTGCTATTTTTTGGTTAACGTTGCCCAGCTCGGAAGAAATATTATTTAGCTGAGTTTTTGTGTCTTTGCGAAAGTCCCGTATTTCTTCTCGAACTTTCATTAAACTTGCCGCGTCGTCTGGCTGAGAGTTACGCAAAGCATTGTGCTTTTCTTGTTCGTGTCCTTTTTTCCCATTGTTGCCCCGCTTACTCACCGGCTTATTCTCGAGAAATGTAATATTTGATTATTTATCAGGGCGTAGTAGTTATTTTCCCGGAGGAGCTATCACTTTAGGCTGCCATTCAGGGTGATGACGTTACCAGAACCCTGTTGGCTTTTTATAAAGGAAAAAATCATACTTGCACATTGAGGTTTGACAAACATTAGAAAGCAAGGAGGTTGTACAACTTTCAAAGTAAAGGCCATTTTCAAAAAAAAATCCGAATGGTTTTGCATACCTATACTAAATACAGAATATCTCCTCAGCCCCCGGTTTTAACCCCATTTCCCGAATGTCTTAACCAAAAGGACGTTGGACACCTGAAGGCTGTTTGCTGTCTGTTTCCAGCAGATCTGGCTCTATGGGGACAGCACACGTCCTTCTTGACCATGAGCTGAACAAAACGCCTGCCGGTAGTGATGGTATCACACAGAATTAACTACTTTCAGGCAAACGGGGTCCATTAACAAACGCATGAATTAACAAATGATGTAAACAAAAACTTCATGAAGCCCCCTTTAACAATCTGAAAGCACAAATCAATCTGCCCTGTCTACAGAGATGAACGTAGTACCTCAGCAATGCATTCATGGGCAACTTCTTCCATGCAATGCTCTGCCTCAGCACGTCTCTGGAGAAGGAAGGGATGCTGGACAGGGACTGCAGGATGGCGTTCATGTAGCAATTGTTTCCCAGGTTGGAAAATCTGTGAAATATGAATGACAGGATTTACACAATGGATGGGAAATACATATTTATTTGGCCTTGAATTTGGAAAACAGAAATTCCAACACAACTCCTTCCAGGGCTTCAAATTGTGTAAAACTGGCACACACTGCTAATGCCCACATTTAGTGCAGCCCATCTGTCTTATTCTTACCCTTGCATTGGGGGCTGAGGCTGGGCCAGTGTGGAGGGCCGCTGCTTGTTCCAGCCAACGTCCAGAGAGGTGCGTATCCTCTTCAAGGGCGTGGAGTGACTTCTCTTGGCTCTATTGGATGATTATACATTGTGTAGATTATACAGATCTGAATCAGTGGTCCCACAATGATGTGATGCTTCAACTTGACAATTACATTTATGTACAACTAAAATGTCCCAATTCAATTTTGAAAAACAGAAATTCACCTGTCAAAGAAGGATCTGGTTGAACTCCATGCAGCTGAGGGAAAGTGAAGCATAAAGTCTATATTAATTCAACCTTCATGGAAATATATTTACTCTTCTTCTTTTTCTGCCATGATAAAACCAGCTTGTGTCCGTGTAGGAGGCACATCGCTGCACACGATGACGGTGTAGGTAGCAGACATGTTGAGGTTCTAGAGAGGGTTATAGACAGACAACGGGATGAGCATGTTTTCATAATGCCATCCACTCTTTTAATTCACTGAAGATAATAGGATGAAGATTTTGTCCAGGTTTTGTTTTTTCTTCTTTTTTAATCCATAAATATTACAGATTATTATTCCTACTAATTATAAAGCAAATTGTAAGATTTCATACAGGTGTGGAGGACTTGCACCAACCACAAAATTGGTCAGTATAATTAATTTTAGTACAAAATGTCAGTAATACACAATATATACTGTATATATAACAATGCTCAGAGCCGATGCATTTGGTCTTCACCACGGCGCCATCCCATAGCCTCACGTGCAAATCCATCTGTTTGGACTGTAAATAGTGGTCCAGGCTTTCATCATATATAACTACATCGGCTCTTTGCGTCAACACGTTGTACAACGTGAGACTCTTAAAGTGGGGAGCGAGCCCGAACGAGCAGAGATATGAGCATTTGCTTTCGCCACAAGAAATTGTGCTGCAATTTTGGCTATCGGGGAACGTCCGGCGAAATAGCAGGCTGGCATCTTTGGGTGATTTAAAAGAAAAATGTGAATTGGCAACCTTCAGTGGCCACATTACCTCTGCAGTAAGGACTTAATTTTTCGTTATAGCGCCATCGGTTATCGCCGCCTGCTTGTTAGCCGAAGCGAGAGGCTTGCTGCTCGGCGTAGCAGTTGCCCTCGCTGTGGTGAGAAAGCCGGTGATGGGGTCAATTTAGGCCACTTGTTAGATTTTGACATTAGAGAAGCAGACTGGTCGTTGCACGTTCCAGTCTTGAGAGAAAGGATGAGGACACGATTCTCCTCCTCTTAGAATTGTTAGGGCCAATAGGAATGCAAGATGTCCATGATGGAAAACCGTGTATTAAAGAGCCGAACTTCTGGCTGTTCGGAGTGTTTTTTGGACGGTCAACCTGCGTGTTGACTGGACAACTCCCTGCTATCGCGATTGCAGCGCTTGTTACTTTACTGGTGATCAAGGAAAATAAATTCAGAGAACGAGAGAAGTTGTTTGACTGAGTTCTTCCGGAGGCTACACCAGGCATCCAATAATTACTACGCATTAAGGCACTTTCTCATGTAGCAGTAGACAACTACTGCTCTGAACTATTGATTATAGAGGGACATCTTACATGCTGCATGTTTCCAGAGAAACGCTTAGCTGTGGAGGAGATGGCACTCTTCAGGGCCTGCCTGTAAGCATGTTTGGTCCCCGGGGCACGATAACCTTTCTCCTTGAGGAGTCCAGCTGAAACCCTGTCTCATCGCAGTTGTATACCTGACGGGGTTTCTCCCTCAACCCGTGCGCCTCCAGGTTGGTGGTGAGGAGCCTAAAGTACTCCTCTATTGGCCCCCTCTTGACGCAGATGCCCTCCAACGGGCAATAATGTCTGGGGTCCGGGCAGTCAGGTGGTGGTGGTGCCGCTCCCGGTAATTGATCCACCACGTCTGGTGCATGTTTCCAGAGAAACGCTTAGCTGTGGAGGAGATGGCACTCTTCACTCTCCTCAGGAGGACCTTTTTTGTCTCTGGATGTAAGAAAGTGTCCTCTATGCCAGCTCACACACTTTCTGATGGAAGTGGGATGCATTAATGTTATTGGTAAATTTACACAAAATAGTTTATCATTTCAGGTAAATATGAATACTGAGAGCCACTCATACAGTATATTTCACATAATAAGCAGCATGAAAAATATCAAGATTTAGCAATTTTTTTAGGTTTGTAAAGATTGTTTCCCAAATGATGAAAGTTAAATATCAAAGGTCTTTTCTTCGTCTGACTCTTTCTCACTCACTCTTTGTGACTGTGTGTGTGGAGGCGTGTGTAGGCGGAGGTTCACACAAATGAGCATATAACTGGGAACTCGTGCTTGATTTATTTTTCCAGCAAGTTCAATAAAAGTCAGTTTCCTCTCGGCTTTCCAACATAAAAGTGGGCTGAGACTCAGTCCCGATTATTTGTCAGCGTTTGCCCACCGTGTCTTTTTATGCCTTTTTTCTTCCTCCCCTCAAATTGTAAACTTAGCTAACCCATAGACACACTACCGTATACGTAAACACAGCTTCTTGGGGCAGTCCAAGTGCACTGTCTGCCTGCCAAGAACCTGGTAACAGTCCACTTCAATGACCATGTGAGTTCACTTTTTGCTAATTACCATGGGTAAAACAAGTTCTTCAAACTTTGGATCCTTTGAGTTTTCAAGGGTCCTAAGAGACTCCTACCAGCGGGTGAAGGATCAGAGAGTAGTGGTGGCTGGGTTTAGGAGGTGTGGCATCTTCCCTCTGGACTGGATGGCCATTGACTGGTCACGGGTCATGCCGTCCGGACCTCCTCCGCCAACCCCATCGGCATCTTCCTGGGCTGGGCCTGATGCTACCCTTCCCTCCCAACATCCCCTTTCGGGGCTACTTCAGCCTCCATCTCCGGCCTTTCCTTTGCCGGTCCCCCATCCCGTTCCGTTCCCCCTTGTTGCCACTTACGGTCTCCGGCTGCCTGCCAACCCCAGAACATCGCTCCCGAGCCTGCCTGCTGACAAACCCCATCACCTTTCCCGGTCTCCTGGTCAGCACACACCTATTTAGCATATTAATTCACGTACAAATCAGAATGTTAGACATTATGAGTATACATTTTAGTATTGTTATAATAAAATCTGATTATTATTTTACAGCCGTTTTGTTCAGCTCATGGTGAAGAAGGACGTGTGCTTTCCAGAGACAAAAAAAGGTCCTCCTGAGGAGAGTGAAGAGTGCCATCTCCTCCACAGCTAAGTGTTTCTCTGGAAACATGCACCAGACGTGGTGGATCAATTACCGCGAGGTAATTGGAGGTGGTATTTAAACCTTCCGGTCAGGCTTCACCACAAATCCTACAAATATCTTGGGACAATTATCGACTCAAAGCTGAAATTTGAAGCAAACCGTGAAGCTGTGTGCAAAAAGGGGCACCAGCGTTTGTTTTGTTTAAGGAAACAGTCCTATTTCCACGTCGACAAAACTATGATGACCTTATTTTATCGTGCTTTTATTGAATCAATTTTATATTTTTCTTTGGTGTCATGGTTTGGTTACCTGTCCTTAAAAACCAGAAACTCTCTGCATCAGATTGTGAAATTGTCTAGCTCTAGATTGGTGAGTCACAACTCAGCCCAGAGTCCCTGTACATCAGACAATTATCATGCCGTCCGGACCTCCTCCGCCAACCCCATCGGCATCTTCCTGGGCTGGGCCTGATGTTACCCTTCCCTCCCAACATCCCCTTTCGGGGCTACTTCAGCCTCCAGTTCCGTTCCCCCTTGTTGCCACTTACGGACCCCGGCTGCCTGCCAACCCCAGAACATCACTCCCGAGCCTGCCTGCTGACGAACCCCATCACCTTTCCCGGTCTCCTGGTCAGCACACACCTATTTAGCATATTGATTCACGTATAAATATGAATGTTATACATTATGAGTATAAATTAAGCGTTTCTCTGGAAACATGCACCAGACGTGGTGGATCAATTACCGGGAGCGGCACCACCACCGCCTGACTGCCCGGACCCCAGACATTATTGCCCGTTGGAGGGCATCTGCGTCAAGAGGGGGCCAATAGAGGAGTACTTTAGGCTCCTCACCACCAACCTGGAGGCGCACGGGTTGAGGGAGAAACCCCGTCAGGTATACAACTGCGATGAGACAGGGTTTCAGCTGGACTCCTCAAGGAGAAAGGTTATCGTGCCCCGGGGACCAAACATGCTTACAGGCAGGCCCTGAAGAGTGCCATCTCCTCCACAGCTAAGCGTTTCTCTGGAAACATGCAGCATGTAAGATGTCCCTCTATAATCAATAGTTCAGAGCAGTAGTTGTCTACTGCGACATGAGAAAGTGCCTTAATGCGTAATAATTATTGGATGCCTGGTGTAGCCTCCGGAAGAACTTAGTCAAACAACTTCTCTCGTTCTCTGAATTTATTTTCCTTGATCACCAGTAAAGTAACAAGCGCTGCAATCGCGATAGCAGGGAGTTGTCCAGTCAACACGCAGGTTGACCGTCCAAAAAACACTCCGAACAGCCAGAAGTTCGGCTCTTTAATACACGGTTTTTCATCATGGACATCTAGCATTCCTATTGGCCCTAACAATTCTAAGAGGAGGAGAATCGTGTCCTCATCTTTTCTCTCAAGACTGGAACGTGCAACAACCAGTCTGCTTCTCTAATGTCAAAATCTAACAAGTGGCCGAAATTGACCCCATCACCGGCTTTCTCACCACAGCGAGGGCAACTGCTACGCCGAGCAGCAAGCCTCTCGCTTCGGCTAACAAGCAGGCGGCGATAACTGATGGCGCTATAACGAAAAATGAAGTCCTTACTGCGGAGGTAATGTGGCCACTGAAGGTTGCCAATTCACATTTTTCTTTTAAATCACCCAAAGATGCCAGCCTGCTATTTCGCCGGACGTTCCCCGATAGCCAAAATCGCCGCACAATTTCTTGTGGCGAAAGCAAATGCTCATATCTCTGCTCGTTCGGGCTCGCTCCCCACTTTAAGAGTCTCACGTTGTACAACGTGTTGACGCAAAGAGCCGATGTAGTTATATATGATGAAAGCCTGGACCACTATTTACAGTCCAAACAGATGGATTTGCACGTGAGGCTATGGGATGGCGCCGTGGTGAAGACCAAATGCATCGGGTCTGAGCATTGTTAGTTTAAATACTACATTTTCTCACTTTTTCATGTATACACCGAGATTTCACAAAACGTTTGGTCATGGACATTTGGTTTAAAGTCATGGAAAAGTAATGGAAATCCATTGGTCAAAATGTGTAAGAACCCTGTCAAAGTAATGACGCGTTATAACGGTTTACTGGGATCCCCAATGTTTGTTTGTTTTTTTACTTATGAAGAGTCAGGTGAGACATACAGTACAATAGTATATACTGTGTATTACCGACATTTTGTACTAAAATTAATTATACTGACCAATTTTGTGGTTGCTGCAAGTCCTCCACACCTGTATGAAATCTTACAATTTGCTTTAGAATTAGTAGGAATAATAATCTGTAATATTTATGGATTAAAGAAGAAGAAAAAACAAAACCTGGACAAAATCTTCATCCTATTATCTTCAGTGAATTAAAAGAGTGGATGGCATTATGAAAACATGCTCATCCCGTTGTCTGTCTATAACCCTCTCTAGAACCTCAACATGTCTGCTACCTACACCGTCATCGTGTGCAGCGATGTGCCTCCATCCCTTAACAAGGAGAACGTGTTCAGGAAGCACTTTAGCCTTTTCGGCAAAGTCAAAGTCGTCTGTCGGCAAGACTGTGGTTAATGATAACCATTCTCAAAGCCTGAGCACCAGAGTGGAGCGTTGGTTTCATTCCAAGTTGTTTGGACTTGTTTAACGCCCGGGTCAACCCCAACAGTTGCTGGTGTACACTTTTCTAATTTGTATTCTGTCACTGTTTCAGACCTCAGCTGCAAAGGCGATGAACAAGGGGAAACGCCTACACGGACACAAGCTGGTTTTATCATGGCAGAAAAAGAAGAAGAGTAAATATATTTCCATGAAGGTTGAATTAATATAGACTTTATGCTTCACTTTCCCTCAGCTGCATGGAGTTCAACCAGATCCTTCTTTGACAGGTGAATTTCTGTTTTTCAAAATTGAATTGGGACATTTTAGTTGTACATAAATGTAATTGTCAAGTTGAAGCATCAAATCATTGTGGGACCACTGATTCAGATCTGTATAATCTACACAATGTATAATCATCCAATAGAGCCAAGCACACTGGCCCAGCCTCAGCCCCCAATGCAAGGGTAAGAATAAGCCAGATGGGCTGCACTAAATGTGGGCATTAGCAGTGTGTGCCAGTTTTACACGATTTGAAGCCCTGGAAGGAGTTGTGTTGGAATTTCTGTTTTCCAAATTCAAGGCCAAATAAATATGTATTTCCCATCCATTGTGTAAATCCTGTCATTCATATTTCACAGATTTTCCAACCTGGGAAACAATTGCTACATGAACGCCATCCTGCAGTCCCTGTCCAGCATCCCTTCCTTCTCCAGAGACGTGCTGAGGCAGAGCATTGCATGGAAGAAGTTGCCCATGAATGCATTGCTGAGGTACTACGTTCGTCTCTGTAGACAGGCCAGATTGATTTGTGCTTTCAGATTGTTAAAGGGGGCTTCATGAAGTTTTTGTTTACATCATTTGTTAATTCATGCGTTTGTTAATGGACCCTGTTTGCCTGAAAGTAGTTAATTCTGTGTGATACCATCACTACCGGCAGGCGTTTTGTTCAGCTCATGGTCAAGAAGGACGTGTGCTGTCCCCATAGAGCCAGATCTGCTGGAAACAGACAGCAAACAGCCTTCAGGTGTCCAACTTCCTTTTGGTTAAGACATTCGGGAAATGGGGTTAAAACCGGGGGCTGAGGAGATATTCTGTATTTAGTATAGGTATGCAAAACCATTCGGATTTTTTTTTGAAAATGGCCTTTACTTTGAAAGTTGTACAACCTTCTTGCTTTCTAATGTTTGTCAAACCTCAATGTGCAAGTATGATTTTTTCCTTTATAAAAAGCCAACAGGGTTCTGGTAACGTCATCACCCGTGATCACCCTTCTTGGTGATCACGTCGGGAGAATTTAAGGATATATAATGTTCCCGAAGGAGAGGAGGGGTCATCTATGATGGAGTTTGTGGAAAAGTTTATGCGGGACTCGCTGGAGATCCCCTCAACTTACCTTACCCACAGTAAAGAATATTCTCTGCAGTGATCAGTCATCACGGATGTGCACCCATAGGGGCTGAATTGTGTTGGATCCCTGCCCGACTGTCCTCTGAGGAGAAGGTGCCCTTTAGCCTACATAAGAAGCGGACAGTATTCCCGCACATGTCGGGGTGTCGGCATCTCCCATGATGCTGCGTCGCAGTCATGAAGCTGCTGAGCTGCTTTACACGATCCGGGTCAGAACGGATGAAGAAATCATGCAAGCTGCTTGCTGATGCTGTGACCGACACATGACTTTCCATCTAAAGTTGAATTACGGAGTGAGAATTTACTTTCATTCCACTAATGGAAATTACGGAATTATTTTGTTATCAACTCTGGAAACACGTGTGGATTTGGTTGTACTCCGGCATCGATGGACTCATAATGTCCATTTAAGCATGTGCCCCTTTAACCCTAGAACACTAGCGTTAAAAATAGTCACACCATCACTAACGATATAATGTACCTGATAAAATATACTTCTCATCGAAATATATTCAAATACAACAATACAAGGCAAGTTGAAGTACTCTTCTTTTATTTTACCCTATAGAACTTCTCATAAAACGATAAACAGATATCACAGGGAGACCCTGAAAAAAGGCTCAAAATCCGGTGAAAAATTTGGGAATCCTCAATAAAATGTGATTAAAAATATAAATAAAGGAGCTATATTTATAGCTCCTTTATTTATATAAAATTTTAAATTATTAATTTTAAATTAATTAATTTAATATGTTTAATTGTGTTATTTGGTCCACATGTTCCTGGGACATGTGAGTCTTGTTCTGTGAAGGAAAAGTTAATTACGGTAATGTTAAAAGTCAATGTTAAAACCCATCCGGAAAAAATAGTCACACTATCACTAATGTCAACAGGTGCCTGTAGAAAAAAACAGTGATCGGAGCAGGAAGACACGGCCACCTTCACTAACGCCCGTGAGCAGCATGAAGCTACAGAAGGATCCAAGCAACTCAGACAAAAGCAACACAATGAAAATGACGTAACAACAATCGCCCAACGTTAGTGTTCAAGGGTTAAATAGCACGTGTCTCTCTATCTTTGGCCTATTCCCTCTCTTCTGATTCTCTCTCTATGTTTTTAGTTGGTTTCTAAAAGACAATACCGAATCAGCGGATCTGCTACTGCCTCAAAAGTTCGGTCACCGCGTGTTTTAAGGCGAGTGTGTGGGACGGACAGAAGGTTTAACTGGTTGGTTTGGCTGGTTTGTCAGATATTACCCCGAGATTACGCAGGTTTAGGTGGACAGCAGAAGAGAGTGGACCAATACTCTGTTTGAGGGACAACATCAGGTGCAATAACGAGAACCTCCGTCTTATTATTATTTAGTCGTAAGCAATTTACTGCTGTCCAGTCCTTAAGCAATATATCTGGGTATGATCCGATTCCTTTTCCTTTAACAATAGTGTGGTAGAGTGTCAACCAATGGGTTTTTAGTTTTTCAGTCACACCCAGATGATATCCAACTCCATATCTCCTTTCAACCAAGTGAGGCTTTTAGGTTAACCAGCCTGCTAAATTGTGTAAATGCTATTAAAGGGTGCTAAACACATACATCGACACCATTACTTTCACATGTGTGCACAATATGTGTAAGATCAAAGAATAAATCAACACACAGACACACACTGTGTCCCCATTAGCCGTGAACTCTGATTTAAACTTCTGATGAAGCACATGAGAAGACAATAGGACCACCAAACACACACTCATCATATCGGGTCTTGATAATGTGATAAAGAGCACACAGCCTCATCCCGCACGCACACACACACACACACACAAAGGACAGCAAAGGGTAGCTACTCACAAACACACATTAGTATATTTTAGTGAGCCTCCATGCATACAGACTACCTGTTTAAACCAATCATTACACCGCCGCTGGCTCATATGTAACACTAAGGAGAGGAGGGGTGGGAGATGGATGGATGGATGGAGGGAGTGAGAGAGGGTGGGTTCAGGGGAGGGAGGGAAAGAGAGGAAGATGGATTGACCATAAGAGGAGAAGATTGTTGGATTCAACCTGCAATATAAATAATAAAGAGCTCATAACGCAGTACTATAGACTGCAACAGAAAAAAATATGCGCTTTGTGGTAAAAGGATCTCGGGACAGAAGGGTAAGACAAAAGAAGAAGAATTAAACTACAGGAGGGCAGTTTTCTTGGCAGTGTCCACGTAGAGAGGATGAATACATACACGGTGAGAGTGGGATGTAAAAGGGGGAGATGGTGGGAGGGGACACGTGTTTTCATTTAAGGCGGGAGACTTGATAAATGTGAAGAATATGTATCACAGAGGCAGGGATGGCGGGGTGTGGCGCTGCGGACACTCCGGAGAGAGAGAGGGAGAGAGAGATGTAAGGGTGAGATAAAGGGGAATGAAAAAGTGTCGGAGTGGGAGGGCTCAAACCGGCTGGACGGATGGCTGGTGTGAGGAATAATGTGTTGCCGGGGAGGAGGGAGAGAAGGTAAGCACACAGGGAGAATGAAACGTTGAGGACGCAGGGTGATGAATGGAGGGAGAGGAAGGAAAGCGAAACAAGGTAAAGGGAAGGAATGAGGAAAGAAATCATGGTGCAGGGTTACCCTTGCACTAAAATCATATGATTATTAAATATATTTCACTTAAAAGTACCGTCTAAAATATTATTGAATTAGTATTAGCAATAAAATATACTTCCAGTAAAGTGAAAGCACTCATGATGCAGAGAGGCTACAGTCAGTTTTTTTTATGATTATCTTATTGGATCATTATTATTGATGTATTCATATAAGCAGTACATTCATTTAATAGACTCTTAGTAGTTTCATCTGTAACAATGGATTATATTTTATTAACTGATCCAAATCTGAGATGAAAAGTAAAATGTTTCTCTCTGGAGTAGAAGTGTAAAGTAGCATGAAAGAGAACAACTCAAGTACAAGTACCTCAACGTGGTACTTAAGAACAGTACTTGGTTAAATGTACACAGTTAATTTCCACCACTGTAAACTAACCGTAATAGCAATCGAGCCAATACTATTGAGATATCTACATCTGGACCACAGCCACTTGCATTGTCTGAAACTGAATGTATTTATTCTAAATGGAAGATTAGCACAGATTTAATAAACTCTTGAACAGAGAATGAAGAGGAGGAGGAGGAGGAAGGTCTGATAGTCAAATGGAAGAGCTTTAAAATGAGAAAGTAGCGGATTGAGAGAAAGAGGGAGGAAACAATAGATTGATAGACGGCTGAACCAGGACATGCAGTCTGACTGATGGCAAACCAAAGTGGCAGAATGGACAGAAAGAAGAGGTGGTGAGGCGCAGATGGATGGGAAGAGTGCCGTGCTGCTTAACTAATGTTTCCCAGGCCTGTAGTTCAATTCCTTTTCAGAATTAAAGCTCCATCTATCACCCCAATGTGCCTCGTTAGCAGTGAAGCCCGAACCAATCCCAACACAACCATTTACATTTTAAGTAAGACGGATGATGGAGCTTTTATCTGTCTGTCTGTCTGTCTGTCTGTCTGTCTGTGTTCCTGTCTGTCTGTCTGTTTCAGTTTCAGCATCTGTCACCCGAACACAATCCCTCAAACACAATATGTATCTCAAATATATCCATGTCCAAAGAAGACACTCACGTCTGTTATTTAAAGCATGAAAAAAATACACATTCATGGATATAATTTTTCCCCTGTACTATCTCTCTGTCAACCAGAATTACTGTGAAATCAGTTAGATTAGAGGAAATAATAGACAAACCATTCATTAGATACTTCATCCCTGCTCGGCCACAGCCATTCTTTATTATTACGTTGCACATAACACAATACAGCTCGAGCCTAATTAAAATGGTGCTATCCATTTTCCTCTACTTTTCGCAATTATTTGTAAAAAAATAAATCTCAGTGTCAGGCGACGGCGCAGCAGCCAGCTAATAATGACTGGGTTGTATTTTACACAATTCAATTTCAGCGAAGAACTGCAAAAGGCCTTAATTGCTTTTGGTTTCGCTTTCTATAAAGCTGAGTCATTTCCTCCACTTCATGAAGGAAATTGGAGCCTATACCTTCCATATTTACAACATAATTATCAATGTGTCGCAGAATCTTAACTTGATCAATGCCAATCTAATTCTCAATGCAATAACACATTGTATATGTTCTGCGGATGAGAGGGTTGTACATGCACTTGAAGACAAGACAGAGAGGGGGACAGAGCATATAGGCCAGTAACTCCACTTTAACGGCCCGTATATTACAGATGCATCTCAATAGATTTAAAAACCAATCCGATGTCCAACAGAAGGGACAAGGCACCTGCAGAAACTGTAGCCTGTGAGGCAAATACAAAAAAAAGGAGAGTTTGGTGTAGATGCCTGAAAGAATCAAGTTGCTACTTTACGTTTGATTTCAAAGGAATCTTGGACCAAACTGTATAAAAGGATACGTTGTCCGGTGAGGATCTTGTCACATTCTGTGCTAATTGTGTGCACACTGTGATTGTGAGGATGTTATTTTTCTTTACCAGCTATGGAAAAATGTCCAAAATGTGGAGGAGAAAGTCGTTGTGTTTAATAATATGACCCTTTCCTCACAACAGGCACCAAACAATCAGGAAGTGTTGCTCGGCACCCTGGCTCACGTAGAGCATCCGCCCCATGGGTCTGATTCCCACTCGCGGCCCTTTGCTGTCATCCTCCTGCCGGTCTAAAAAAAGCAATTTCAGCTTCAAAAATGTATCTTAAAAGAAAGAAAGAATAATTTTCAATGCGTGTGAAGCTGTCAGTGTGTTTCACTCCTAAAAGATTTTACCTGTCGAGGGTGGACCCATAGCTTCTCACCCAAAGCATACTGGGAGAGGCTCCGAACCCCAGCAGCCCCTTTTAAGGATAAGTGGGTATGATTATGGATGAATGGATGGATGAATAACCCTTGATGCCTCCATCCCATGTTCACTCCAGCTAACTCTCTATTTGTTACCCGACATCTTCCTCCCTCTTCTCTTTATCCATCTGTCTCTAGTGTCTCAACACTCTCCCACTCTCTCATCTGCTCCCTTCCTTGACCACATCATCTCTTTCTCCATCAATTTATTTTTTGTTTGTCTGTCTGTCTCTGCTGACGGTGGCCATTATTAAAAGCTGTCCTGTCAGATTTGTCGCTCATGGCTGTTATTGATGCCCCTTCATTACCCATTATTGTTGAGTGCCCGTACTAGTGCTGACTAGCCATAAAGCCGACATACACACATGCCTATACACGCACTGTTGCACGCACATACTTCACGTGGACAAACACACACACACACAACGTCTATAGCAACACACGGAAGGAAAATGGAAGATTGTATTGTTTCACTGACATAGAATGCGTTGAATGTGAACTCACAGTTGCTTAACTGGATGTTAAGACACTTAATACTAAAATATGACCTAATTCTTTGTGTTTGCAATTTACCTTCCACTATTTTGTGTGATGAGTGGATGTGAGTATTACTCAAAGTGGCGATAGTAACACTGAGGTGCTGATACTAAACCCTATTGAGAATCTATGTAATATGAAGTCAAAGGTTGATTTTTAGTATTGTTTTACATTAAACAAATATATTGATAAATCCACAATGAACCTGCAATTTTCATTGACATGACTTGGGGTGAAGAATAAGGGTAAACATTCATTATTTGTTCAACTTTATCAGACAAACACACTTTAAAATTGCCAGTGCGTTTAAATATAAAGCTGTATGTGTCCATATGTAATTTATACCCATTTATAGCAATTTTTGTATACAAGGGTTCCAGTTGTAGACAAAAAAACTTTAGTAATGATGTCAATATTGTTCCTGGGATGTTAGCCATGACATTACTGAGTAAAAGCATTAAAAGGAACCTGTCCTGTTTCGAAGTTGAAATGTGTGTCATAATGATGTCAGACAACCTGCTATCTAACCTTAGAGCTGCTCATGTTTGCTGAACATGTGTGTTCCTGTTCCGCATAAAATGTGCTAAATCTTAGCGTGACACCTGAGAAAGCACAGTGCCGGGAATCTCACGGATGATTTCATTGGCCATGTGTTCTTGGATGGAGAGGACGGGAGTAGGGAGGAACGTCACGGATGAAAGACAGGGCGGCAGTGTTAATTTAAATGATCCTTCACACACACCTTTCACTCAGCCGCCACTGTTAACACAAGACTGTGTCTGATTTATAGGTCACAGGATACTGGCGCTGTTTATACTACAGATACCTCCCTCCCTCTCTCATATGAGAAAACCATGCACCGTGCAGAAAGTTATCTGACAGATGCCTTTTATGAGTCCGACACTCATTCTACTGTTTGCGAATACGTTGATTTTATCAGACCTCACACACGCCCACACGCAGAGGCATATGGAAGTACTTTCCCTTGTTTGTCTATGTGCTTGTCCGTGTTGTCTTTGGGTTTGGTCGCAGGCCACAGTCAGCCATGTTGGACGTCCTCTCTCAGCACAGAGGGCTGAACGGATCATTGAGTGCACCGGCCAACGGGAGGCACTGTTGAAATGTTGAAATAGCTGCAACATATATATAGTATATACAAAAACATGTGCAGCAAACCAAAAGAAACGGGAAAGGAGCTTGTCAATCAAAGGCCATCATCAGTACGGTCAACCTGTTTTTCATCAAGTTGTATTCCACGTTTGATGTTATTGTTGTTTTGACTGTCCACACTCAATAATTGAGCTCCACAGATGGAGTCTCATGAGATCCCATACATTGATCCAATCGGGAATCTAAGTCCACTATCCAGTCTACTTTCAGCTCTTGTTTTGATCTCCACCAACTCCCGAGGGAAATATCTGGCTCTCTAGCTGCATGCTCCACTGTGTTTCCAAGCTAGTCGCTAACTGTGTCTGTCTGCTGTTCGGTGCTGGGCAGGTCGTGCTCAGTGGGGTTGTCAAAGCTTCATCTGCTGGAAACGGGGTTGATGGAAGTGGGAAGAGGGATCCAAAAATAGCTGCCAGAGAGTCAAGATGAGTTAAAGGACTCTATAAAGCTCTGTAGTTGAAGAGAGCTGCAGTCAGTTGATAATATTCTGTGACTAATTTCACTTGGACCAACTTCACAAAATGTAGTAGATTCAGTAAAATGTGAGTAAAATA
Organism: Taurulus bubalis; assembly: GCF_910589615.1. Lineage (NCBI taxonomy): Eukaryota > Metazoa > Chordata > Actinopteri > Perciformes > Cottidae > Taurulus > Taurulus bubalis. The sequence goes on along the minus strand of NC_136603.1, from coordinate 6,923,789 downwards.
TAACATATATGTAAATAACATATGAAGTAACCATAACATAAGATTATTGAGTATGATCAACTCGTCATATTTGAGGTGTGTTGCCATCTGATCCATAAAAATATGAATGATTTAAAAAAACGTTTTTAACTGCAGCTTGAAAACCTTAATGAATGAACATAAATCAGCATTTTTACCTTCAGACGAAACAAAACACACTTGATGTTTGTTTTTTAATGGGGCAGCGGCTGTATTGACGAGCACTACAGGTACAGTGCATGTGGGGCTGCATCAGTAAAGTAATAAAGAGACTGTGGGGTTGAAGTCTTGGAAACTAATTGCATTGTGATAAATTTGTCTTGGAAGAACAAGCAGCATCTGAACGCTGCCGCGTCTCCCTGACTGATTATACTGCACAACCTCCCCCTCCATCCATCATACATCTTTATGGCTTCTTTGGGGAATAGTTTGTGAACGTGTGCAGTACTTTTATGTTTGTTGCTGTGTATCTCTGGGTCTCTGTGCACACACACACACACACACACGTACACATTGCTATATAAATTTGTGTCAGGTCAGTGAGTGTGTGCATGTGTGTGTGTGTGTGTGTGTCAGGAGAGGAGTGGTCAGGCAATTAACCAGCTGTGCTAACGATCATCTCACTGCAGAATCACACAATGTTTTACAGCGACAGAGAGCACTTTACTGCCTTTGTTGTCACGGTGATATAGTATTCGCCACCATAAAGTGCTGATACTGGTTGATTGTTTTGGCCTCCTCAGGCTTGTTCCTTTACGTACATACATATACACACACACACACACACACACACACACACACACACAACGCAAATTCATTCTCCCCGTCTTTTACGCACACACACACATTTCTATTCTTTTACAGCCGGTGTATTTTTATGGCGAGTGTCTACTGGTCTGCCCTGGGACCAATCTCAAGCAGTAGATCTCCTTTATCATAAAAGGAGAGAGGTGTAAAGACTGTGCTGGCCCTGCTAGAAATCCTCCACTGTGCATCTCCTCTGCAGATATCCCCTCCATGACCGTACCCACTGCAGCCCATTCATTTTCAAGTGTTGGTCAGGACCACAGGAAAGGTACGGAAGTCCATCTGTGCAAAACACACGTTCAATATCAGTCCTTGTTCTGGCTGAGGGAGAGAAGTCCTTCAGAAAAAAAAATATTTTGACGCACAGCTTGCAACACAAAGTGGAACTTCTTCAAATTAATATACAGCATATCTTTTTTTTATAAACATGTTTTTTTTTGGGATTGTAACTGCACCAGGAAGACTAACCGTCACCTTGGTAACAGCATACAGGATTCCTGACAAAATAAAAAATACCAGAAGGTTAAAGAGAAGTTTCACAAACAAATGAAAAAGATGGCATAGAAGTATAATTACTGTATTCAATTTTAACATCTCAAAACAATTGTACAAGACATTCATTGTCCCCAGAGGTTTTAATTGCAATGGCTTCGGTGATCCCCGAACCTTTTATCATCACCCTGTAAAGTTTGTAATGAGATAGATAGACAGACAGATAGATAGATAGATAGATAGATAGATAGATAGATAGATAGATAGATAGATAGACAGACAGACAGACAGACAGACAGACAGATTGATAGATAGATACTTTATTCATCCCCAGGAGGAAGTTACATAGTAAACATACAAATATTAAGTATGGGAAATACTCAATATATGCAGTATAATAAAATAAAATGTAGGTCTTACATATGTTTCACTAAATTCACTTGTGCTAGTTCGTCCCATCCACCAATCCACTCTTTCCTTCAATAAATAAAAAAGAAGCAAATGTTTCCTCGTCACAATTCCCGCGTCAGCACACGTGTGCGACCATCCGTGCAGGAAGTACAGCAAAGTATAGCAAAGGCTTAAAGGCTGCCTTGTGCCTCAATATCAAGAGGCCGAGGGAGTGAGGCCGAGCTGAAATACAAATTGAAGTGTACGTGCACTCATCTGTCGATAAAACCTAACTCAACGTCCCGTTAGTTTTGAAAAACAAACAAAAAAAAGTCATAAACACACAAACACAGTACAGCGAGAGCTCATATTCACTTAAAATACACAAAAGTGCAATTACACACACACGCACGCACACACACACTCTCACACACACAAGCACATTGGGCCCCAAACAGCAACAGATGTTGAGAAACCATTACGGCGGCGTAAGCACCGCCATAAACAAACCCTCACGGTAACATGAAGAAAAGTTTGCTGACAATGAGCTTGTTAATGCCGCCTTTGTTTGTTGACTTCTTGTTGATGCTGTTCACTGTTTATGCAGCCGGCAAACTCCTCTTTGTGTATCTGCTGCACATATAAAAGTTATACGTCAAATGATTCCCCTCCCACTCCCGCATTGTAACTTACTGTGTGTTTGTGCATCCAATCGGGTGCTTGAAAAGTGTGTAAAAGAGTAATGGCATTCTTGTGTGTGTGTATATATATGCATGTATTAGCTTTCTGCGTGTGTATGTGTATGTGTGTGTGTGTGTGTGTGTGTGTTGATGCATGGGGTCTTAATTAATCTCTGTCATTAATAATTTAATCGTGGCTTTTTGTTTAATAAACAGTTTGGCAGTGATGTATTGCGGCTGGGTCAGGTAATTTGATTGGTGGTGGAAATGAGCTGGTTATGCATATGTCTCTCTCTCTCTCTCTCTCTCTCTCTCTCTCTCTCTCTCTCTCTCTCTCTCTCTCTCTCTCTCTCTCCCCCTCTCTCTGTACCAGAGATATTACTGCTGGCATTCAGGACCGGCGAGTGTGCGCACACACAACAGGGGGAGGGCAATTACGCTAAGATGCCATAATGATCAGTGATGGATGTAGAGAGAGCCGGTTCTTTCAGAGCACATTTCAGCTAATGGAATAACACTGTAGGGGGAAAAACAGCAAAGAAAAATTTCAGAAATACTTTATATAACAAAGTACATTTCCATCAATGTCTCTTCAACTATTATTCAGGTGCCTAAAGTGATATATTTTTTGTGGGATTCCTATTCTGCTCCATTATATTGACTTTTTTTTTTTTTTACTATTGATTAAGCAAAACATTATTTGAAAACGGGGCTCATTTTGGTCAAAACAAATCAACCAACCACAAACAATTCAGACAACTACACTCAGAAACTGTATAATAGTTTATAAAAACCCAATTGTGTCACCGTGTGGCACAAACGGTTCATACAATCTGATTATCTTTGCACCAGATACACACTGCTGTGCTGAGTCCAAAACACTTTGAGTGTGTCTTTTCTTTTCTAGAGTTGCAGTGTGGGTTTGATGTTTTCAGAGACGATGTTGAGTGAAGTGCATGAATACATTCACACGACACAACCCACTCTGCACACTGACAACATTTATTTCCCTCCACATTATAAAATCAATCAATACCTCGATGTATTTTGAAGGGTTGCATTTTGTCCTGAAAATCAGAATAAAGCATATTCTAAATAGAATACAGTGCATAAACACAGGAGAAAAAAAATTGTGGAGACTAAAAGAAAGCATGAATGAATCTCCTTTTTTTTGCAAAAACATGTTTTGTCTCTATGTGTTGGCCTCCATTGTTGTTGTACCCACATGTATGTGGTCTTTTTATTGTGCCTATATGCTGATTAATGACAGTCAAGCACTGGGTGTTTGACCAATTAGTCCATGGGTGTGCCATTTTGAATGGTGGGGTTTTGAAATACACTGTGGAAAATAGTGACATTTATTCTGTCTGTATATATAATATTCAGTTATTGTAGATTCTTTACTGTTTTTATTACTGTTTTTATTATTGTTTGTTATGTATATTACTTGTTTTTGATTTTTACTATGTCTCTTGTGTGCACTTTACCCCTTTTGCTGCTGTAATCCTGTAAATATCCCCACTGCGGGACTAATACAGGAATATCTCATCTAAAATGGAAAAAACAAGTGACTTTATGTCAGAATCTTAAGTAGAGAACCGTGTGCAGTGTGTTGAAAAACTGCCATGTCTAATTAGTAGAAAACATGTTTTGAGTTTTGTCGACTTGATTTGAGGTTTGTTTCCCTGAGGGTCAGCTCGGTCCGACCAACGGGCCAAGACTGAATATATTCAGCGCTTCCAACTGTCAACACTAGATGGCACTCTTGAATAGTCATCTTGCAGCTCCACAACTTCCCCTGATGTTTGATTCCTGAATCCACACTTCCTTCCTTTCATCATTCCTCTCTTCTCATTTAGTTCCTGCCACCTGCATCTGATGTGCTCAATCACCGAACACCCCGAATGCAACATGAATACCACTGCTGGTCAGCTTGATTAATCTTACACTTCCTGCTAGGGCAAGCACAGTCGTGGAGAATGAGCTTTCACTGACCCTTAAAATGTAAAATGAATACCGAAATACAATAAAGGTAGTAGTAATGCTGGGTTTAGCTGTAGGGCATCATCTAGCAACAGCAAGCTTCCCTTAAAGAATGTCTGTGGTCTTATAGCATCAGCTCTCTACGCAATAAATACATCTATATACATGATTTCAGCACGATTAAGTAAGCTGCAAATAAAATAGGTTTTTACTTTAAACATGTAATGTAATCTCTCATTTAAAAGTGCTATGCTCTACTTGCAAATGTATTCTCAGAAATCCTTACAAGAATTGTGTGTATGGCGTGGAAAGCAAAAAGTGGTTTTCATTTCAGCGGAAGGATTTATGAAATCAGTGGGCTTTCTGTCTTTGAGGTCCAGTGTGAGTGTGTAACAGGGTACGCCTTCATGTGTAACTGGCATATTACAGCAGACTGCCCAGGGGGAGATAGGCATGCTGGGGCATTGTTTGGTCCATTTCCCCTTGCTAAGGTTGCATTACTGCAGCGGTTTGTGTGTGTATTCTTTGGGAGGAGTGTGTAGCCCGTGTGTGTAGTGTGAGTGTGACTGTTACAGTTCATCACAAACGTGTGGGATGGGGGTTGAGGTCAGGGCTCAGTTCATCCATAACAAACTGGGAAAACCATTTCTTCTCGGGCCTCACTTTGTGCCTGAGGGCGTTTTCATCTTGGAACAATCGTCTCAAAGTTTGGAAGCAAATCATTGTCGGAAATATCAATGTTTTCTTTTCACTTAATAAAGGGGATTAGGAGGACTACCCAACCATGAAAGAAACCTTTTACCAGCCACATGTGGCACTTAGGTACATACATACTTCTTTCATGTGTTCTAGCCATAATAACCTAGTTCCAGATTATTTAACACACACACACACACACACACACACACACACACACACACACACACACACACACAGACGCTGTCAGACAGACTAACATTTGCTAATATATATTTACCCTGTCTTTCTCTCTAACCCTCTCCCACAGGGAGAGAGACACACACACACGCACATGCAGTGTGTGCTGGGAAATAGGGTGTATGCAGTGCATGGATTTAATATCCTCCATTACTAGGGTTATATTTCACTGAGGAAAACAATAAATGTACCTCTATCCATGCAAAAATGTCTCAGTGTTATGAAAGTTGAATATGTTATTCATATCGTGTCCACGGTTGTTGGTGGATGGGCAGTTATTTTCCTTTATATCGTGGCAAGTGAGAATTCTTGAATCTGCTGAGCTGGCAAAAGTCCATTAATTTCTAGTTGCCAAACAGAATAATTAGAAACGCCCGACGCACGTCTGCCCTAAATTAATGTGCCAAAGGGCCAAATGAAAGCAACATTTTTGGGCTTTTGCCATTTTTGCACAAGAGCTCGGAGTTCTAGTTCAGTTTGTGCAACCGATACAATAATCTGGACGGTCAAATCCAATCAAAGAAAAAAGAGAAAGAGAGGAGGAAGAGTGTTGCTTCCGTCAGAGCTGGTGTCCTGCGGTTTGAAGGCCAACGTCAGGGGAAAGACGAGTGGAAGTAAGTGTGAAAATGAGTGTGAAAGGTAAAGAGGAGAGTGTCTCAGGCTCCTGTTGATCAAGGCCTCAGAAAGGTGTAGTTCACGTCGTGCTCCCGGGTGCAGAGTACCAAACTAACACCCCATCCACTGTGACGATGAATTGCCAGTGTTCTCTATTCTTGGAGTTTGACGATTTGAAAGCACTCTGTGGTGGCCTGTTCCTTGTTCTTGTCCTATTCTGTGCCACGTTACGGGACGCCGTTTCATGACTCACGCGTTAAAAGGGACAAATGATAACTCTGGAGACTGAGTTGAGTTCTAGCGTGAGGTCAAAGACTGTGCCGATGTCCCGTTTCTACATCAAGAAAATAAAACCCCAGATTTGGTCCCGCCCCTTCCTCTTATACCAGCTGATCCTCATTAGATTAATATAAATAATTTCCCCCAAAAAAGCATTATTTCGAATATGAATATAACATCCAAGGAATGTCTATAGATCATACAAATAAATTATATGACTAACTAAATTGAAATGACTCTTTGTGTCTGAAGAAACCAAACTTTATATAATTGCTCAGGATTCTAAGAAGCTATGCTCAACCATGTGAAACAATACCTTTTCCTGACATCATCTGTTTGGTGTTTAACTACTTGTTTCCTAGCAACACAAGCAGCGGGACGGGGACTATGGTTAATGATGTTTAAAACAGAAAAGCAAGAGGAAAAGACTGTCAGATAAGTCAAGGAGTGACTCACGTTGTTGCTTGTTGGCGAGTGGCCATGCTTAGAGATGCTCTCGAGTTCCAAAACCATAATGGACAGTGAAGGAAAAGAACCATCTCACACCAAGTAGAGGTGTGTTTCATTCATTCAACACAGCAGATATGTTAGTTCCCTTTTCTTCCTGTATGGCCACAAACAGTGACTTAAGGTGAAGACGATTGGTGGGACAGTGGAAAACAAAGAGCTCCACCACTTTACCACTTGAGAGGATGAAAAGATGTCAAAATCTGAACACACACAAACATCAGAATCAGAATCATTTATTTGGTCCGTTGCACATACAAGGAATTTGACTTGGTGAAAGGTGCATAACAATAAACATAGACATAGACGTTTCTTGTGCTTATGTTAATTTTGAGTGCCGTACGTTGTGCTCAGTAAGCTTTCATATGACTTGAGAGACGCGCGGTGATCCAAAGTGTTTTACGGCACAATGTGTGCTTTAAATAAAGCTCCATCTGCTAACTTTTGCTTTTGTCTTTTTTTTTCAACGAGGGATTTTAATCTTCATCTTTTTTTGTCAGATGGATTCATTTTCGGCCGCTGGTGCAGGGCCCGGGTCTCAGCTGCAGCACACTAAGCGCAGTAGCTTTGACATACATTTCTTAAACCAAATCCTCCAGCTCCTTTTGGGGCACCCTGAGGCAGTTTCATGCTAAATGCGACATGAAATCCCTCGGGGGGTGCTCCCGGTCCGCCCCGGGGCCTGCTCACATCCCCGGGATCCACAGGGAGGCCAGTATAGGAGGCATCACATTCAGATGCATAGACCAACTTAACTGGCTTGTTTTAACCCAAAGATGACTTGTTTTGTGTCTCCACTGCTGCATTTAAAATGTTAACAAGGCCGTCGGCAAGATACGAACACATTCACTAAAATACAGCAAAAGGATCGCAATAAAGCGACACAATTTACAACACAAAAGGAGCGTGTCATCTGTGCACATAAGCCCAACACTTTAAAACTCTGCAGGTCACAGGCCAAAGCGAGAACAAAACCAGGTCCCGGGCCAGTAGTTGTTTTTCTTTCTGTGCTTGTCACAGCTGAAAAGATGAAATGACACATTCCTCCCTGGAGCGAGTTGACCGGTTTGTTGAGCATGTGATTAATTAGACACATGCTGCACGGGAGCTTCAGTTTGATGGTGGTGGTGGTGATGCAGAACACATACTGTACTGACTGAAAGAAGGTTTTCTCAATCCTGCAGGGGATAGACATGCATATGATTACTTTGAAATGTGTGCTTCTGTGTGTGGTGTGCAGCATTTGTGTGTGTGTAGCACTGTATATGTGTGTGTGAAACTGTACTCAGCGATACTGTGTGTGTGTGTGTGTGTGTGTGTCAGGCGGGCTCATTAGCAGTTGGAGTTGCAGCAGTACAGTAGGTACTGAGAGGGGCCGCTGTCCCGCCGGAGAGGAAGACTGAACGGATGTTTGCTCACGGCTGAAAATTACAAGCACTCCTACACATTCAGGTAAAGCTTGACAACAATAACACAATTGTACACAAAATAGCTCAGAGCACAGGGGTACAAGCTCTCTCTGTCACACACACATACAATGTAGTCCCCGAGTAACATGAGCGCTCACGTTTAAACACAAGAACCTACTCATGCAGTCAGAAAGACCGTCTCATGAGATGGAAGGCAGCGATCACAAGAAAGACAAAACATTTCTGAAAGATAACTTTAGCTGGAAATGGAGACCAGAATGGCAAACTGGGGGTTGTTTATTGTGTAAAGGCCTACGTTGTCTTTTACAGTAAGCTGTCATGGAACTACAGCACTGTCTTAGAATTAAAGCTTCAAGGTTTAGCACGAAACTCCTGCAGGGCTTCATGAAACACATTATTAGGCCACATAACTACGAAGCACGTCACAGAAGAGAAGATAAGAAAATTAAAACTTTGTTAGCAATTTTAGATAATTCATGCATGCTGGGTCATGGCAAGAGCCAGTCCTTTGTGCTCTGATTGGCTTAATTAGCGTTTGAAGTAGGAAATTACTCCTTTAATGAGATTGTGTGATTTCTGAGAGTGTGAGGGGAATGACTTAATCAGATATCATCAGAATGGAATAATGAGGACGTATCTACAACAGAGCGATACATTGGAATATTCTTTACAGTGAGAAATACCAGCTGATGGGTCTGCAGATATAGGCTGAACACATCGCACTTGATTGAAGCCTCTAATGTACAAAAATGTGCTTCATGCCCTTTTTTTTAATCTACATTTTGAACACTGACTTGGCAGTCTTCAGGTATATATGTCTTCGTCTGTCTCATCTGGTAAGTGTCTGTCATGACTCACATAGTAAAAATGAAATGTGACGTAAATTATGCTAACGCTCCCGACTAGATTGACAGACGCTTCTCAAATGACGAGCTTTACTCCGACCCTCAGTTCCAACACCGACGGCGGCGGCAGTGGAAGAGTGTGGGAGCGGACGATTGGGCCCAATCTCTCGGCCCCTCAGTTGTCATGGGTACCCAGCTGACTTAAATAACGCCTGTTCTTTCTTCAAACATCTGTACTGCACTATTCCTTTATTTTCGTTATTCTCATGTCCACTTTCCCTCTATCATTACATCCATCCATCCATCCATCCATTTTCTCACACAAACACAGACACACACACACACACACACACACACACACACACACACACACACACACACACACACACACACACACAAACTTGTCCCCACCTTTCTCCTCCTCTCCTGTTTCTTCTAAATGGATTCAGCCCACTGAGAGCTCTGCTTCGGTTCTCACTCCGTCTTTTGTAAGTTTTTCGGTCCCTCTGTCACTCTATTCCTTTGCTAATGTACCTCAGTTATTGAACTGGACTCACCTGTTTCAGAGCACACACATGCACACACACACACACACATATATACATGGAGACACACAAACACACATTTAAACACAGAAAAAGACATGAGACAAAGCCAGGGCACACACACACACACACACACACACACACAATGAGCACACACAGAGCACACACAGTGCCAATCCACTTAACCAAACCACTCTCCTCCTGAAAACGGCTGATTTGAGCCCCCGCAGCCCCTAATCATCCAATCAGGGACAGAGCAATCTCCTCCCCACTGGGCCTATCAGAGCCTTTCGTTCAGGTTCTACTGTTCCTGCGGCGATGGCAAGACCGAGTCGTGTTCAGAGCGTCCTGCCACTCATTCTGGGAACGTTCAGAGGGGGCTTTCCCTCGCTAGGACCTTACAGTTCTTTTTTGTATACTTCTCTGCGGTGCATCAGACTGCTGTGAAAAGCGCGCATTGCCGGAGTCCAAGCAAGATCACTCTTCCACAATTTTGTGCACATTGTTTTTCCTGCAACTGGCGGCCACCACGACTTCCTAAATACATTACATATATGCACTTCATTACCTGTGTTAGACTCAGATAGATAGATATATACTTTATTCATCCCCAGGTGGAAATGTATTAAATCGTTAAGGTATCAGTCTGCTGAGAGAGTAGCAGTTTGAATAGTCACTTGGATGGATGGATAGAGAGATAGATAGATTGATAGATAGATAGATAGATAGATAGATAGATAGATAGATAGATAGATAGATAGATAGATGAATTACCACATCACCCCTTATTTATTGAAATGTTATTAAAAAATATATAATTTGTTTAAAAAATGTAATTTAATTGGAAAAAGTTAGATTTTTAGTTATTCATGAAAAGTAAGCATCAGTACCTTTGCAAAAAAAAGAATTAAAATGAAACTTTGTCCAAGATTTGGGGTTGTTAATGTAGTACATGCTGGGTCATTGCTCAAGCCAGTCCTTTGTGCTCTGATTGGCTTAATTATCTTCTGAAGTAGGAAATTACCCCTTCAATGAGATTGTGTGATTTCTGGAGAGAAAGACTTAATCAAATATAATAAGAATGGAATAATTAAGACTTTTATCACTAACATAAAGTTACGATATAATATGCCTTTTTAATAAGAAATGCCGCAATTACGGGACTACTGATGTACGATGGTAAGGTTGCTTCATACTTTGCATCATACTTGTCTGTGTATCTGCATTAGTGATATGTCACATCTGTATGTTGTGTGTCTGTCTGCCTCGATGCTATGCATCAAAGAGGTATCGCCCTCTTACCAGGGCAGCATTGTGCAGTAAGTTCAATCTAAAGATCCATTCGACCGACTGCGTGGATGCAATGGGCTTCAATGGCGGCCGCTGATTGTACCTGTGTGAAAAGCACGGATATTATAGAGAGACTAAAGGGGGATGTGAGTCCGATGAATGGACAGATCGGCGTGGACGGAGCCAGACCGAGGGATAGAACAGAAGCAAAGTACATTGTGCAGGTGGTGGAGGGTTGTTGTCAAGGTGATAGCAACCGCAAAATGTCTCTTTTGTATTGGCTGATATTGCCATCTGTTCATTTCAGTGTCATGAAAACAGCCTCTCACACGCTTCGTGTGAAAGGGGTAAAGAAAACGAGTGCAGGCTTTTACAGAAAAACGGGGATGAGAATGAGGTCAGGTGGAATTAGCTTTATATCCGTCTCTCTGACAGTGAAAAGCGACATAATTAGAGAAAAGCAATCTCCCTTCCATATCTCTTACCATCTTTCTCTACCTGTACTGTCAGTCAACCCACATCTCTCGCCCTCTCTCTCTCTCTCTCTCTCTCTCTCTCCCTCTCGGCCCATGATTTTCTGATTTTCATGCTCCATAATGGCACATTGAGAAACCTTCATCCACCCTCATCCTCGTCCTCCTCTTCTCTTCCATTATCCCCATTTTTGTCCTCTACTCTTTTCTCCTCCTCTTCCTCCTCCTCCACCTCCTCCCTGCCTGCCTGCCCCGTCTCTCACTTTCCGCCTCTCTCTATCTCATTACTCCGACGGGGCCACCATGCTGTGATCTTGGCCATCGGTAATGGCTCATGGCCTCAGCGGATGGGAGATTGCAAATGTAGCACAGATGAAATATTAGGTGGTGACTTGGATTGTGTAAATCAATGGCTTATGAAGGCTGACTGGGCTCCTTCATCCCCTCACACATGCACATCAGAGGCTTGGCCTGTTATTCCTATTATCTCTCTCTCCATAGGAGACCCTCACTTTCTTTTTCTTAGTAAATCTCCCCTTCTCTGTTCTTTCCTTATCTCAGTTTGTCATCAACATCCCACTATTTTCTCCTATGCTCGGTTTATAATAAAAACAGCCCCTCTTCTGCCTCCCCCTCAGTCCATCAACCCCCCCTTCTCCATTGATGGGATCGGATAATGAGGGCCATGACTTGGTCCTCATTTTTAGCCTCTTTTTTCCTCTCTTCCTCCTCCTCTTATCTGCCTCTCTGTGCAGCAGAAGGTAGATAATGGGGATCAGAGAGTGTGTGTGTCTCCTCCATTAAAGCCTCTGCAGGTTCATAAACCAAATCACAAATCAAACAAAAGTGCAGAGCCGGAGCAGAAAGGACTCCAGATTATGGCAGCCTGGTCTCCAAACAGGGTTTTGTAATGTCTCCATGAAATTATCGGGGGAACCGTCAAAATGGCATTTTAAAAATAACTATAAGGGGCTTTCAAATTACTTTAATGAGGCTGTTGGAGTTACAAGAGTCATTTGCACTGGTTGTACATTTGCAGACATAATGGAAGCAAAAGTCCGCAAACGAAAGACATGAAATCTGCGCTCAGTCTCCTGCATATATGGTTTAGTTCATATTTGCTGCTCACCAGTAGGTTGTATTGCTGTCACACTCTTATCAGGCTCATCAGACGCTTCTTCTGGATTAACGCACATTATTTGTTCCTCATTTTTTTATTTCATTTTTTTTTCTCAAGCAGCAAACAACCTCGCCTGCCTTCCCTCATTTCTTATATTCTTATATTACAGTCTGCCTGTCCTTGTCATTTTATTCAATCTTTCTCTTGAAACATTCCACAAAAATGCATGCAGATGTGCCCTAAACCTGAAGAGCATGGACTCTTTGTGGCATATGGTTGAGAAAAATGAAAATGAAATATGGCCACTAAAAAAAACAATAAATTAGCAATTAGTTTTGATGTCATAAGCTACCCCAGATCAAGTTGGAGATGAAAGACCAATTATTAATTGTAAATTGTGTCTGTCTTTGTTCTGCTTGTCGGTGGAAACCCTGCTCCCACGGTTAATTACATAGTGTGCTTTGTAAAATTAAGTAATTGTGGAAACACATAAATTGGCTTTATCATTAGCATTCCCGTCCGTCCATTCTTTAATGCAGATAGTTCAGAGGCATAATTAGTGGTTAAAACATTTTAAAAACAGGACACACTTTGTGTAGTAATGTAAACGTTTTTTGTTGTTGGTCGGCACGTTTTTACCCTCAACAAAGCTGGCTTGACATCGAAGTGATCTGACTACTGGAGATGTGTCATCATGCCATTGACAAAGCAAAGGCACCAGTTTGAAAAGACTCACACTGTCACTGCGATTTGTTTCAATTCTACCCGACCTATTAGGCAAGCCCCTCCCTGTTCTGTTTACTAGGGATTCTAGCGCTAAAGTGAAGTGTTATTACACTGTTAAATCAACCTCAACACCTTTCTCAGCTGGTTCTCAGTTAGAGAAGGAAACTAGTAAAACACTGGTACTTTTTAAATCAGGGAATTGCGAGTAAAGAAGATGCAGCTATATATTAGCAAATTAGAATTGGGCAAGTAGATTACACAATTGTATCTGTTGCAAAAAGAAGTAGGAAGTAAGAAAAAGTGCAACAAACTCTGTTTGTAGTTTTTGTGATTATATTAGCTTTGTTATTGTTGCAGTGTGCGCGTGCATGTGTGTGTGTGTGTGTGTGCGTGCGCATAGAAAACCACTTTTGTTCTATACTACTTGTTAACTAGTTTAAAGTTATCAAGAATCCGTGCACACACACCTTTAAAATACACTTTAAAATATCCCCATTTCCTTTTTCCAAATAACAATCAATATGTCCGTATCCTCAGGTACTGCAGAAAAAAATTGAACAAACTCTCTGCGTAGTAACAATGAAATGCCATTTGTCCAAACTAACTTTTCAGCGTTCTCAAATGTCACCATATACTTGTATTACTATTAGGGATTTTTTTCTTCTTTCGCACTGGCAAAACAGCCTCAATGCTTTATGTAGTTAATCAGCCAACGGTTCCTTTCTTTGTGAAAAAGCGTTGCACTTTAGGCAATTCACAAAATTCCAGGCACATGTCATTATTGATTGCCTGGAAATGTCAAGAAAAGGCTATTATGATTCCATCCGGTGCTTCAGCAAAGCACAAAGAGCCCGTAACAGGGGAAGAAATACCATCATGCTTGTGGCTGATTTGCTTGATGGTGAACGTCAATATCTTCAATTTAGATGGAAATATTTAGGTGGAAGGTCTTCATTACGACAGTAATGAAGACATACTAAGGAGTGTTCATAACTGCCGCTAACAGTGGTCCACATCGTATCACTGCTGAATAAAAAGTGTCTTTCAGTAGCTAAGATAAACATTCACTGTTCGATGACTGTGTTGTAATTACAATTGGTGACATTTTGAAAGGGTTTAATTAGCCCAAGGGGTCGATAAATTATAGAAATTCATTGAAATGTTTTAGTTTTTGTGAAAATTGTAAGACGTGAACTCACAAGGTTGGGAGTTGCTAAAATGGTGTGACATGTTTTGGAAAAAAATGAAAGGTTGGACCTCTACAGGGGTCTTATGCTAAATATATGAAACAGATGTATGAAACATGGGCAGATTGTGTCCATATGTGTTGATGATGACAACTCAGGACACTTTTTGTCCACTTTAACACTGGCTGTCTACTCTAGATCTCTGAGCTAGCTAGCTAGCAACCAGTTAGCAAGCTAGCTAGCTCAGTCAACGGCAGGATAATGAATTCAAACAGTTTATTGAACAAATATATTTGCGCCTGTAGTACAGCACAGAGCAGTGGCCCAGCAAGCCCTTTATTTCCCAGTTTCCCCAGGACCAAATCAAGGATGAACGTTTATATACACACTACGGTACAGATTTAAAAAAACACGATACAGTTATGATGACTGTTAGAAATGATGACCAAAACTACAAACACAAGACCCAGGTTGTTGTCAGGTTTCTCCTTTCAGCTGTGTGCTTGAGCCCCTGATTAGACCTCTCCACCTGGTCAGGTGTTTTCTTTGGCCATCCCTAATGCTAGAGGCCATTTCACATCCAGAGGGTGAAGAGCTCTTCAACTGTCGGTGTGCAGTGGTGCCAAGATCCAGAGGCTGAAGAAGCCCCGGGGAGGCCAAAGGGGAGGAGAGAGCACTTTTGGGGGGACCGCTTTTAGTGTACAATCTCAAAACAAAACAACAACACAAAATACTTGAGTTAACTGAAGTATTCAGTAAGTATGACTGTCAAATGCAAAGGATACAAGTTGTGAAACGTGAGGTGGTTGGTGTTTGGTTGCAAATATAACTTTGTTGTTTGTTTTTATTTATATGATCTCACTTCTTCATACATTCCCATATGCACAGTTGTGCACCCTCCCAGCTTTCTTTTCTTGCCATGTCTCATACCACCTCCTGTCTTTGCTACCTCTCATGTGGCTCAGTGACAGAGGGGGACCGGCAGTCCGATTCCCTGCTCCGTTCGCCATGCTGATGTGTCCTTGGGCAAGTCACTTAACCCCAGGTGGCTGCGGTGTGTGCATGTTGTATGAATGTTGGTTTGTCCTGATGGGCAGGTGGCAGAAGCAGAACTTCTTTTACATCTTTCTGCCTGCAGATTTCTCACGAGACAGGTGAAGTCTTGTCCTGATGGTCCTGGTGTTGAATCCATCTCAGAGCCTTCCTCTGTGTCTCTCCATGGTGCTCTGCAAACACTCTTGTTGCCCCTGTTGTAGATTTGGTTGGGATTCTACTAAGAAACGGTGTGTAAAACTTATCTGTTATTACTCTTTATGCTGGGGCTGTGGTAGAGGACAGAGCGTTTCTATCTTATATCATTATTACACTTCCACATGCTCATATATGCTACTCATATCTAAAAAAACACACACACACAGACAAGGAGCAGAATGAGCTCATAATCACAATCTCCCTTGCAGACTTAAATATATTATACTGTGTTCATGTTCAACTCCTTAATAAGAAGAAAGCTATATTCTGACAAAAGTTGTGCTGATATATTGTTTGCTTCAAGATTAACCCTGAGCCATGTTCTGGTTATTGGACTCTCATGCCAACCTGTCTGCACTGAGTGTGTGGGAGCCATCTCATGTTGAGTAAATACAAGTTTCACAGTTCCATGAAGGATCTACAGTCATTTTTAACCCCTTACTAATACTTGCTGGACAACCCTATGAAGATGTGTTTGCCATCTTGAACCAAACTTATAACTTACTTCCACATTTTATCTTGATCTTAGGTTTCTGGTTGATCATTAATTGTAAGCCAAGCGCAAAGAAGTTGTTTTATAATTAGACGCCCACAGGGATTTCAAAGTTTTTGGGAATCACAGACGGGACGCTGATGTGTTTTCCGTCCACAGCACCATCTGCTGGTCCAGACTCTGAACATTTAAAATATAAATAAATAAATACTTTCTGACACACCATCAATTTTAGCAGCGCAAAATTATATTAAGGCTGACACAAGATATTTGAAGATTAAGATCAACATCTTTAATCATCATTAGAGTCGTGATCACAGGCAGGCGCAGTCTTTTTATGAGACTTTGCTGCAGGCTTGTCTTGATCACAGAACCATCTGAGGCTCCTTCACACTAACAAAAGGTAGAATGCTTTAGTTTTCAGAGGATATCAAATTCATGTCAACAGTTAACCCTTTAATAAATAGAAAACATGGAGTTGTCATGTGCTCACACACGGCTTAGCTCTTCCACGCCGCCATTTTGTGTCTTCCTCTCTCCATCTCTGTCTTCCTCTTTGTCTGTTGTTCTCTCCCTCTCCTCTCTCTCTCTCTTTCTCTCTTTCTTGCTGTCCCTAGTGTCCATTGCCACACTGAGTTTTCACAGGAATTTGAGCATGAATTAATAATTAGCAACAGCTGCTGTTCTTGTGTGCGTGTTTGTGTGAGCAAGTTTGTGTGTGTGCGGATAATGCTAACTATATTCTCACGGGCTCACTGTCACCTCAATCACAGTTTCACACACTAAGCAGGTTGCCAAACAGCGCACACACACACACACACACACACACACACACACACACACACACACACACACACACACACACACACACACACACACACACACACATATGTGTGCACATGCAAACTTTTCCATCCAAATTCATATGCACACCCACACATGAATGCACATGACACTTGCATCGATCATTCACCACACACACACACACACACTTGCACACACACACACACACACACACACACACAAAAACATTGACAATGTATATTTTCCTGCCTAAATGGCCCTCTTCCTTTTTGTCCTTTTCGACTCGTCCCTTGTTCGTTTCTTTCTCTGTCTCTGTTCTCATTTGTTCAGCTGTTAGCTCTGAATTATGTATTATATCCTTATGGAGTGAGAAAAGTTAGCTTGGGGCTATCATTCCCCACTTAACGATCGTTAGTTGTGTCTTTGCTCCAATTAGAGCTTGATGGCAAATCAGGTCCTTTTTGCAGCCATCCAACTCCTGCATAATGCAGCTCAGTGCACCTGGTACTGTTGCAGATTTGGGTGGGATTCTACTAAAAATGGTGTGTGAAACTTATCTGGTACTACTTTTTATGCTAGGATTACACTTGAGTTTGGTTTTGGGCGGCTCTGGTCTATAGAGGACAGAGCATGTCTATCTTTAATCACAAGATTGGTGGTTGGGTCCCCGGCTCCTCCTGTCTGCATGTCCTTGAGCAAGACACTGAACCCCCCCCAACTTGCTGTTTTGTGCCCAAACCTATTGCAGTTTCGAACAAAGGCAGAGAAATGTGCTCGTTGGTTGACATATGCAACCAGTGCTGATGAGCGTCACTTCTAAGTTCATCATGCTAACAGCGCTAACAGGGCAAACGACTGCGGAGGTGCTGACAGATCTGACAGCGTTCCCCGACGCCGCATCAATCAAGACGACTTCATCAGCTATAACCGCCGTATGTGCGGAGCATTGGTTGTGAGGTAGGATTGACCAACCTTTCAAACTACATTTCATCATGTCACATCTGATTGCACCTAACTACCTGTTGCCAGGATCCAACGACCTTTACATTCATTTTTAGACAACCAATAATGCCCCCTTTACCAACAGAGAAACTAAATTGTTCCTTTTGTCATTAAACCTTTACAACTGTTCTTTACTTTGTCCGAGTGTGCCTCCTCTCTTCTCCTCTCCCAGAGTCCTTGCTCCTTCACAAGACCGTCTTTTTGCCAGGACCGGATTTTATTTTGCTGACTTCAATGCAATCTGTGGAATAAATGTCATCCTTTCCATTATGTTAACATTGCTGCCCCTCTCTCCTTACCCTACATAAGCACACACATACACACACAAGTACATTCAGACACTGAGTTTGCATGAGCCTGTTCCCTCTTAGCACCCCAGCCAGATGTACTGTAGGTGTCATTGCGGTGCCATGGTAACGAGCCATAAACCGAGACTCTTGTCTTGCCTGCATTAGTGGCACGGTACAGTACAGAGTCCCTTTGTTCTCTGATGGACACGCAGCAGCAAATGCAGCCTATTCTTTTTGAAACCTGAATCATAGAAGAAGACGTCAATATTCGACCTAATATCAGATCCAGCTCTTTAGATGTACTGATGCAACCATCTATTATTGCTTGGCATAGACCCTGTTTACATCTGGCATCATTAACATACATCATCACAAATGGACAGTGCTTGATACAAGTGTACACAACCACCCTGTGAGACAATCACTCAAACCACTTGCCGAGGTGGTGCAGGATGCACTTTTCCAGATATCTTTAGTTTTTTTAACGCCAATAGGAACTAATAGGAAAATACCTCATCAAAGCCGCAGTTGTCTTTCCTCCAGTTGTGTCTCAAACTGTAGCGGGGGTTATGAGTTGTGGCCATGCTTCTTAAGGCAATACAATAATAACCTGGAGGATCTGTAGTCTGAACCAGAAGACGACCAGAAAGGTTTTAATGAACTTTCATCCACTGAAAAACTACTTTGAAAGGACGAAAACATGAACAACTTCCAGACCGGATAACGCTGTGGTTAGCGGCCTGTCAATCACAAGGTAGCCCCGCCCTAGCCACGTCCTAATGTGACCATGATTTACCAAATAAACATCATGCTCTATTGAAGCAGACTGGTAATATATCAAGTAAGAGAAGTAAGGTCTTTTTCTCAGTCTTCGATACAATCAGACTTCTTTCTGTAACATTTTTTTCTAAGAGTATTTATTTATCTGATTATCCATCCATCCATCCATTATCAGCCGCTTATCCGGTGTCGGGTCGCGGTGGCAGCAGGTTCAGCAGGCCGACCCAGGCTTCCCTCTCACCCGCAACACTTTCCAGCTCATTCTGGGGGATCCCGAGGCGTTCCAAGGCCAGCCGGGAGATATAATCCCTCCAACGTGTCCTCGGTCTTCCCCGGGGTCTCCTACCAGTTGGACGTGCCTGGAAAACCTCTAATGGGAGGCGTCCAGGAGGCATCCTGACTAGATGCCCGAACCACCTCAGCTGACTCCTTTCGACACGAAGGAGCAGCGACTCGACTCCAAGCTCCCTCCTGATGTCCGAGCTCCTTACCCTATCTCTAAGGGTGAGCCCGGCCACCCTGCGGAGGAAGCTCATTTCGGCCGCTTGTATTCGAGACCTCGTTCTTTCGGTCACGACCCAGAGTTCGTGACCATAGGTGAGGGTTGGAACATAGACCGACCAGTAAATGGAGAGCTTCGCCTTCCGGCTCAGCTCCCTCTTCACCAGGACGGACCGGTACAGCGCCTGTTTTATTGCTGCAGCCGCACCGATCTGTCTGTCGATCTCCCGCTCCACCTTACCCTCACTCGTGAACAAGACCCCGAGATACTTGAACTCCTTCGCTTGGGGTAGGCAGTTTGTCCCCACCTGGAGGGAGCAATCCACCGGTTTCCGGCAGAGCACCATGGCCTCAGATTTGGAGGCGCTCTCATCCCTGCCGCTTCACACTCGGCTGCAAAACGCCCCAGTGAATGCTGGAGGTCACAATCCGAGGAGGCAAACAGGACCACATCATCCGCGAACAGCAGAGAGGCGATCTTATCTGATTATTTGAAGATTTATTTATCTTGGGTAAAACATGAAGAAGATATGTTAATGTTAATGCCAGGTCTGAACAGGAACACACTACTGCTGCATTGTTGCATGCAGCGGGAAATCCACAATGATGCTCTTATTTGTTTAAATATAAATGACACCTGAGCATTCTACTCAGCATATGTGGTAATGCACTGGACTATAAACTGAACTTCCTCGTCGCTGGTCATTGTGTCCACCTCTGTCCTCACTGTATCTCTTGTAGTCTTAGTGGCTCGGCTCATTTCACACCCAACTTGGCACTCCTCCCTCCTGCCTTCTCACCTGTCATAAAAGTCTCCATAAGGCCGAATGAACGTCAGACGACAGAAAGGTGGACGAAGGTGTAGCATAAGCTGGAAAGAATTTAATGGAGAGATTGTTGGAGTGGAGGATAAGAGAGAAACAAAATAATGTGGAAGATTGGAAAGAACATTTAAAAGGACACAGTGAGATTATGGAGGGTGACAAGATGCTGTGATTTTAACTGGACAAACTCACAGTGATGGAGAGGAGAGGAAGAAATAGATGTGAACGTAAAAGATAATGTGTGAGAGAAAGAAGAAGAGGAGGAGGTGGAGGTCTGAAGAAGATGAAAACAGTTTGAGAGGTCATAGTGAGGCTTTTCTGTCCAAAGACAAACAGGAACAAACCCTCTTCAAAGGAAAATACCTGATTTTAAAATAACATTTTTTTTGCATATTTGTCAAAGCTTAGTTTTCCGCGAGGCTCTGAGTGTGTTATCGTATCTCTCTTCATGGAAACTGAAGAACATCGTGTTTATCTCTTATCTTTTCACACGTCTTTTATTTATCTGCTTCCATAATACCCCACTTTTCTTTCTCCACATTCCGTTCTTCTTTCTGACGATTTATTTTACCAGGGATGAACTGATTGTTATGGTGGAACGACACACCGTAAAGAAATTCACCTCTGAGAGGGCGCGGCCGAAAGAATAATATTTAAAGAGTTATAAGCTCACCTTAACTGGACAGAAAGACTTTCGCATGAAGCTACAAGGGCAGAGAAAGAAGTAGTTGGAGAAAACAAACATCTTTTGTTCTCTTTAGAGGCATGCACAGGTCATGGACACTTCAGATGAGAAGATTGAAACAAAAAGAGATACATGTGTGAATGTGTTAACTTTAGAGGTGCTGGGAGGCTGATCTGGTGATTATTTGGACAGAGCCGATCTAATTGTTTCCCTCTGTTTCACGTTTTTATGCTAAGCCAAGCTAACCAGTTTCTGGCTCCAGCAACATATTTCGCTTCGAGGCAACTTTGGATAAAAAAAAAAAGGAAAAGCGTGTTTTTCCCCCAAAAAGTTCATACGGTTCCCTTGATATTATCATAGCTCTTTCTCCAAGGTCATTATCCTTGTTTGCCCTGACTAACAAAAAGCATGTAGAACGTTTTTTCTAGAAAATGTGTAGCAATTCATATTTCCTGCAGAATACCATTAAATTGATGTTTAATAACAAATGTGCACCAACATTCAGTACAAATTGATGGGAAAATGTCAATTGGATTTGCTTTAGAAAAAACACAATGCCTTTATTTCTTCGAGAAGGTTTAAGGGTGAAAGGCCAAGAAACATATTGATCGGATACGGCATTAACATTCATGCTGATGTCTTTAAAACGCAGCGCCTGTCAGGGAAGTTTACGCCACAAGGCTGAAGGCTGAGACGCGAATTACGCAAATTACAATCATTACCATCATTTTCTTCTCTAATGATCATCATCTTCTGTACTCCGTTTTTGAGGAGCGTTCCTTCTTTCTTTCTTTTTTTCCTCTCCTTGCTTTTTTTTTCTCATTACTTTTGGGAGTAATTTAAGGAAAATGACCCTGAGCCGTAATGAAAGGAAAGGAGGGGAAAAAAACAGGTTATCAAAAATGTGGAAAGCTTTGAAAGGTCAGTGTGTGTGTGTGTGTGTGTGTGTGTGTGTGTGTGTGTGTGTGTGTGTGTGTGTGTGTGTGTGTGTGTGTGTGTGTGTGTGTGTGTGTGTGTGTGTGTGTGTGTGTCCGATGCCTGAGTGCAGGCAGCAATCACAATTGAATGCCAAATAAAATAGACTTTTTCCCTTCTCTATTCTCTTTCTCATCCTTTCATTCTACAATCCCTCTTTTTTTACACACTGTTTCTCCTTCTCTCTCACGATATATTTTTCCCGGTCCCTCTTTCAGTCCTGTGACCTGCTCAAATCATGGCCTGTTGAAAATTCAATTTGAGAGTGCTGTGATGTCTCCCTCTGTCCCCTGCCCCTGCTATTACAGGCTAAAAAGTGGACTTACCAATCCCCACTCCACACACACAAAACAGAAACTGCAGAAGAAGAAATGGGAGCGTGAAGAAGAAGGATATGATTTCCTGAGGTTTCAGGAGTGCCACAGTCTCAGGGCAATCATATATAATTCATTTTCACAAGGTACATAGTAATATCTCACACACTGTGGGTGTGTGGCTTCTATTTCGGCAAAGTGAACAGAGATATGGAATTTTATATGAGGGGACTATGAAAATATTCTTCCTAATAAATAGATCTGTTGGTGTTTTCAAAGCTAGCTGTGGCTTTGGTATGAGATTGAATATACATTATCTCCTCCCCCAAAAATAGATTCACTTCTTTTTAGTCAAAACTAAATATTTTCACTTTCTCATCATCATCTCTTTGGAATCCCTTCTCTCCCTTTTGACTACAGATGATTTTTCACGCTTTTTTCTTTTTTTTCTCCACCATTTCTATCCTGATTTCCCTCTGTTCTCGTTGTGTGTGGGTCAGACTTTCTCTCGCAGTGGGGGATGGAAAAATAACAACTTCATCTCAACTCTGCAACGGCACGCTTGGGAATGAGTTACACATTTAATGATGGCAGACCTTATTGCTTGCTTTTCTTGAAAGCATTTGTTTGAAGGAAAGGAGAGAGAGTACGTCATCTGAGAAACCTGTGACAGAGACGGTAGCGACTGAAACTTGTCAGAGGAAACTCTAGGGGGAGCACTTAGCACAAAGCACAGAATCCCTTGAATCTTTGTTCTCGATCTTGAGAAATCAAGTCAAGTGTTTAAAGTTTAAATTCCATCAAAAAAATTATTGGAGTGTTACTTTTCATCTGTTGAAGAAAACTGACTGGTCCACTGATTCCTGACACATTTTCTCGGAAGTGACTAAGTGATGAAGCCTAAAAAAAAAAGTTGTGTTTTACATATACAATGTCGTCTTGACTGCTCATTTTGTTTTAAAGTAATAGTTAAATAATCTATACAATAGCATCATTTGTTTGGAGCATGACATGCTTTTCAAATTTCACATATAAAGAAGGATCAGAAACATTGTGCTGCATGTGTAAATTAAGGTTAACATGTTTACTTTATTTTGTGAATTACCCTCGATATATGGAGCAGTAGCATATTGGTTTTCGTATGTTTGGCAAAATCTCCATTTTTCAGCCTTACTCGTCTGAATTCCCAGCAGCCCAGTTTGACATTGTATTAAAAACAGAAAACAGATCTCTCTTTCCTTGTTTACACCAATTGTCGGTAAAACAACAAAGAATAGTTTATTCGCCCATGAGATCAGCCATTTGAACCATGACTGACACCTTGATAAATGTCAGTCACATATTGAACATTGATTGTAGCAAAGGCATTAACTCATGGTTCACACAAAATGTATTGAAACAATGTGAGTGATATTCATCAAAGCCGGGATCCCACAAGGATCTATTTTAGGTCCTCTGTTATTTTATTTCTTGCTTTATTTCTGTGAATTCATTCAATCTGTTCCAGTAGTAGTGGATTTGTAATTTTAAACTTTTCTTTGTGGACAATATGGTGCGGTGCCACAAGCTGCGACTATAACAGTATAGTGAACATGTAAGCAAATATAACAACATTGACATTAATTGAGTCGTGTCTCTGGACCTGAGTCCTGCATTCACTCTTAGCTCTGGTTTTGCATCCACCAAAGAGAGGGAAATGCCTAGTTCTTAAAGTGCACCACTATGTTCACTGACGATAGACCATTTTCGCTGCCGACACAAGCCATTCTGCCTCCGTACATTTCGTACAGAACACTGAGGCAGAACAACGGCAGAACAGGCGGTCAAAGGGGCTTTAGTCTGTGGGCTGTTTGATGTTGAGTAGAGTTTGTCTGACCTGTTCAATCCAGCAGTGAGACTGAAGAAGAACAGTAAAATGAAAACAATGAGCGGAAAGACACTAGAATGCTCCATCGATCCGAGATGGACTGCAGAGTTGGGGGATCATTTTTTGTGCGTCCGTCTCTATTGATAACACATTTGATCCGTTATTATTCGAAAATTATAAATGATTGCAGCTTGAGAACTAAAACATTTAATACAACTTTAGGCAAAAGAAAAGTGTATTCAATATATGCAAGCTGAGACGATACCCATTCACCTTCTATCTAGAACTTGTTCTTTTTAGGAACGATATTGGGTTTGAGCACTGCCAACATTCTTGTCAAGGATGCATGACTTGCTCTTTTATTTGCTGATCTTCAGCAATGCAGAGCTATACTTGAAAGGGAGCGTACCATTTGCATACAGGAAGCACACAATGAACGATTCTTTGCCACTGTCCCCATTACTAAGACAGCTTAAGAGTTTGCACACTTACAGTAGGTGGATAGCTAGAGGTGCAGATGCACATTATTCTCCAGCTCAGAGGCATCAACACACTGCATTCTGTGTAAAAATCTTTGAACTACTCGGGGATTAATCCATAGCAAGAGTCTGTGTCAATCTCCACTATTATTCATGATGACAATGTTCGGTTGAATAAAGCAGGCCAAGACATTTCCAATGAGATGGCGTATTTAACATAACAAAAGAATGTTTTCCCCTGCATCTTATTCTGCTTTCTGAAAAACCTTGATTTCATTCAGGCAGTCAGTCAGTCTGCTCTCATCTCTTCTTTTCATTGCCTTGTTGTGTAAGCCCCCGTAAGCCCCCATCCCTTCACCGCGTTTGTTTCTTCCTGACTTTCTTTCCATTTTTTCTCGTGAGATTCACTTTCTGTTTTCTCTTTCCTCTCCGAGGATTTGCCCCGGACATAAAACGCTTGTATGTTCAATTATTTATTTATTTGTTTCTTATTTGCATGAGGGCAGAGGGGTGTGATAGAAAGAGTGTGTGTGTGTGTGTGTGTGTGTGTGTGTGTGTCTGTGTGTGTCAGAGGGGGTGAAAGTATAAGGATGATGTAGTTATAGCTTTGCAATTAATGAATTTACATACGGTAATGGGGAATGTTTGGCAGGCAGAATGCTGCTCCCAGATGGTAACAAGTCTGACCTCTGACAAATGGACTGATCACAGAAGCAGAGGGAGACGGAGAGAGACAGAGACTGACCTTAGAGAAAACAGAACGATCTCCCACTTAATTTCACAGACACTCATTTACAGACGTTTTCATAAGAGAGAAGAGCGAGAGCGAAGGGAAAGAGATTAAATTGCTTCATGCATTGATAATATCTTATATTTTGTATTAGAGGGAGACGGGATGGAGCCAAAGAAAGAGAGAGGGAGAGAGATCGACAGGCTGACCCATCTCTGGGCGATCTCCTTAATTTCACAGGCGCTCATTTACAGGCGTTTTCATAGAAGAGAGGGAGATTAAATTGCTTCATGCATTGAAAATGTCATATTTTTTGTAAAAGAGGGGAAGGAGATAGAGGGCGTGAACCCGTTCGGCGTTCGGTCTACAATTCCTCTGGATTCAATTCAGAGTTAGACTGCTTCCCATTCCGTCGCCCTATTCATCCGCTCTCATCACATTCATATTGCACTGAAAAAGCAAATATGACCGACTGTGTTGATTAAAGGACCGGGCTGGGGATATTCAACATTTTGCTTATCGTCATCAAATACAACAAAACCAACAATGAACTGCATCTGCTCAAAAAGTTTCGCCTGTGTGGCCTGATAAAGCCTTTTCGTATTTGCCATTGAGCTCAACTGTTAAATCAGGTCAATGAGCCACAACATTGCAATGGGGGAAATGTTCCTCCATTGTTATGAATATGGAGCCTAGTTTTTTTTTAGTCATTCCCACATACATCGCCCTGCTGCCATTTATACTCACCAAAAAATGACATGTGTGTAATTCAATGTCCCCAACAAGGTCAACATGGTTGGTTTTGGTCTTTTGGATCTGATGGCAAAGAGACAAATGAAAAACTAAATGACAGCCGTATCACCCGATTTGCTGGAATTTAGTTTAATGAATAATAAGAACATACACGCATATCTCATATATTTCCTTGCATGGAAACAGTGCAAATAGTTTGAATGCAATCAATCTGCTTGCAATTCAGTTGTCTCAGTTCGTGCTTCTCTTTTCCCATAGCTGTGAATTCATATCTGTTTGGATATGCATGATCAACCCACACTTCTTTGGCCCCACACAGACATGCAATCCAACTCAACTCAATCCTGAAGCACTATCCTACTTGATTTAGTTACTTATATTTGATATTTGTTGGAGTAAATTACTTAAATGTAAAATAAAGATCAGTTTTCAACTGTGTATGTTCCCTGTTGAGTCACGGACTGCCTTGATGTAATGCAACTTAGTTCTATGACATCAGCCGTGAATGGAGAGATCACAGCATGGTCACATGACTCATACTCACGCACACACACACACACACAAACACACACACACTTCCCGGTCCCCACAACTAATAGGTTTCAGGAGCTGTCGGAATAATTCTCTGCTTGTTATACACACATAATTAGTTTTCAAAGTAGCTTTCCGTGAATATAGTATCAATTACTTCCTCACTCTTTGCAATCCTCCTCAGAGACAGGTGGATTCAGCTGGCTCACATTTTCTGATGCGACAGTGTGTTAATTGAGCTATTAGCCAGAGGTGTGTGTGTGTGATAGAGGGAAAGGGAGATGCAAACTCAATGTGTGTTCGGTTTCAGGTGTGACTGAGCATAAGCACAGGTGTTTTGTCATATTTTCTGTCTATCTTCTCTAATTAACACCTGCTGACGCTGTATTTTTCAAAAAGTGACACTAAAGTGCAGAAAGCTTGCTGAAATTCATGCTCCGGATTTACGAAGCTAAATTTAACATGAAAACATATTTGTAATTTTCATGAGAGGGAGTTGCTTTTGACAAGTAAAGTAAAAGAAAAAGAAAAAAGTGTTGAGCCCTCGGGTCCCCTAATTAGTGGACCCTTTTATTTCAGGTCACAAGGTACAAATCAAGAAAAAAACATGGGCTACAATCATATATACAATGTACAACCCCTAAACACAACTCAAACAATACAATTAGGGGTGAGGGTGAGGGTGAGGGCTTAAAGGGTTACATGGGGTACTTGAGCAATCCAATGTTTAGTTTGTTTCTTCCTCTGTCCTTTCCTTTCCCTGTATGTTCTGATCTTGGTTCTCGCTTGTTTCTCTGTTATACACAAATATGGTCCAAATGTTTGGCTCCCTGGCCCAGATGGAGAAACACAGCAATGTTCATGGAAATAGTTAGTCGTTGACATTTGTACTTCAGGCCGAGTGTAATGTAAACAAAATGGAAATGAAAGACATTGTTTTGTGAGTCATCACTGGGTCCGCACCTCTCTGACACAAGAGTCTTGTTTTCTCAAATTCTCTGTGGTGGGTTTTCTCTCTCTCTTTTTCTATTTATTCTGCATTGTTTTGCCGCTCTCCATGAGGAAACTTTGGTCATTGTTTTATTTCCCCCATGTTGTCGACGTGTGTGTGTGCCAATTTTTTCTCTTTTGCC
This sequence comes from Taurulus bubalis, assembly GCF_910589615.1. Taxonomy (NCBI): domain Eukaryota; kingdom Metazoa; phylum Chordata; class Actinopteri; order Perciformes; family Cottidae; genus Taurulus; species Taurulus bubalis. The sequence goes on along the minus strand of NC_136603.1, from coordinate 6,896,054 downwards.
TTTTTTTTATGGTTTGGTTCTTTGTCCATGCAAACCTCTCTCCGTCACTACGGTCTCATCAAGTTCAGAGCCAGCAGTCTGGTGCATCACACAATGCAGCTGCCGCAGGAAACCGCCTCAGCTCATCAGTTAGTTGAGAATTTGGATGTTTTTCAGAAAGCCTTAAATGTTTAGTTTTTTCAGAGTGCTGCAGGGATGACGTATCTTTGTGGGCCAACTAGGAGTTAGAATCACGCATGGATCCCTTGACAAAAAGCCAATGAGATTTTTCATTGGATTGTTTTGTTTCGCAAGATAGTCTTCACAAATGTGTTCACATGACTCACGTCACCACCACGAAGCTAAAGGCGGAGTAGTTTTCGGCGTGATGATGTTTAGTATAGTCTCATGTAGCCACTTGGAGGCATGTAAGAGCACCTAAAGGCATGATATCAACTGACATATTTTCTGATAAAAAGAAATATAATGATCTCTTTAAAAAAAAACACTGACTTTGAGACAAGGAAACCGGAAGTGCAAAGATGCAAACTGGGTTTTAGGACTCACTCCTGCACTATACGGGCTATGAGTTTGACCATTTCTCAGAAAAAGTACATAAGATATGTAAACCAGCCCAATATCAGCAGACGCATTAAATACGTTTTTGAAAAATAAAAGTGAAAAAGTGAAATATTTTGATTAGTTATAGGTAGTAAAGTAATTAATTGAATGACATAAATGTATTAACACAGAAACTATTTTAATTGAGTTTCTGTTTGAGTGTGGAACTCTTCTGAATCAGTTGAACTTTAATCACATCCCTCTTCAACACTGTTAATATCTTACACATCAAACCTGGAAAAGAGGCACTGCTCTATGGAAAATAACCACATTAGGAAAATCGGTTTACTTTGCCCTTGAGTTATATGTTTTATTTTCCCATTCCCAACATATCCATTCATTCAAACAGCCAGACCAGGATTCCCAGTGGTGCTATTAATGCGTTTTACTTCGCCCTGGATAGAGGCAAGGCTTGTACACATGTGACACATAGAAGATCTCTGCATGGACAAGAGATGATCGACGGGGCTATTATTACTAGTGTGTGCGTGTTTGTGTGTGTGTGATTGTGTGTGTGTTAGAGTGTGTAGTGGAGGGATCTATTGACATCCTGCTATTCTTTTCACAGTGCAGTGGGATACAGGGTGTGTATACTGTATGTGTGTGGGAGCGCTGAGGATTTAGGGGTGTGGACTGATCGAAATCTCCCCGCTGACAAGTCCTAGTATCGATCTGTCTGTATCTGTGGCCGACACATGGCCCCCCCCCACACACACACACACACTTACACACACACACGGACCCACACACACACACACACACACACACACACACACACACACACACACACACACACACACACACACACACACACACACACACACACACACACACACATATGGCCAGTCTACAGGCTGTAGGAAAAATCTTTCAGTGACATATAACATGTTGAGCACCAGGGCATGGCATTCTGTCTGGGCTGGATCTAGTTTGTTAATATAATTTATTGATGAGATTTGGAGATTTAGAATGCATCACATGGCAGGCAAAGTAATGTGAGCCGACAAAAGCAAGATGAAGACAACAAATAAGTATCGCACAAATAAAAGCAATAAAAAGAAGAAGGCATTATTGAAGACACTGACATTGGAGTGGGGCCATTTGACGTGCATTCTTTATAGCACAGAAATGTAATTTCCAATAAAAGATCTTTATGTCAACTATTATTCAATGCATACTATTAACATAATGGATTTTAGGGTCATAAAGACTTTCTGTGGGTCATGTGTTCACATTGAAAAAGGGGGTTGGGAAACTATATAACTGAGATCTGGTAACATGTATAGCAGGAGCTGAACACAATGTTCATGCGCTGCTGGTCGAGGGCATTCAACCTTGGTTTTTCATAGATGCAAAAATATCCTTGTGGAGCATTGATGGCTGAACTATGAAGTCCTGGGTTGCAATTGGAAATTTGCATTAATTTCGGCCGCCATTAGTTGCTCTTAGAGTGATGTTGTGCGGAAGCAAAAGCGACTTGTGCAGAGCAGCAGAGGCCGCATGCATTCAGAGTGCACAGTATTGCACATATCTTTTCAATATACTTTACTATAATTATGTAAACATGGTATTTTACCATGTGTCATCATGCCTTCTCCAACCAAATGTCAGCCTGTGTCTCTTTGTCCCCTACTTGACGCCTCACAAGATGGATGTTCAGGTGATGCGTGATCCTAAGACTCGCAAGATAGCATGATATCGCCAGCATGATATCGCCAGAAACCAGCTGCCATGCAAGGAAGATTTGGAAGATATACAAACACAAAAGAAGGGAGTGTGTTACATCCACATTAAGCCAAATGGTAATAGTAGGGGAATGAGTGTGTGGGCATTATTGTGTGTGTGGCGCCCTCTTATGCCAGATGTACCTGCCACTTCTGAATCCCGTCCGAGGCTGCTTGGGGTGATTTAAAAGCATGATGGATGACGCATGTGGATAATATAATTATTTAGTGTTATTTCAATCAGGGGTGATGGAGAGAGTGCTTGATGGACAAAAGAATATGTAATTACGTGCTTTCATGTACAGTATGAACTTTACGTGCACCCTGCATGCGAGTGTTTCAATCCTGCATGTGTTACAAAGGCATCTTGTAATGCTCTCCTCTCTCCCACTGCGCCCTGCAATGTCCTTTTTCTTTTTTTGAACAGCAGAACATGTTCTAGCACACGTGTTGATTTGTTTGCCAGGGTCTGGATGCATCTGGCCCAACAGCAGGGGAGCGTTCACATCCTGGCATGTTCGCTGCGGTTCATAATGGAGGAGGCTCCACACAGAGTGCTGCTGAGGCTTTTACCATATGGGGTGAGCAGAGGGAATGGGCAAACTGCTGGATTAAGATCGGGTTGAGGGTTGGCCACGTTAGATCAAGTTGTTTGAATGTCCCTAATACAGTTCTATATCAAATATAGTGTGTGTGTGTGCGTTTGTAAATGTCATGCAGTACTGTTTTTTACAATTTAATTTACACGTTACTGTTGTTTTTGCAACTGTACAACCAATAGCTGTCACTTTTGTTATTTTCTATTGTTAACAGTAATCATATTCTGTTGTCATCCCTATGAGCTGCATTATCCCCATCAGTATGAAGCAATGCCTCTGATGGGAAACAGGTGTGTGTGTGTGTGTGTGTGTGTGTGTGTGTGTGTGTGTGTGTGTGTGCATGTACAGTAAAAAGGTGTGTATCAGACAATTGGTTCCTTTCTGATGACAGTACACAACATAATGAGCCACTGTGACAATGTATACGTGCAGAGTAAAAACTCATCTTCCTCTTCCTCCACACCATAACTATATGTCACATGAGGAAATGGATTGGGGTTGTGATGGCTTTGGAAGGCACAGGCCCAATCCTCCCTTATTTGGACATCTTCCAGGCTCTTTCCGCACAAGATGAGAGGTTATTTCAAATAATCTATTTACTTGTTTTTGTCAAAACAGCTTCAATGACAAAGTGAAATATGTGATGAAGAAATGAAGAAATAAATATCCTATGATGTGTTTTTATGTTCCATCTTTTCTGAGTATGTAATTTGCCGGGATGAACACCCGTGTCGTCCTCTTTGTTTACGTCTCCACGCTTCCACTGGTTACCCCGTGTTTAACGGCACATTGTAATGAATTGTGGGTAATTGCCTTGGGCAAAGTCTGCATCTAATGCTGACGTATGGAAAGGGTTCAGAAAGGGCTCAAAATGTCTGAGAAAGATACTCAAACAGGAGCGCGCCTCAAAGTCCGTGAGTGGAGATTGGGATCGGGCCACAGAGTAATGATGTCATCGTGCAGATCAGAGCAAAAACACTCCTATGTGTCATTCTGAAAGGGGACGGACAAATAATATATTTAATTGTTTAACGGGGAGGACTTGCCCTTGCTCCTTTCGTCTGACAAAAACAAAAGTAACTGAAGCAATCAAATGAAATTCAGCCATCATTGATGTTATTTACACCTGATGATATTATATTACTGATGATTGTTATTGACACCTGACGAGAATGTCAAAATGTCTTCTAAAAGGTGGTGAAATGTAGTTTTTTTCAGGTGAAATGGAGTAACATTAAACCAGCTTTTAGTATGTTAATCTTTAATTATTGCATTTACGGTGTATTTAATTATTGTGTATAACGCTGAATACTTTCAACATTTTCATTAATATTATATTCATGTTATCTATATAATTCAGACATATAAGATGGCAAAAAGGGCGTTTGGCTCATTTCAAAATTCAGATCCTAAATGATTGCTCAAGTGTACTTCAAACTTTCAAACTTTCACCAAAGAAAGAAGGAGGAAAAAGATGCATGCATGCACAGTGTTCGTCCTCCCTTGGGGTTCATTAGAAGCAATGGAATTCAGTGACCCAGAAACTAGCCAAAATCAATTAGCAGACATACACATGCATATATTCAAGCTGCTAATTACAAAGCCAAACCCCGCCTCACGGGGAGGGGTTTTCCTCTTTGAAGATGAATCAATCTGTGAAAAGCCAAAATGTTTTGTAAATACGGTATTTTTGTTTGCTTCCACATTTTTATGCTGAGCTGCTGGTGTCAGCCAAGATCTTCAAGGGGTCGGATTAGGTTTCACGGTTCGTAAGACACATTTGACTGTCTGCTGTATTAACGTGGATCCCTTAAGATGATAACCGTGACATCTAATTAAACCGTGAAAATTATTGTGACTGTCACTAAATGCATGCCAACTCTAGGTTGTCATAAAGGTAAAATCATCATCTATTACTAAATAATAATATTTACAATAATATAATTTAACAATTCCGTCAGAGCGTTGTTATTGTTTCTTGTCCATTATTTTAAAATTACTAAAATTTTATAACAATACTGTGAGGACTGTAAATAATAACATAAGAAAAAAGAATTCAATGAAGTAGACAAAACATATGATTAGAGAGGAGCAAAGAGAAGCACACGTGCTACTAATAACATGAACGAGGTGTGCCACGACCCTAAAGCTAAAGCAGTCAAAAATAACTACATTTCATTGTTTTACACCTGTGATATACTTCGACATGCTAAAATGTCTTTTCTGAAAATCTATAAGTGCATTTGTCAAAATTGACACTTTTCTTTTTGACATTTGAGAGCGCTAAAATTGATAGCTTATAAAATTAGTTTTTACCCTGCACTATATACATTGTCACAGTGGCTCATTATTGTATGTACAAAAACACTTTAAACTTTATTACGTCGTCATATTACATACATACATGCAATTTGCGCTCTGCATTTAACCCGTCCATAGCAATGTAGGAGCAGTGGGCTGCTGAGAGGCGCCCGGGGAGCAACTGGGAGTTAAGTGTCTTGCTCAAGAACACTTCGACATGCAAACTATGGTGAGACTGGGGATCGAACCGCCGACCTTGTGGTTGCAGGACGAGTACTGTCATCAGAAAGGAACCAATTGTCTGGTACACACCTTTTTACTGCACATGCACATAGCTAGACTGTAAAGCGCCAACAAATCAATATATATAAATATATATATATATTTTATTATTAACAATGGATCAAACTAGATGTAATTTGTGAGGGGGCCCAACGATAATTAGTTCTCCTCAGCTTTCCAAAGTTATTTGAGAGTTATTTTTAGAGACCTAAACAGAGGTAAATACATTACAACTAGTCATCATCCATGATTAGTGGAGTTGCACATCACATGTTGCTGTTTGAGAAGTTGCTGTGGATGCATGATTTGCACATAAGCCCCACTGTCTTTCATTCCTGCAACAATGGAGTACGTCCCCTTTAAGAAAGTGACAGCAACAAAGCGGCGCAGGAGCTGGTCAGGAACTGGCCAGCAGCGGACGGCGTTGAAGGAATCCCCCCCCAAAAAAACTACTAAAAACTTTTTCCAACACACACTACGCCGCGCTGTGTTTACCTCGGTCCCGTCTCCGAATGTGAAACATTACCGGTAACGTGAGCGGTTTGTCGGGTGATGAAGCGGACGCCACTTTCCGCCGGGGGAAGAAAGGAAAAGTTGCGAGAGGAAAAAAAAAAAAAAAAAAACTTCTGAAATGATGCGCGAGCGACTGCATCCCTCCCTCCACAGTTCAGCTAAGGTGGCTAACGTTAGCATAGCGTAGGACTCTGATGGGAAACGTTTGCGTACACGTGTATTTAATCAGTCAGAACAAAGTGTTGTGTAGTTTGACGGTGCTTTGGTGTTAGCGGAGGAGGGCGCGAGGGCACAGAACTACTGCGCGTGGCCGACTGAAAGCCCTCATCCTCTGCGTGTGTGCCTACAAGTCGCACCAGGTTTCAGCGTCAAGCTAATCTTTTCTTTTTTTTTTTTAGCCAAGTGGAGCTAGCTGGAATACAGCAAGTGTCAAATAAAGTGGACAAGAGTTAAAACAAATTCGTTTTAAAAGAAGAAGAAGATGTGACGTGCTTCCCGTTTACCAGCTGCTCTCCATCATGAAAAGACTGCTGTATCTTTTAACTTTTTTTTTGGGAAACTGAACATCACTACTTTGACATTTGACGAGCTAATAAAGATAATCACCCTCATGACCACATAATGAGAGAGTAATAACGGAACCGGATGTACTTGCTCGTGACGTCATTATCACCCTGAGTTGTGGCTGTGAAATGGCAATTGGCAGCTTTAGTAAAGAGCTCTGTTGACTCTGAACCACTTTGACAATCTGTGTCACTTTTTAAAAGAAGTTGGTTTGAGTGATATAAGTGACCCAGAGTGACTCAATATCAGCTCTTTTCTTTTTTTGTGTGTGGCATCCCTGACGCTTTAACAAGACTTTTGCACACTGCAGTTTGGAGACCGTCCTGCATTGTTATCATCATTGTTCTACATCACCTTGGATTGGGGCGTAGAGAGAGATTGCTGCGATGAAGGTCACGGTGACATTTGGGCAGACCGGTGTGGTGGTGCCCTGCAAGGAGGGGTGGACTGTGAGGGACCTCATCCAGCAAGCCACGCAGAGATACAGAAAACTCCTGGAACAGGTACTGATTTTTTATAAATGCACCTCTTTGCAGTGACAATTAGCCTTTTGAGAGACACATATTTGGTAAAGCTGCCCCAAATCCAGGCAAACATGTTTAAAACTGTCTATTACAACGTTTTTGAGGGACATGCAGACATATGCAGTACAAACCGGCATGCCCATATGTTTGAAAATGGCGGTTTTCCCAAAGATCCTGTTTTTTTTTGACTAGATGCAGACATTTTGGAAATAGATGACGCGTGTATCCAGTCAGGACTAGGTATTACTTTGACTGATACTGATACGATAGCAATGCTCGTTGTGGATCTTTTGATGCTTGCTGTTAAAAAAAAAAGTTCGATGATTTGAGGGTATCTCTGCTGGCACTGTGGTAGGTACATATACACATTGACTCACCTTGTTTATCATCTTACTGACAGTGTGATGTGTGAATGTGTCTTTCACATGAATGCAGCTTATTCCTGTGCGAGTGGCAGTCGTTTTAGTCGTAGAATAAGTTTCATTTTCACAGATACATGAACAAAAGCATGAAAAAATAATTCGTTTTGAGGCTATTTGACCTGTGAGCCATCAGTTAGCTACATTATTCATCGTCAGAGATAGTTTTGTAATAAAGTGTGAAGATTTTTATGAACCCCTGAAAGACGGAAGAAAAGAGGCAAGACAACTTTTCATGAAACGGCATTTTCAGAACATTTGAGGAAATTCCCTGAAGTCATAAAAGAATAATCGAATGCTCTGTCATTTTTATATCATGAAAGGTCCGTATGATTTTCACATTCCAAAGTCTTGGGAAATTAGACGAAGCCATGGAGGTCCAGTTCTCCATAATTGCTGTATAAAAAATTAAAAGCATATCTGATATGAATTGTGATGGTCCAGACAGGAGCAGGCATGAGTCGTTTCCACTTAAGTTGTGAATGTAAAATGCAAATGACTCCCTCTTGTGATTCCTTTATGACTGCTGTTGATTCCCTGCGCTGCTCTCAGGGCAGGAACCTCGTGACCCCCATCAAACCACCGAATCTTCTCAGTGACTCGCTTCATATTGGCTCCATTATTCAAAGAGCACACAGTCATATAGATAGATGGCCTCAGTTGTGATTGAAGGGGAGATGTTGGAGCTGTGCGTGTGTGTTTATGTGTGGACAGACGGAGATGGATTTTCATCTATATATATATATATATAGATATATATATGTATATATCTCAGCCCTCCCTCCTCGTAGCTTATTGTGTTTTCCCTCCTTCGTCTCATTTATCATCCTTTTCTGCTCACAAGTGCATCGCATCTTCACCTTTCACATAGCCGGAGCCCACGCTTCCCTTTTCCTTTCAACTCGTCTTCCTCTTTGAACAGTTCCTCCTTCACCTTCCGTTGTTCTTTATGAGATAACGCTGTTCCGCCTAGAGGTAGAGATAAATAGTCTACATTTGACATGTTTTAGGTCTCTAAACTAACAGGATGCACAGCTAGACAGACAGGAGCAATGCATACCACTTAAGTCCAGGTAGAGTTGTTTACTCCCAGTTTTAATCCTTTGTCCCTGTGTTAATTGTCCATTTAGGCCATCTCTTGTTATATGCCAAATATACATCAAAATCCCCATAAAATCCCATTCTTTTCTCTTCTGGAGAACGGTTTTAAATACGGTTTGATGACTCGTGCTGGCAGCATGCATGCATTCCTCTGCAGCTGGTTGAAAACCAGTAAGGTTTACCTTTCCTCTCTCCCTCGTCCTCCTCATCTAACAACAGGGTTTTTAAGCTGACAGTCCTCTGTCACTACGTATTGCGCTAAAAACTGTACGAAAAGATTATTTTCAACTGTACACCCCTCATATGAAGAAGCTATAGTCGCTTTAACTTGTGTTTCACTGGGACTTTAAAACGTAACAACGTTGAGCTCCAAACGTATTGACTGCTAATAGAATTTAAGTGATATTATAACAATTTTTAGTGCTGGCCCACACAGATATTAGGCTACTAAATTACCTGTACGGACATTATTGGTCTGAAATAAAAATCCATTCCCCCCTAAGTAACAGTAATTGATGATTTTTAATGAATGAATTTACGATGAAGTCATTCATTTTAATTTCAGTTTGACTTTAGAAAGTGAAAAACAAAAGGTTAATACCCTCTCTATGCAGGGGAGAGGTTTAGGCCTATTTAAGGTCTGACGCAAGAACACAACCTAGCAACACCAGGTGTTATTAATGATATTCATGTTCACAAAGAGGCAGAATCAGTGCTCCAGGTGTGTTTTCCTGCAGCAGTGATGTGTGTAACGATGCACCTCCCTGCTCTATCGATTAGGTCTCAGGGTGTTTTCAATTCTTTGCTTCCTGTAGGTGTGAATGGATTGGCTTGTTAAGTCCATGCACACTGTGTGCGCTTTGGCCTGCCCTCCCACGAATCTTCTTCTTTCTCTTCTCTTCTCCCTCTGTTTTCTCTCTCTCTCTCTTCCTACTCTCTCCCACACCTTTGTCAGCACTTTGCCGTCTCGTCTACTTTTGCGATGTTTACGTTCCTCTTTGTAATTTCTGTTTTCGCCTCTCCCCCCGCCCTCATTCATCCCGCATTTGGATAGTTTTGGCCTTTTTCTCTTCTCCTTGTTTGTTGTTTGATATTGAAGATGTTCTGCTTTTGTTTGCGTTCACTTTTTTTTTCATCATTCCCCTTTCACCTCCTTTGACTGGCTCCTCCTCAACTTCTTTCTCCTCCCTCGGATAGAGAATACTTATTATCCTTAATTGCTTCATTTCATCCCCCTCGATTCTGCTTTTGTATTTGTTTCTCTGTGTATTTTTCATGCTCTCTTCCCATCACTCAGTCATTTCCCTGCAACACTAATCTGTTGTTGCTGTGTAATTATGGCTGTTAATGTGTACCAGGATTAGAAAACCAGGATATGTGTGTGTTGTAGAGCAGTCCGGTCCCTAATCCTCCCTCCCAGTGCTCGGCAAATCATGTTTTTAAATTGTCACAGAGACGGCTTGCTTTCCGTCAGCCTCCCTCCCTTCCCCTCCTCCCTATCGGCGTCATGCTACTCAGAAAGTATGCTGCGTGTATTAAAAACATTTTCTTTAATCTTGTGTGTTCCTGCGTAAGTCCACTGTAGATAACTGACTCTGGCAGTTATCAGCTGCTTTGTTCAGAGTTCCCACAGAGGCGCTTTAAAAGGAGCTAACACTTAGAATAGGCATTAGACTAGAGCTACGTTTTAGTGAGCAGATTCTTGAGGCTCAGTCTTAAGTTAAGTTTCAGAGAGGTTTTATTTGATGTTTTAGTTGCATTGAGTTTTTTCCTTTACTTTAAAATAACAATGATTGCAGACTAATTATTAGAATTTCTATGCCCGAACGTGAAAGACAATAATGGAGTTCTGCTGATGTATGTGTGGTAAACCTTTTTCATACTACTGCATTGGAAAGTTTCCTTTTTCTGTGGACTCTCACTCAGGACTTTCCTCGACTAAAGAAAGTCTTCGTCGACATACTATTTATTCGACTTATCAATTTGTTGAGTTAATTGACGGATCTGTAAAACCGAGTTTCTCGGAAAATAATCACACAAAACCACCACTTTAAATGTTCTGGGACAATTAATTAGCTCTTCATTCATTAAAAGACATTTTAGCTGCCTAGTAGGTATTTTAAAACGTATGCCTTGATATTACAACTTGTGGACAATGTGCATTTATAACGTGTTAGGCAGCTGGTAAAGAAGGAGCTTTATGCAATAAACTGTAGAAATGGGTATAATATAGCCATGATCTTTAGCTCCCATGCATCCTCTCAGAGGGGTTTGGGGTCCTCATGTCCTCACAGATCAGTCGGCCTCTGGCTCGTCACTCAACAAGTGTGTCATTATTTAGTTCATTTTCATTCACCTATCTCAATACATCTAATAAACTAAGTGCACAATAATCTGTAATTATCTGTTATAAGACCAAGAAGCAAAATCAGCTTGCTGACAGCCATAATATGGAGCTATCAGCCTCGATAGAGCTGCGTGGCTCCAAAGTGTAAATTGTGGTCGGGGAAATAGAGAATGAAAGTTGGATTAAAGAAAAAAATGAGACAATAGTATACAAATGCTCTTGTAGAGAGGTAGCAGAGAGGAAATGAATAAACCTTTTGAAGAAATCAGAACAAAGATGATTAATGTAAAAAGGGAGATAGCTGGCACGGCAAAGAGGAAGTGTGGCCAGAGGACGAGGAGCGAGGGAGGGAGGGAGGGAGGGAGGGAGGGGAGCTGAGGTTGTTTTTCGAGGGGAGTTGTCAGGAAGTTATCAGCTTGTTGACAGACTTCTTAATTACCTTTGGCCAAACAGACTAGTGTGCAGTTGTGTGTTTATGGATGTGTGTTTATGTGGTTTCAGGTTTGATCAGCTGTATTCGGTGAAATATCAAACTGGATCACATCGACGTATCAGTGTATATATTCCAGTGAGACGTGACATGAGTCATATACACATGCGATACATGTTTATACATAGGTTGTATCTACATTTAACACAGTGTTGTTACTGACTGTGTTGTGTCTGTGGTTGAAATATGGCCACAAAGAAACAAACTCAAACCTTTTGTAAGCTGATGGCGGGATGTGTACGTACGCATGTACATGCTTACACTCACACATATAAGATAGATGTGTAGGAAAGGGTTCCTGGCTATGTGTGTGTGTGCTGTAGTTTCATTAGCCAGGGCAGGAATGCTGATGAGGCGTGGCCAAACAAGCTGATAAAATCATACAACATCCTGGACCTCTGCCAGAGCACAGGCAATTATTTCTGAGAGGGCGGGAGGAGACGAGGAGACGCGTGCCGCTTTCTTTGCGGACAAACCGCAGGAATGTGTTGATCCAGACGGACACCTATTCTAGTCTTTTCTATTCTACGCTCCAATTTATGTTGGGTGTAATGGCACACATGCTTTCCCAAATTATCCTGACAAGCTTGCCCCGTAGCTGGATCATTCATTTACTGGAATGAATGCACTCGTATACAGGTCTTCCTCGTTCGCTATTGTACTGTTTGACATGCTCGATTAGTTCTCAGGAAATGGCTGCTCACCACAGTTAAAAAAACAAAAATGAACACGACCAAATATGTATTCCGACTAGTCGTAATGGCGCTAATGAAATCTTAATTTCAACCCATCTAGGTGTACCTTGTTTCCCCTAATGAAATGAGTGAAGAACCAGCTTCAATGTGGAATGTTTACATGGTAAATAATGGTGTCCGTGACATTTCCACCAGTAATTATCTTGCTTTGCTTTTCACAGAAGACAAGATTTGTTACTGCGAGGTCACAAGATGGCCCAAAAGACAATTCAACTCACAGAGGGCTGCAGGAATGATTCTAAAGCCTGGGAAAAGAGTTTTTGGATGCCTGAAATAAGGATCCTAGTTAACACAAGGTCTTAACATGTTGTTCTACGACAGTTAGTCAGTTAGTAACCCATTTATGATTTGTAAAAACACCACTTAGCTTGACTTAGAAAAATGTATTGTCCCTGCAGCACTCTATTTGATGCTAAATCAGTACTCACTGCATTTACAAAAAAGTGCTTTGTAGCAACAATACTTTACATTTCTGAGAAAACTGTGATAAAACCAGACCTCAGCGTTTTGCCCCGTAGGGCCTTCTTATTGTAATTGTCGCCTTTTCTCTGGAGTTGTCTGTGAACTGCCACAGCAGACTCAACTTGTTGCATTTGGAGCAGATGTCTTTCACATTTTGTGTAGACGGCATGACCTTCAAAGTTGATGTTTTGTACCTGAGTCCACTTCTTTGCACGGCCTTCAGTTTTGAACAGCGTGCATACCAAACTCGTGAGTTAACTGGCAGACTAGAAGGGCTTACTGTTCAGAGATAAAGAGAGTGTGTGTGTGTGTGTGTGTGTGTGTGTGCAGGGAGAACACACCTGACAACACTGTATTATCTACGTACTGTTTTAACTCGGGTGGGATTTTACTACAACCTAATCATAATTTCTAGACCGTGTCCTGAGAGATAAATACCTAAAATTGCCCAAGATTATCTGTAATGGTATCAGGCAAAACACTGTATTAAGTGCTAATCCCCCTGATTTTGAGATTAGATCAGGGTGTTTACGACTCTTATCTTCAGTCCTACAATATCTGAGTGTCCCTCTAGGTTTTTAAACTGCCAGACTTGGAGGCACAGGGATGTAACACATTATCGATGCACTCCCCCTGAATATCAGATTAGATCAGTGCAGCACTTATCTCTCAGCCTCTCCATCTCTTGTTGTCTTAGCGCCGCTTGCTTTACTGTAACCAGAGATCAAAGGCGGTTGTTGACCTAAAAACAACAGCAGGTCACCAAAGAAATGAGGCTGTTGGATGTTTGTGTCCTGCAAAATCATTCTATCACATTTACTCCTGTTTTTCCTTCTGTAATTTATGCATGTATATTTTTTTTTAGTATGTGACCATTTTAAATGTATTTACATATATTTTGAAAATGTTGATAACAATTAATGCAAAAATGTAAAGTGATTTAGTCAGACTAACAGCACTGCTCGCCGCACCAGGTGCCAAATATGGCGCAGGCCCACAGCTCTTTCTGTAAATGGGTTGCCATGTCTGAACTAAGCTAAAAGTAACACAAAATAAAACACGGCTTTACCAGATGAATTCAGCCAGCAATGTTATGTATTTCTAGTCTCAAAGGCTTGTATTGACATGAAATGGAGAAAAGTAAGCTCCTTTTGCTTTTGTGATTGTATGGCATCACATGATCAAATTGTTTCCATTGACCAATTCAGCACAAAAATAGAAGAAAAGAAAGAAAAAAGAGATTTACTGTAAAGGCATTTTTCTGGACTAGATTGCTAACCACACTAAGATGGCAAACTGCCCCGAGGCCCCAGATCCCCAGGGTCCCCAAAAGCTCCATGTTTACGATGTGTCAAATGGCTTGTTGTTGGTTTGATGAACTGCTAATTATTTTGGGACCAAGCACCTCGAAGGCACAATATGAACTGTACTGCGGGGTCACTAGGGGCCCACAGGGCAATTTAAGTTGAGGAGTCGATGACCAGAGTGGGCTTTGTTGACATTAAAGACTAGCTTATGAGTTTGCTTGATAGAATTTTAGCTGGGAAGTAATATTTGACTGTTAGCAAGCCAATGGAAATTGTTAGGTAAGGACGTCTAACTGTCGAGGCGGAGTTTGCTACGTTGCTCGTGCAGTGACTCACTGTTTGTGTGGGGATGATGGATCGAGTGCTTACCTTCAAACCAGTAAAGACAAAATCTCACACTCTTGGGACTCATTCTGAAGCCCGAGGGGTAATAAAAACACAAGTCTTTGTGAGATGTTATGTGCAAAGCCGAGGGCAGAAGAGATACAAACTAATTTTACGTGACACTTTGGCACTGAAATATTCCCGAGTAATCATAAAAACAACAACATTCATGTGTCTTGTCCCCGAGTTAATATGCCCCCAAACCCTGATTGATAGTGCTCAAGGAAGATAAACAAAAGAGACATTAAAACAATGTAAACACAGTGTTGAACATCTCTCTTTCTCTCCCTCTCTCTCATACATGTGGCCTGGGTGTCAGCCAAGTCAGTGTTACAATGGAGTCGTACAATGAATCCCATCAGGGAGGAGGGAGGAGGGGAGGGGGAGGGAGGGAGGGAGAGACAATTTAACAGTATAAACAGCCACAGTGGCAGAGGATTGTGTAACAGGGATGGTTAAAAAGCCATTGACATTTTTTATATGAACCCAGGCTAAATTTAACTTGGAATAAAGACTTTATCTTAAGGAACAAAACAGCCATGTTTGTACATTTCTTGCATATATCAACTTGCATCAGGTGCCAGTTCATTTTTCTCATGTAACACATGAACAAGTCGACCATATGTCGCTGCACTTATCAATGACGGACGGCATGATTGAAGTCTGGTAAATAGCAGTGGCTTTACTATTGAACAGGTGTGGCAGGCAATAACTTTACTGCTGCAAGCCTTACTACGCTCACTAAGTGCATTTTAAAATGTTATTTGTATAAAATGCTGTTTCTGTTTTTGGGGGACAACCGTGTGACATAACATTATTTTACTTCTGAAAGAAAGTCATTAAGCATTCAGCAGTGAAAGGAGTTAATTCAAAACATGTCTGTGCCCTCTAGCCTTCATGAACACAGCTAAGTTACATGTCCAAAACCCCTAATACGAACAAGTACCATCAAACTGTCCCATCTGGTTATGGAAAAACACTTTTTATTTCTTCTGCTGGTTTTGGTTATATGTATTTAAAACAGATCTGACACGAACCAAATCTCATTAATAAATGTACAAGGAAACTCATTTACGCCATCAAGTTTTTTGATGCAGAGTTCGATTTTAGTGAGGGATCTGGTATTGGCATTGAGACTCTCGGGACATCCAGGGACACAGCGTGTCTCCCTCTTTCTCACCCTCTCCCTGATGGGAGCGTTTGAAAAGCATTGACAAGCACCTGATCCTGAAAGAGTGATTTAATGGAGCAGCACCCCGTAACGGGTTGAGTCATACCTTTCCTTAGGCTGCTTGTGGTTTCCCTCTTGCTTGTGTACCCGTATATATATATGTGTGTGTGTGTGTGTGTTGTCTCAATACGTTGTTCAACAACCGGCTCTATGTAGTCAGCTGTCCGGTGCACTGTCGATGTCATTAATCACAGACCCAACACAGCGGAGAAAGGGCCAGGCTGTAATCTGTACAAGGCACCTAGGGAAAGATGTGGAGGATGTAAGAGGAGCGAAAGAAACAAAGGCGAGAGCAGAATTGGGAGGTGGAGTTGAACAGGGAGAGGCAGGCCGTACATAAAGGAGGAGCTGGTGACCAGTCCAGTAGGGGAAGCCTTCTGCCCTGAGCATTAGTTTGGTATAAATGGACTATTATTGTGGTTTGAAAATAGAAATAAAAGCAAAAATAGAAATAAAAACAATAAAACTACTTTTGTGTTTTTGATTGTCACTCCCTGTTGCATACCCTCGTTCAGTGAGTTACTTTGCAACATATTGAGAAAGTAATAAGACGCCCTACTGCTTAATGTGGATTTTAATGTAAAGGATGGAATATTAAACGTGAATAGACTAAGTGAGGTTGCTGAGGGGATTTTGGGGTCTTGCACTACTCTGAATAATGTGCTTATTCCTGATGGACAGCATGTTACACACACATTAGTTTTATCAATTCACAATGACTTTTATCAACCATTGGTGTTCAATTAAATTATAAATGTTAGTATTGAAACCTCTGTACTTGTGGCTTTATTTATTCCAACGATGGTCAGAAACTCTGTAACATACACTGTGGTCCACAGGTATCATTCACACACCGAGTTGCTGATTTACGTTTGTCATGTTCTTCGTTATAGGAGGGAGATTTCCTGGTTCGGACTCACCATGTTGAATACTGCGACGGGGGGATTCTGGACCCCGATGACATCCTCTGTGATCTGGTGGACGACAAGGACAAGGTGAGAGCCTCTCAATAAGAAGCTCACGTTTTGTGTTCGCTCCTGCTTTTAATTTGATAAAGTCATCAAAGAGTTCCTTTTAATATATAAACACACATTGTGAAGTCATCAGTGGTCTTATGTGACTTTTAAGTGAACCACAAACAGCTGTGTAACGTGTATATTCTCGGTTATTTGACTGGTAGCAAACACAACGGCCTATTTCCTGAGTGGACACAGACATGCATGTGACTAACCAAAGACGTGCCGGACAGCTCTTGTTTCCAACAAAGATCTACACAATCACTGTTTTTAGGTCAACCATCTCCATCCCTCGACCCTTTTTGATACCTCTCCTATAATGCATATAATCTTTTTGAATTATAACCATGAATAAGTCACATAACACTGTGCTCTCGCAAAGGTGTACGTGCTTGTGCGGATGTTTGAGCAGGTATCTGTGCCTGAAGTGTGTGTGTGTGTTCACACTGGGTATTGAGCTGCAGTGGCCTATAAGCCACTCTCTTGGATAGAATATTGCCTCACAAGCAAAATTCAAAGGGAAAAGGTTTTAACTTGCCTTCAGCGTTAGGCAGTCTTATTAGCAATTCACTTTTGGAGACTTCGCAAACTCAATCCATATATCCCGTTTTTCTTATTTCCCCCCCGAGGAATGTGTCATTTTTCATTTTCCCCTTTGGAAAGTCGAGGTTTTTTCATACTGTCACATAGACTCCGGCATTATTAGAAGGTGATGAATGGCGGAGATTAAGAGCTTTTTGAACCATGACATGGGACCTTAAATTAATCTGGAAACTTCTCTTGGTGGCTCGGCATATTAAAACAGTATCAACATTATTTAATGAGCCCGTGTCCTATGCTGGACTGCATTTTTAATTTAGTTCACAGCTTAAAAAAACCTGAAGAAACCTACTGGCGAGCAAATGTAATGCACAGTGTATGCTCCTGTCCTCGGCTCATACTGCATGCCTCTAAGCATGTATAAATACTGCAGGATTTGTTGGAGATTTTATGAACTAATTAAGAACAAAGTTGCATTGGTTGGCAATTTCTCTCAGGGATGCAAGGACCTTTGGGAAGAACTTAAATCACTCTATTTCTCTCTCTCTCTAAATAGGACTAATGCCGCTGTGCACGTCTAAATATTCATCCTTGTGGTTCAAATCCTGTTTTTTAGATCTTGTGATGAAGACAATTTTGTTCATGTGAATATAGCTAAATGAAAAAAATATCTAATCTAGTGTTATAAACAGTGTATTTTCTTTCAGGCGAACACAGACTTGCTGTAGCAATTTGAATTACGTGAACTATTTTACAGTATAGAAATAGAAATGAGCTCCAACGTCTCAAAGTTGGTCGGGGGAGTTACATGACATGCTAAGCCGCAGCCCGGGGGCCATATCATTCAGTGACAGGAGCAATAACAGAGTCAGGAGACCAGCTACTGACCTGGGGGATTATTATTATGAGAGCCTGTTGCCATGGTTTTGTAGAGAGCAGCATACGCTGGTCCTGCTGTTAGCTAGTTGTCACTTGCCCTGTGCCACTTGAAACTTCCACAATGGAACGGAAACCATATTGTCTGTGGCATGCACACTTCTTTCTCCTCACAATCCCCGAATGCCAAAGCTATTTATAGCCCTTTTTAGACATTCATACCTTCATGTGATGGCAATTTCACATGTCGGGCTCACGTCTGAATGAGAACCGTGCTCACCTTTTATGCAAAGGTCTCGACTGCATTCTTACTAGGGCGGACTTACTCATGTTTTTGTATCTCTTTTAATATAGAAAGTCTGAAAAAGAATAACTTAAAGGCTAAAGGAGCGCACGGTAAACGTGCAGAGAGAGAGAGAGATAATCTCAATCTTCATCCCGTATGCACAAAGAAAATAAATCAGTTTAATACTCTAGGAAACGCTGCGACAGAGCTAATTTTAAGATGAGAAAATTATTTTAATTAGAGATCGCCGATACAACTTTTCCCGATACCTGTGCTTTGGGTATCGGCCGATACCGAGAGACAGATTCCATACCGGTGTTCAATTAATACGCCGAATGCCTCGCTGTGTGGAACAGGCTTGACTTCAACACAGCTTTGCTTTCCTAACTTTGGAAAACAAAATGTAATAAATTAATACATATATTTAATAAATATACTGAATTGTTATTTATTATTAAAATAATGGCATCCGACACCAGATTGGTTTATTGTCACCCCACAATCCATCCAGCTATTAGAGTCAGTATGTATTCTATTTATATCAGATCGATCTCTATTAGTTTCTTCCCCTTCCAATCCCGATCCAATGTGAATCACAATTAGATGCAAATGTGAGTGAAGGCATTACCATCCAAACGCACTTCAGTACGCATGTCATTAAATTAAGCGTCCCCGTTCCCTCGGGCCTGACTTTTTCCCAGTTGATTAGTATGTCAGCCTGTTGCTAGCTGGTTGCTAGTTGTCACATACCATCCTTTCTGTGGCTTTCGCTACCTTTTAATAGGCTTCTAATGAGGAAACTGCGAAACTACCAACGTGCTCTCGGGCACCAGCTTAAAGCGCATTTAACAGTGAAAATGTGTTGAGGAAGCTTTGAGTTAAAAGGGAGAAGTATTTCCTGGATAAGCACTGGGTCATTTAAATAGTAGATCCAGAAGTAAAGCTGGTTTAGCAGGTTTCTGTATGGAGGTTTGAGTTATTATGATGTGTTTGTGAGGACCCCTCAAGGATGCATACGCTATTTATTGACAACCTTTTTTACTTTTTAGTCTCAACTATTTCCTGAGCTCTCCCTCGTCATACTCACTCACACATGACAGTGAGGCTTTTTCTTAATGTCCTTCCAAATGCGGGCAAGTTGCACAAAAAAATACCTTTGCGGCACAGAAACCAAAATACAAAAACAAGCACATGCACATTTCAATACGGGGATCAAATAATGTGTCACACACTAATGCATCAAAACACACATATGGTGAGACACACAAAGACACACACACACACACACCGAAGTGAAACGTATAGTATGATACCCAGCAATATACACTTCTGAGCACCAGAGATTGCATATGAAATGAAAGTGTGAAATATTCATTGGATTCTGGAGCGAGGCTCTCATAGTATTACTGAGCTGAGATGAATAAATGGCTCCTAATCCCAGATGAGTGTTTTACTGTAGCCAGACTCAGACTGCCGGCTATAACCACAAAGAAAACAGAGAAGATTTTTTAGGTGTGCTGAAGACAGAGGTCAGAAATACAGTTTAAAAAAAAATCCATGGCTGAAATATACTCAAGAGATGCATTTGAGAGAGAGGGCTCAAATATATGAATGTTTGAGTAATATTTATGGAGCAACTGGGGGGAAGTGCATATCAGTATGTGTCTATATACTTGGCATCTCTCTATATCTGTATATCTTGGATAGGCAGAACAATGTATATTATCAATAGAACAGTATAATGCAAACAAAATGCAAAATGGCATTGTCACGCAACTTTGACAATGTGTTTGTTGTGCAAGAGGTTTGATATCTGCCACACAAGTAGTGTATTGCTGCCATGAATTATCTACACACAGAGCTACAGCAGAAGGCCAATAAAGCCATTTATTACAATCATAAAAACATACACCTTTCAAAAGTGTGGTGTGCAATAGTGCTGGGCGTTACGTCCAAAGAATTGTGACACAGTATTTTTAGAATAATAACAGGATACCGGTATACTGCCCCTGTGAAAGTTTTCCTGTAGATTATTTTGCCAGAGCTTCGTGCCAAAGAAAATGAAAAGTAAGCAGGGCGTATGGACTCCCGTCAGCAGCGTATTTATCAGGAAGTGTGATTCCTAATGTCTTTTTCCCATCGTGTAGGTATTGCAGAAACTGCCTCACAGAGACCAGGGGTGGATTCAAATGTTAGCTGGTAATGGAGAGAGAGCGAGAGAGAGAGAGAGGGAGAGGGTAACACTGTTGCCTTGTGTGATATTAATTATTAAATTATTAACACATGCACCCACACTGCGTGCACGGAAACCGTTTAAACTAACTCTTTGTCTGAGGAATTGACGCTCCAAAGGTTTCTTGGTGGTATCTCATTATATTTTCATGGGAGCATTATCTTGTGTGCAGAATCTATTTGTTTGCCATCTTTTCCATGTTTTTCTGTGCAGCAACTTATATTTGTTGTCTGGAAGTGCCTGCTTTTGTAAAAAAAAAAACTAAAAAAAAAAACATGCACACACAGGATCACTGCATACATCCATTTACAGTTCCTTTTTTTTTCTCTGGTTGCTGATGCACACGATGCATTCTCTGACTTTATTAGTGTGCAGAATGTGCATTTGTATACACACACTTGAATCTTTGTCTTTTGAAGACTTTAACACAGACTGACAGACACCTTCAAATCGTTAATTTGGACAATACATTTGTAACACAATATGATCCCATGGTTAAGACGTAATAAACCTGTAATCCTGGATACCAATGATACATTACCGTGTTTGACCTATTTGGAAACCCTTTGAAAGACTATTTGAACACAAGCTAGCCTGGAAATAGGGCGGCTCTCCATGAGCAGCGCTTTAATCATGGATAATTGTGCCAATCATTATTTATCCTATTGATAGCTACACACACACATACACAGAACGTGGCAAATGGTTTGATTATATTGCATCCTCATTCAGATACTATTAGCCTCTATTTGTTCTGCTTCGAGCAAAATGGTTATATTCATGAGCGGATGTGCTTCACTTTACTCAAAGGCTTTTTTCCATTGCTCCTCTCCCACAATATCAGTGTCTATGATGCAGGATCCAACTTTTTTCTATAGTTCAACATGGATCTCTGTAGTTAAAAAAACTGATTCTGATACCCTGCGTTGAGGTATTGGAATCGGTATTAGGAGAGGGAGGAAAACAAGGCCGGGTTATATTTTCTTTTCAGTTTTCAACAGCTGACCCTGAACTGCATTGGGGACCTTCTCGTGTCCTTAATCTGTTTCCTTGTCTCAGATTAGTTTATTAGCACAGAAACCTGACACGATCAGAAGATAGGAAGGGCTTGTGAGATCTCCGGTGTTCTTGGAGTTCTCCGGTGGGCACCTCCTCCGATTAATGTGCTTCAATAAGGTCTACAATGCCGCAATAGTGCACTTTTCTGGAAAACCGTTGGTAAACTGCCTTGTTAATCCTGTTAAAATGCACTTTGAATTGATGTAACTTGAAGGATGTCTGGCGATTATACTGTCTGGCTTGCTGATGAGATGAAACAACCTTAAACAGTTAGACTTGGATACGTTGAGATGGACAGTTGGTGGACTCAAGCCAACTCAGTGGGGAGTAAATTGTGTGTGTGTGTGTGTGTGTGTGTTTGTGTGTATTTGCACCCACGGGTGTATGTATTGGTTTTCCAGTCAGCCAAAAGCATTTTGCCGGAGAAGACAATCAGGCCAAGAGTTCATCTCTCAGCTTCATTACTATTTAAATAATGCTCTAATTTTCTCTTTTTTTCTTGAACTTTCTTTCTGTCTGATTTCCTTTCTGTTTTCTTGGCACATTTTGCCCCGCCATCGGGGGCGGCAGGGTAGTAGCAGGGGGAGGAGCATGGGGGAGACAGGCTAGCAGACAGACTGGCGTTCATACCGGCGTGCGTCTGCTGTGTTGGCAGCGCGGCGACACATTTAGAAGGGGTTTAAAATGTGCAAGGGAGATACACTTTATACTTTGTAAAAGAGGAAGAGATCCTTTGTTTTATTCTCAGAAACAGGAGGTCAAGAAGTAATACCAGCAGCGCAGGCTGAGGAAAGGTTTCTCGGCGGAGGAAGTGAAACATCACCTGCGTTCAGATAAAGCTGACTTTGTCTCTTCTGCTTGTGTTTCCCCATTTTCTCGTCTTATTCGAGCCTGCATGCAAATCAAAGGTCGGAGATGGGCCAGACCTTTGTGGACATGTTTATTCTCTTTTATTTGATTAAGAAAAAGAAAACCTCTTTACCTCCTCTAACAACTCTAATCCTACTTTGAAATGCTTTCACCACCAGTTAAACCAAAATAATTAGGATAATTAAAGGTCACTACCATACCAGAATCATTAGCAAAGTAGCAAAATCTCTGACAACGAGGAAATTATTCGGAGCAGGTTTCCGGTTATCAGCGGGCCCTTCCCTCCCTTCTGTGCTCTCTAATTCTGCAGTTTTCCATTACCATGATCATGCGAACTCTGCTGAACGCTGGTAAATACCACAAGCTGCTGCTTGATCATTTGTGTCTGTCTTTCGGTCTCAGAGCTGCCTTTTGTAACTTATAGCATGCACGCGCATTAATGCTATATTTGCCAGACGCGATAGTTCTGGATACAAATGAATCAATTAAGGTTCTTGCAAAAAATGTTCATTTCGCAAAGTGTGAGTGAGAAACGATCATGTCGGGCTGCTGCATAATCTATTTGGACGTGCACCTACACAGACATAAACACACATGCAAAAGTAATTTGGCCGAGCTAATGTAAAGTGTTGCATCATTTACAGATGGCTTGCTGTCATCAATGATTGTGTGAAGTCGTATTAGCATCTACAGCGGAGCTGGAATATAATCGTGGACATTCATCATTGCCGATCATTTGAGTTTAACTTTTCATAAGGCAATTAACTGTGGGGCTATTAGCTCTGCTGAGTCGAAAACACATATTTTAACTCCACATACAGTTTTTAAAGTAGCATAGCAGATTAATTTAATGTTTCGTGCAAGTGTATCGTGTCATATCTCTATGTCTTTGTTTGTAGCCTGTAGATACGGGAGGTGGAGGGGGGATATGGAATTCAGAGTCATACAGGAGATAATATAATTCACATGCGTTGTTAAAATAGTGACTCCGTCTGTCAGCATGAACTTGGATATATCTTCTGGAGACGAATGAATGGGTTGAATGAATACTGGTTTGCAAGAATAGCGGTAGCGATAGAGGTAATGGGGATTAGTAATAACAAAGAAGAAGGAAACACAAGGAAAGCACAGGTGGAGGTTTGGAAGGACTTGATTGTATTCAATGTACCAGAAGAGCCACCAATGCAGAGCAAGTGAACGGCACTGAGAGCTTGTATTGTGTGAACAGTAGTCACTTAGTTGTGGCTTTCCCTGCACGTGAAGAGCATGTGACGTTATTCAAATATGGCATGGGTTGTGTTTGGATATCTCTTGCTCTCTTTAACCTTCTGTTTTACAGACTCTCTTAGCCTGCTAGTGTCTCCTCCTCCTTCTCCTTCTCCTCCTCCTCCTCCTGCTCCTCCTCCTCAATAGGGTTGTGTACCGAGAACACGTCCGGTACCTACCGGACCGAAAAGCAACGCAAATTTCGGTGCTTCCTTCCGGTGCCTGAGCCGATTTGAATCCTTTTTTTCTTTACACTACTCTGTAAAGTTGCACGGTATATAGATACTAAAGGTAGCGCGGTGCCCGCACGCTAAAAACGATTATTAAAATAGCGCGGATCAGAGCACACTCGCTGCCCTGCTCTCTGTCCGCCTGCATGCAGAGCGGGGCTCGAGGGGGCGGGGCTTCCAGCGCTCACACAGAGATTGCTGCAGACACGAGCACGAGCTTTTGAACGTCCGTCCTCGGCTTGATGGAACAAATCTCTCCAGTTGATATTAATGATGACGTGTAGTCCAGTAAAGCAGCAGTTTTAGGATCCAACAGTGTCTGAGTTCTGTTGCACACGAT
The DNA here is from genome assembly GCF_910589615.1 of Taurulus bubalis. Lineage (NCBI taxonomy): Eukaryota > Metazoa > Chordata > Actinopteri > Perciformes > Cottidae > Taurulus > Taurulus bubalis. The sequence goes on along the minus strand of NC_136603.1, from coordinate 6,871,735 downwards.
CCCATCAGAACACCTGATGCTTGTGTCTGTTCTTTTTTTAAATATATATTTTTATAGTTTGAAGTTAAAAGGTTTGAAGCTGTAGTTTGAAGTGTGTTTTGTATGTACTTATTTATTTATATCTATAGTATACTTAAAACAGTTAATAATATTGTTCAATTTGAAGAAAAAAAATTGCCTTTGCAATAAAAAAGTATCGGTTCAGGCACCGTTTAGGCACCGGTATCGTTTTAAAAGTATCGGTTTAGCACCGGTATCGGAAAAAAACCAAACAATACCCATCCCTACTCCTCAACTCTTCATCCAGCCCTCACACTAGTGGACACGTCTGTCCTCTTTACCCTGTCTCCTTCCCTCTCTCTTTTTCCCCATTCCCTTTCCCTTTCCATCTTTTTTTTCTTCCCCCTTTCCCCTTCTCACCAGCTTAGCTCTGTCATTTCGAGGAGCAAAACACCAGCCAGTCAGAATGAGGCAATTATGACCCAGCTGGAAGGGTTATTATGTGTAATGCCCCATAATTCTCTTCTACAGTTTTCATCATAAATGGCATGTACATTAAGTCTCTGGAGTATATATATCCACACACACACACACACACACACACACACACACACACACACACACACACACACACACACACACACACACACACACACACACACAAAGCTGTATTTAAAGCATTGATTGGTACAGATGATGCAGTTTTAATGTGATTATTTATAGCTGCTTATTCTGGTCTGACAAGATAATGAAGACAATAGACACCAGACAGTATTTGATTGGATTCTTATGGACAGCTTTCTGTGTAAGTTATGTATTTGTGCATTAAGGCAGTTGATGATAAGGTTCTTATATCATTGTATGTGTGTGTGTGTGTGTTCCTGGTTAACACGTCGACATTAATTGAACCATGACCCAGATTAAAACAATGAGACTTGAAAGGGATTAGGAAAACACGCAGACATATTGAGGAGCAGCAATGTGTGTGGGTGGCCCCTGACACAGTGTGCATTTAATCCCGACATTCAAATCCCCGGCAATTTAACAAAAACCTGAGACGTAAACCAAGCAGACAGGCATCCACCGAATCTCATTGTTCACCTCCAACCAATGTGTTGATCTTAATAATCACATAAACATGAAGTATTATTCATCTCATAATCCTATGATTGGCCGCGTAAGAGAGGGAGGGAAGGAGAAAGTGAGTGAGTGAGGGATGGATGGAGATGGTGTGCAACTCTGTGTTGTCCACAGCAAATCTTGCATTGCGCTGCAGCAAACTTTATTATATTTTGGCTAGCCAGTAATTGCTGCATGACTCACACCTTCTGAAAACACCTTTAATTGCCTATTTCATACGGCCATTGACTGCCCTCTGACTCCTCGCTCACTGGTTGATAATTGCCTCACTTTTATTGTTTTGTACGGCGCGTTTGGCTAATAGCTAACGAGACTACAAGTACACACAGTAATGGACGTTTCTGAAACTCAGCCGCTGCTACGCCGGCAGACTGCTTGATGCATTTCAGAATTAATCTCCAATTCAGGTGAAACCTTTTGCCTTTTTTTATGTTAAACCAAGAACAAATATTTGGCATTACGGTTTCACCATCTATCTGAAGTCTGCCCTTCGTGCCCTTCTTTATGCACGTCTTCACAGACCGCTGGAGGTTCCTCCATCACCTGATTCTTTTCCCTCCAAGTGGCTACTCTGTTATCTCTCGCTCCCGGGGTTGACTGGGATTGACCTCGGACTCAGTCAATCTAATGAAACGCTTTTCTATTCAAGAAGTGTTTTTTTCTGTTGATGTTTTGCTTGGCCTGCACCTTTTACTTTGCTATGGTTATAGATCGTAGGTTAGATTGTTTTAACCAATGGAAAAACATGTCAATCACCTGCAGGTTCCAATATGTCTGGTAGTGGTGCTTATCTGACCACCAGCCGGAAACTAATTCGAGTTGTAAAATACCGCCGGGGCGAGAAAAGAGAACTGTCATCTAGGCATCCTGCTTTTCTTTAAAAGTCCTTTTTGTCCTGACATTTAGTCGATTTAAACTTTTAAGACCCATGGATACGGAATAAAGAAACATTGTCTAGTCTTCCTGCTGTTTCCCCAGCTTGTCCTAATCATATTTATCAATAGATCTTACAGGGCAACGGAGTTCAGACATGTGTTTCTGTCTGTGTGATGTCACCTTGCAAAGGTTAAGTGAATGAACAGGAAGGACAAATATACGCACCCATGTGTTTCTAACACACACACACACACACACACACACACACACACACACACACACACACACACACACACACACACACACACACACTTATACACGCTGTATAGTCGTGTAATACAAACTGAATTCCAGCCACCTTTGCCCTCTCATCCCTCCATACGAAGTGGCCAACTGGCGAGAATAATATTGACCCTCCACTAAAGAAAGCAGTGCTGCTTATTGCTTTCACACATTGCACTGGTTTCTTTTGGGTATCTTGGTGTGTGTGTGTGTGTGTGTGTGTGTGTGTGTGTGTGCGTGTGTGTATGTGCACATGCACAAGTAGAAAGAACGGTATACGTTCCACTGGTTTCTTGTGGTGAAGCCTTACGGGGCAACGGGTCTGTGAATTATTATTTACATGTATTGGTCTATTTTCCCCTTCCACTATATTGAAATCAACTAACTTGTGTGTGTGTGTGTGTGTGTGTGTGTGTGTGTGTGTGTGTGTGTGTGTGTGTGCACTGTTGTCAGGCTCTCCAGTCGTTGGACGGACACTATCATGTATGAATGTGTGAACTTGCTTCTTGTAGTCCTTCAGAAAGGGCAAAGGAGCCATACAATCTTCTGCCTGTCCACTGAAGGCCTACGTGTGACTCAATCATTTCTTTGTCATTCTCTTTATGCAGCCTGACATTTTTCATTATATAGTAATCATATGTGTTTGTTGTCATTGATGGCTCCTCTCCTGTGTGTGTGAGCAGCATCTGGTAGTCCTTGAGAAGGGTAGAGGGACCATAAACCGTATCTTTCTCCAGGAGCGGAGATATCAGTAATCAGCCAAATTGTGACTTATATTTGATAAGGCTAAGACCTCATTGGTAAATTGCAGTACACTGACACATATATCAGTCTACGCAGACAGACAACAGAGCTCCCTTTACTATACGTGCACATGTATGTACGTATGTATGTGATTCAGTGATGTACGACCTACCGGGTAATATCTTTAGCATTGATCTACGATGTCAGTCTGTGGAATGAATATCCTCATCTGTGTTTTTGAGAGGGTAAAAGGGTATATGCTCAGGATCAGGGGCTGAACGGAGACCCTTTATGAAAGATCAAATAATAACCATGATACCGTGTGCCTTTAATGCTCTTAAATCTTATTTGGCAGTAAACTCTAATGCAGATTTTACCATGTGTGTGTTAAATCATGTGTGTGTATTTTAGGTATAGTTATTGGTGTGTGAAATTAGCTCTTTGCATGTGTGTGTGTGTGTGTGAGAGATTCCAGTGAATCACAATGCTGCTGACGCTCGTCACCTTCATCCGTACGTCTTCCTCTTTTACACACACGATGACTTCCAACACAACCTTCAATGCCCACCGTGTTACGGACATGTCATGTTTCACTTGGTCACACACACAGATGGGTAACACGGTATTACCCGTGTGGCACCTTTTCAATAGGTTCGTAATGTTCCATTAGTTTGATTGCTTACAACCCCCGCCACACATGATGGGTAGAAACAATAAAATCCGAATAGAGCAAAACTCAATTAAATGGATGTTTTTTATGTTTTAATTTAATGGTTTTGATTTTAATATTGTTCATTTACGAGACAAGTGGATTGTCTCACTTAGACACAGATACATGAAGATGAAAATGCACGCAGAATGCACCACACAAAATATACTTTTGCTGACACACACACACACACACACACACACACACACACACACCCTTACACTCTTCAAAAGCAGTGGAGTGGAATAATGGACAAGGCGATGGAATAGTGGGCAGATTTTATCATTCACACTCTCTTAACCACCAGCCATCTGCTAAACGCACGCATTCTTTGTGTCTCTGTGTCTGTTTGTGTACGGGACACCCACACACACCAACACACACACACACACACACACCCCCACACACACACCCACACACCCACACACACACACACATGCATATGAGCAGATCAGACTAATTCCTTTAAGGCTTGGACGAACACTCATCACGTTAAACGGGCTGATGCAGTTAATTCATCGGCACAGTGCAGTTCAAACTGCATTTTGTGTCTTGCTTCTCAGTTACCAATTAATCGAAAAGAGGAAACACATGGTATATAAGTATGTATATATATAACTGAAGTATGTATATAACTGAAGTATCTATATAACTGAAGTGTGTATATATAACTGAAGTATGTATATAACTGAAGTATCTATATAACTGAAGTATCTATATATAACTGAAGTATGTATATAACTGAAGTATCTATATAACTGAAGTATGTATATATAACTGAAGTATGTATATAACTGAAGTATCTATATAACTGAAGTATGTATATATAACTGAAGTATGTATATATAACTGGAGTGCGTATATAACTGAAGTATCTATATAACTGAAGTGTATATATAACTGAAGTATGTATATATAACTGGAGTGTGTATATAACTGGAGTATCTATATTACTGAAGTATCTATATAACTGAAGTATGTATATATAACTGAATATGTATATAACTGAAGTATGTATATATAGCTGAAGTATGTATGTATAACTGAAGTGTATATATAACTCAAGTATGTATATAACTGAAGTATCTATATAACTGAAGTATCTATATAACTGAAGTATGTATATATAACTGAAGTATCTATATAACTGAAGTGTGTATATATAACTGAAGTATGTATATAACTGAAGTATCTATATAACTGAAGTATGTATATAACTGAAGTATCTATATAACTGAAGTGTGTATATATAACTGAAGTATGTATATAACTGAAGTATGTATATAACTGAAGTATCTATATATAACTGAAGTATGTATATAACTGAAGTATCTATATAACTGAAGTATGTATATATAACTGAAGTATGTATATAACTGAAGTATCTATATAACTGAAGTATGTATATATAACTGAAGTATGTATATATAACTGGAGTGCGTATATAACTGAAGTATCTATATAACTGAAGTGTATATATAACTGAAGTATGTATATATAACTGGAGTGTGTATATAACTGGAGTATGTATATAACTGAAGTATGTATATATAACTGAAGTATCTATATAACTGAAGTGTATATATAACTGAAGTATGTATATAACTGAAGTATGTATATATAACTGGAGTGTGTATATAACTGGAGTATCTATGTTACTGAAGTATCTATATAACTGAAGTATGTATATATAACTGAAGTATGTATATAACTGAAGTATGTATATATAGCTGAAGTATGTATATAACTGAAGTATCTATATAACTGAAGTATGTATATCACTGAAGTATCTATATAACTGAAGTATCTATATAACTGAAGTATCTATATAACTGAAGTATGTATATCACTGAAGTATCTATATAACTGAAGTATCTATATAACTGAAGTATCTATATAACTGAAGTATGTATATAACTGAAGTATGTATATAACTGAAGTATCTATATAACTGAAGTATGTATATATAACTGAAGTATGTATATATAACTGAAGTATGTATATAACTGAAGTATGTATATATAGCTGAAGTATGTATGTATAACTGAAGTGTATATATAACTGAAGTATGTATATAACTGAAGTATCTATATAACTGAAGTATGTATATAACTGAAGTATCTATATAACTGAAGTATCTATATAACTGAAGTATGTATATAACTAAAGTATGTATATATAACTGAAGTATGTATATAACTGAAGTATCTATATAACTGAAGTATCTATACAACTGAAGTATGTATATATAACTGAAGTATCTATATAACTGAAGTATGTATATAACTGAAGTATCTATATAACTGAAATATGTATATAACTGAAGTATGTATATATAACTGAAGTATGTATATATAACTGAAGTATGTATATATTATTGGAGTGTGTATATAACTGGAGTATCTATATAACTGAAGTAGCTATATAACTGAAGTATGTATACATAACTGAAGTATGTATATATAACTGAAGTATGTATATACATGCTAAAATATGTTTTATTTCTTCTAGATTCATAGTCCCGTCAAGTCTACAACGTCTATCAAGGGTATCAATGAGCTTATTGCATTAAAATAGAACATTTTAGCAAAACGGGTTAAAATGGACTTCATGAAAAAGCATCTTTAAAAAAAAAAAAATTGTGAATATATACTGTAATCATCAGAGAATGAGAAATACCAAGATAACCTAAAAATGTCGACTACTACAGCCTTAACCATTACATGGAGCCGGCGCTTTAAGACACATGCGGCTCTCTTTCCAATTAATGGAAATGTCTCCGAAAGGTCATCCAGGCTTTGGCTCATGCATCATTATCTCTGTTACGTAGAGAGGTTGCTCATCATGGCGGGATAAAGAGGAGACAATAGTGGGATCTTACCATAATGAACCTAAGTGCTCCCGCTCACCTTCACCTCTACCCATCCTCTACCTCAACTCACACCGCTCTCCTCTCTCGACTCATCCGCTGTACTCCACGTCTACTCCTTCCTGGCTTTTTGTGCTGCCTCACGAGAACGCCCCTATTTGTTCAAATTAGTTCTCCCTTCACACCTTGTCTATCTTGATTAACACTCGCTGTCAATCCACTCACAATGTACCCATAAACACCCTTTGTCCCCTTCCTTCCTGCTTTTCCCTCGCAGGTCTTTTTTCATTGGACAAAGCTCTTCTCGCTCCATGTCCCGAGTCCTCTTCTAGTATTTAGTAATGTCTTGGCCTCCACTCGTCTGCCTCCTCTAACCCCCTTCCTTCACCTTTACCAGGCACCTCTTTCTTTCACCCTTTTCTCTAATGAATCCAATCATTTCTGAGTCACACCTCAAGAGTGCACACGAGTGCCTGTGTGTGTGTGTACGTGGACTCTTCATTTGTCAAAGGCACATACATACGTGATCCAGACCTGAAACATATGTTGACCCTTAGCCAGGATCCAGAGGAGGGGGGGTAATTGAGTAATGGTGTACGCAAGAGATGAAGAGAGTACCGGGTTGGAAGGATGAGACGAAGAGGAGAGAGGCGATGGCAATGAGAGCGTTTACGAGACAAATAGGCCCAATTTGAAAGAGCATATGAAGAGGGGAGAAGCGGGAGGGTGGAAGAGAAAAGAGGGGTTAATTGCTGGAGTGAATAAAAAGACACAGGGAGGCTGGTTAATTAAAGAATTGCACTTGCGACGGGGATATAAAGACAAACGAGGGGTTAATGGTGACAGTGTGTGAGATGGGCACGAGGTCGCAGCATGAGGCAGTCAACCAGCAGGACGTGGAAGATGGATTTTAAGTGATAGAGAAGGGGTTAACAGAGTGAATGAAATGAAACAGAGAGAGAGAGGGAGAGAAAGAGAGAGAGATAGACTAAGGGTTAATTATGAATATAATAAACCATGAAGCCTGTAGTCTTTATGGACCTTGGGTCTTAATTAAGGAAGCACAGCTGCACCTGGGACCCACCTATAATAGATGATACACACACACTTGCAGTAGTACTGTGTGCGTGTGTGTGTGTGTGTGTGTGTGTGTGTGTGTGTGTGTGTGTTGCTAATTGGCATTGTTATGAAGTCCACCTCCTCGTACATTCATTGTGCTGATGAATTATCTTAATGAAGTACCTGACTGGGGGGTTTGTTCGGGATAAGCTGACTAAATAACCAGACGACTCACCATTGGTCCATCATATGCTTGTTGTTTCAGTCACACACACAGAGGAAAATCAGCTGTGAAGGACAGAATGATAATAAAAAAGGGTCATTCATAGGCAAATACATACATATGACATATAAATTGGCTCCGGTGGCCCGTTCTATATTAAATATATATGGGCTGGTTGGCTATTTTAAGTATAAGCCTTCTCCATAGCTGCCTCCTCCCTCTGGAACTCTCTCCCCAAACTCATCCGCGACTGCACTGACCTTCACATATTCAAAACACAAATCAAAACCCACTCTTCAGAACTGCAATGTGTGATTGTGTGCTCCATGTTCTTATTGTTTTTATTTTTATTTATCTGCGTTTATTGTATAGCTTATATGACGATTTCAAAAATGTTTTGTCAAGTGTTTTTGAGTACCACGAAAAGCGCTATATAACTGAAATGTATTGTTATTGTTATAAAATAATTAGGTGCATGAAATATGCAATCCATTTAGAGTGCATATTGATTGCACTATTATTTTTTATTTTTTACACCGACCAATCAATTATTTGATTGGTAGGTAGAATTTCAGTGGTTGACGACATCGCCTAATATAGTGAGTTAACAAAAGATATTCAACAGAATCTAAAATTCCTCTTCAATATGAACTTCTTTTCACAAGCTATAGTCAAATGAAAAGAACCGATTGCTCCTGAAATTGGAGCTTAGAAGACAGGATTTAATTCTAAATAATTATTTTATTGCCGTGCATATGTGCTTTTAAATCCCTTACATGGAACCCCTGAAGACCTGCCAGTCCCATTCTGTAGTGCATTATGATTTCACTGACACAGCATCATTTGCTGCTTGATCTAACAACTTAAAAGCTTGAAGTCATACCCATTTAAGTCTTTGAAGATAGTATGCACTTCTTTCTGCAGCAGGCCTCGGGCTGCTTCAAGGAAAACGTGTGCAAATGCATTGAAGATTTTGCAAGCTAATTTGAACCTTCATCGAGATAATTTAGCAGCTGAGCTGTTGGCAGTGTGTCGTCTGTATTAAGGTGGATTGTCCCTTTTAAGTACACATCATTTAGTGTCAAGACGGATTTGATTCATGGTCTCGTGAATAAGAGATATGATCTTTTCGGAAGACTAATGTAATCACTCTGTGTTGGCTATGAGCTTTACTCTTCACCTCAATCATAGAGATGTTAGGAGGACCACCTCTCATGTCACCCTTTTAGAAAGAGAAGCAGTGTGTGTCCAGGAGAGATTTATTGTGTGTGTATGTGTGTGTGTGTTTTCAGCACACACACACACTCACACACACACAAAGCTACCAGCAGTTAGCAGAAAGATTTACATACATTGACAGAGTAATGCGCTGAGCGGTGAGAGCTTTATAAAGAGTGAACCTGTCCCTGAATGTGTGAGTGATGATAACACGCTCATTTAATTGCCTAACCCCTACACACACACACACACATACGCACGCACACACACACACAAAGATCATCAGTTCTCTGTGTGGGCGTCACATCATTTCCGTCATTCACCTTGAGGGGGTGGAGGTAAGACACTGTGGGAGAAATGAAATAAAATGGGAAGAATCTGTGAGAAATGGAGCCAAAGCTAATGCGATGTCAGAGGTGTTTTCATGAACTGTTTCAGTTGGATATTAACTTCATCCTCAACTTAGGTAAATCTCCGTCAGCTAGCAAGACAATACCTTGACACAAAACTACTTGTTTTTATACTCATCATACAGTTTCAAAGTTTGTTCTGTGTTTTTTTCTTTTTCTTTAATCCCCCTTTCAGAAAGTTCAATCCATCCAGCCTCAATTTGTCCCTAAACCTCCTGCCACAGCCGGCAAGGACTCACAGTTAGGCTTAGCTGCCAACTATAAGATGATGTTTAATATTTAAAATCTTTGTTTTTGGCACTCAGCAGATGCTTGGAGAGGACCTGGTCACATTGTACATGCTGTTGCTGTAAGATGTTGAAAACCGGCTCGAAGCACAGGCTCTTAAGTTCACATATTTTTTACAACCTGACTCTAAAAAACGTGCACAGCTCTTGTAGTTCGATGCATCCAGTAGCAATATCTACAATATTCTTCTTTTTTTTTACAAGAAGATCACTTGGTCAGAATGAAGGTCAGAATGAAAAAAGTAACTTGGAGTAAGACGCCTCCTACATATAATGAAACAAGCAAATAATACATTTTACTCATCCGTCTGCCCCTGTGGTAACAAAAACAGCACTGAATATCCAACGTTTCAGAGAAAAGTGTAACCGTAAATCCTACTATTCTCTATATGACACAATAGTTTTACGATTCAACCTGATGCTGCATAATTATTTTTAATGAAACACAACCGTTAGCTCCTGTAAAGTATAGCGGACTCCGTGATGCAATGCCCTCGTGATGAACACTGTCTTTGTGAACCGCAGGATGTTTCGAAGACACAGACCCGGAACAACCCGTCACAAGCCGCCGCAGGGTGACGGCTTTAGAAACGGGTGAAGTTATTCCTTCCCGGGTGGAATTAGTGAAAGTTGTTGAAAGTATTTTTCCCCCCTTGCACTGGTTGAAAGTGGCACGGTGAGATTGATTGTTCTCGTTGAGCTACGACGCAGATAAGCTGTCTGTGGGTCAGGAGACCACCTTTAAACAATTAACCCTCTAATCCCCAAAGTGGTTACAGATTATAGACATGTGAATGGCTAAAGCGGGCAATCAGCAGATGTGAAGAACGGGACAGCGACGCTTCACCAAACATGCTTCAAGTTTTCCAAGCTTTAAAGCGACGAGGGATTTTTTTTTTTTAGCACATTCCATTTTTTTTGAGGAAAAACACATCGTCGAAGAACATTTGAAAACCATGTTTTCCTCTCACTCTATCAGTCCCCCTTTGATAAGTGATGTATGTAGTAGTAGACGGTGCGATACAATCTCTTCTCCTGATTCTTGTGCGTGTCCGTGTGTGTGTGTGTGTGCGTGTGCTGGATTGATCAGAGGTTTAGCTTCAGGACTGTCAGCTGACAGTTATTACTGCTTAGCGTTCTGACACGTTAAGCCCGGGGTAATCAACCTCAAAACATTTTGTGTGTGTCCACGAGTGTGAAACTGTGTTTGCATGTATGTGAGAGAGCAAATGGTGTGTGTGCGCGTGTGTGTGTGTGCGTGTAGCCTAATCAGTCACATCTGACAGACAGCAAATCCTACTTGAAAAGCCACTCAGACATCCATTGTTATGTGGAGAGCCAATTGAATGAGATAAGATGCTGGAAAGAAAGGAGAGGAGGGAGGAAAGGAAAGCTGGATAAATGAGCTATCAGGTGATGTGAGAGCTGTAGACTAGACCTTGACGCTGGTTTGAACACTGACTACTTCTGAAGGCTATGCGTGTAGCGCTTTAACATCAGTAAATCATTAACATTTTAGACCTCGGTGTAATTACGCACCAAAATGACTTTGTGAATAATATAGCCACCTTGAAAAGAACACAAAAAAAACTGCTTTGATCTGTGTTTCCTCCCATCCTCCCAGTGGGTGAATCCTGTGCAGTCTCTTCTGGTCAATAGGTTTCTGCGCGCTGCCGTTCAGACGGAGACTGGTGGATCATGGAGAATATGGCCCGCCCTGCACAGAATGTGTCCATCTGTGCCACTGTGTGTCTCCATAATGCGGTTCCATATGGCCATGTGTGGTCTCCACCACGGCCTCATGGCTTACACACTCAGACACGCGCTCACACATTATTGCATTCGTGCATTCTTCCTCAAGCGTATAATACATTATACAGTATGTATGAAAATGCAAATTTGGACCCAAGGCATGTATGAGCACCGTCTGCATTAGTGAGGAAGCTCAAGTAGCCACTGAAGGTCTGCAGTCTGAAGTTCACAAAGTCACTGAGCAGTTGCAGTTAGCTTCTGTTTCCTCTCTCTCGCAATAATACGTCTAATATAACGTCTTTCAGTCTGTATTTTCATCTGGCGTTCGACTATAAACGGTCTGTACAGTGTGAAGGCGACCGACTCTCCCTCTCCCCCCGCCCCTCCCTTTGTCTTTATGACCCTGTTTTTCATAATTCACAATATTTCTATCCCCCGTTGGTCTTTTTCATCCTGTCCGTCTCGTCTGGATCTCTAATGCTCCTCTTGAGAGCCAAGGGGCCTGCAGATCAATGGAGGGTCAGTACACACACACACACACACACACACACACACACACACACACACACACAAACAAACACTTTAAACTGCTGAGCAGGTGAATTTCATTCATCCATATTCTCCATTCGGAGACACCGCCATCCTGGTTATGGATTACCACGGCTGGCGATGGATCGATTGCACTGGAGGGGTCACAGTCAGAGAGATGTGTGTGTGTGTGTGTGTGTGTGTGTGTGTGTTGTCCCTGTTTTGCATATGTGAACGCATGCACGGGGTATTTTGTATATGTGTGAAGTGTGTTTTCTGATCTGTGCATTGATCTATTGTTGACATTTGACTCTTTACAGCTCACAAGAGAAGAAAACAAGAAAGACAGGACAGAGAATAAAACCGAATGAGGAATTAGAGGAGGGAGACTGAGGGAGTGAGCCCGGGTGTATCAGATTCATGTGTTAATCGATGAGCTCTTTGTTGCTTCGTGGGTGTTTCCAATAGAGCAAAGTGCTGGAACATGATGATTTACATCTGCTGATTTGTAAGGAACCGCTACAACTCAGAGGGGAGAGGGGGACAGCTGGAGAGGCAAGCTGTGGAGGAGGTTACGGGAGGCAAAGCCAAGGGAAAGCAGAGGGAGAAAGGGAGCGGGAGAGAAAGAGAAGCGAAAAGGAGACAGAGGAGATGAGAGGAAGCCACTTTATGAGGGGAGGAGGTAACCAGGGAAGAGGAAAAGGAAGGGGAAAGAGAGGAGGCAAAGGGAAGCCGGAGGGGAAAACCGGGCTAAGCAGGAATATTTGCTGATGAAAGACAAAAAGGCCAACTTGTACATAGCCTGGCATAGAAGAGCTGACCCGCCTCAGGGTTCATTCAAATTCTCTTTGTGATCTGCACAATTATTTTTACGGGCACCACACACGCTTTAAAAAAAAAAAATTCTCACGCTATCTTCCTTACAGTATGCCGAGCCGAGTGACCTAATCTGGCCAGATTGCGCAAAGAGCTGCATCAAGATTACTTCATGAGACAATAGCATGTATTTAAACGTTGACGTTACATCAAAAGAAGGGTATGGATGGAGCACCGTAGCTGAAGGATGGTGTTTAAAACGCTCACAACATAAACCACAAGGCGCTGAGCCGTCGCTTTCACATGCAGCGTCTCTTCCTTCCAGCTGAGAGACAGACGGAGAATAACACAGTAACGGCATTACTTTGTCTTCTTCTTTCTTTGCTTCTCACGGGCAGAAAACAGTTACTTTGTTTGCGTAGAAAACACATAAATGACACAATAACAGACAGTAGACGGTGGGGGGGGGTAAAGATGCACTTCAGATGCAGCTTCTGTAGTGTAGAGCTAGGTGGTGCTGTCAGTCTACTGTGTGTGTGTGTGTGTCACTGAGTGATCAAACCTGCTCTTTCTTATGAGGAACAGTTACGTCAGAGTAAAAGCTGTGTGAATTTGAACCCGGATGACATGTTTTATCCTGAATTTATTGTTTTATTTAGATCATCGCAGTTCATTAATAATATTCCTTCTCAATAAAAAAGCAACACAGAAAGCTGAAATGGCGCAGATGGCAGTAAATTAGCATTTTTTTGAGGAGAAAATGTTTTTTACACACACACACACATACACTCACACACACACACACATGATGGACAGGTGTAGCCACCTCACCCGGCGATAGTGATGGACTGGCCATTGCTCAAGATACTGCTGACTGCACAAGGTGCCAAAGCACACAAATGCACTTGAGCGTCATAGATTATTTGTATTTGTTTTATGGTGGACATAAATTGAAATCAAAGCTCAGTGGTGTACAGATAGCTTAAGCATATTTAAAGATTGTTTTGTGTGCGTGTGAGGGAGGGATAGTGTGTGTGTGTGTGTGTGTGTTCCCTCGCTGTGTGCTCATGCATTTGGCTGATTGTTGCATTCTATCGATCCACTCCAAAGCAATCAATCAGGCCCTAATCGACCCGATTATAAAGGGTATGATGTGAAAAGGGATGGTTGTGGTTGTGTGTGTGTGTGTGTGTGTGTGTGTGTGTGTGTGCGAGAGTGTGAGTGTGACCATCGATGCCATGTTGTGCACTTAAATCCTGAACTGCGATTAATCTACCTATTTAAATTTCATGTGCTCTTTTAATTTTAATAAAAGGAAAGGAACCAACTCTGCACTTCTCCACCCCACACTCCCCCCGATCTCACTCATTTACTCACTCTCACACACACACACACACACACACTTTCGAAGATGCTGAGCGGTGCACACAACAGCGTGCACATGCCACTGTGTATAATGTTGTATATCATCTGCGGGCCGAAAATCAAGGGCACAATTATTGCTGTTCGCAAGCTTCTCATGTTTAATGTTTTTTAGCTGCAGTCAATTAATGTTGATTACCTGAGTTAGATGAACTTCAAAATATCGCTGTCAGCTGTGCTCTGTAAATCGTGTTGGTATTTACAAGGATAGCGATTGAATTATGTCTTTTTCATCACTCAAAAAGACCGGCAGCATCGTGAGTCTGTCTGTAGATAAACGATCTTGCATTAAACTGACGTGTGTGTCATTCTCTGGCCCCACACACTCATATTTGATGATATACAGTACACACTTAATGTCCAAAGTTAATAGTAAGTAAATCCTCTGATATCAATATGCCAGTTGGACCCATGAAGCCTCTGGCTCCATGTACCCACACAGGTGTTTTCACTCATGGTCTCTAATTAGTGCTCTTCTCAAGACTCTGTAGGGGTTCAGTCTGTTCTTGATTGACATCTTATGACCTCAAGTCAACGGTAACCTCACGAGATTGATGCGACCGCAGTTTTTAGAGCCAGGCGCAGCAGTTGGTCCCCACTGACTGCGTGACCCAAGGCATGATGGGAAACGCCTGGCTATCGCCAGATCAAAGAACTGATTGGCTCTTAGATCTGACAACAAACACCACGTTTAAGCTTATTTATACAACAGCAATTGAATCTAACTGTTTCTTTGACTTGATTTATTCGCTGAATGCAACTGAAAACGGTCCGACTTGACCACAGTTGTTTGTCGGCGCCCCCTGCTGCCACCGCCTGCTGCCGTCTACTTTTAGGCGAGGCGCAGCTCATCTGGAACAAGATCATTCTCAGCGTAGCTCCTCCCAGCTGCCACCTGACGAGATGTCTAATCAGCCTGCATGATTGAAAACACCTGTGTAGGTGTGCTGTAGGCTTCTGCTGATGTGATGTGTTTTAATACAGTTGTCTCCTTTGCATATTTATGGATATATGTATATGTATATTATTTGTATATATATATACATATATATGTGTTTTATATGTATATATAGTATGTATATGTGTGTATATACTTTATGTGTGTGTGTGTGTGTGTGTGTGTGTATATATATATATATATATGTATGTATATACACATATATATTCACATCATAAAGTGTGAAATTTGATCACTCCCATACCATTAGTCATTAGTTGCGCTGGGATCATAAAATAATGATTTTCTGTCACACACTTTGAAATTAGTGATTTTTCACATTCTGTATTTCCCTATCTTAGGCACATTTTTAACAAATTCCCACTATTTATGAATTTTATATTGTGGCTTCAGTTCTGTCATTATCCCCAAAACCTTCTTCACAAACAATGCAAAGAGGCCACATATCCGATCATATAAATCCTGCTATCTTATTGGTTTTTACAAGCTTCTAGCGATGGTCCTGAGGAAAAGTGTGGCTGAGACTTTAAGACTTGATGTATTGGTGTCTGGGTGGAAGTGTTTGATTTTGGCGTGTTGGGTCAAGCCTTTCGATTGATCCAAGCTCTCAAATTAGATAGTCCAGCAAGCACACACACACACACACACAAACACCCACACCCGCACACAGCCCAAATTACCTCCCACTAGCCTGTACTTGTCCTGGGTAACCTGTGTGAACCTTTATTGACCACACAGTAACCATAAATATGAGGGAGTGCAGAAGGGATGGAGAGGAAGCTTAGAAGCAACCCTTTGGGGAATGATTTAGCTCGCTTTAGTGTTTTAAACCTCTGGGTTTATGTGTGCTTTTAATTAGAGCTGTACACACATATGTTGTATAGTAGACAGCTCAAATGGAGTCACGGTTATTTGGCAAAACACAGGTCCCAAATGTCCTAAATTGGACTCAGTAGTATTGTGTTTTATGCCTTTGTGCTGGCGGTCGCCGTGGCTAGAGGAATTATGTTTATGGGATGTCCGTTGGTCCGTTACATTCTCGTGAACGCGATGTCTCATTTATCAAACTAACGTAAACCTGGACTCAAGGATGAACTGCTTAGACCTTTTGTTGATCAAAGGTCAAGATCAAGGTCACTGTGAATTCATAAAACACCTTTTTGCCATGACACAAGAATTCATAATTATCCAAAAGAATAAAATTATAAAGTGATCACATTTTGAACAAACTACTTGACTGGTTGGTGGGGGCAAGCGGCCGTGAGGCGGTAATTGTAGTTATGCAATTATTTTAATATATGATCCTGAGGAAAGTAACACATTGTGATAAATTCAACACGTTGTTCAAGTGGAGAGATACTGTGAGTACGAACATCTTCACCCCAAGTACTGTTGAAGTGTGCTGAAGCCAGACACTAACTCAACTGCCATTTGTGGTTGAACCTGACATCTGAAGATTTTTTTTTTTTATTACTTGAACGAATAATGCGTCTCTTCCCAAACCCAAACGAAGATAAAACAAAGCCGCCTTCCTCGCTCGGAGGCATTTGAAGCAGATGGATAAAGGCACTTCTACATGAGGTTGTTAGCAAGACGATCAAAGTGAAATGTCTGTTTTGACAGGAAGCTGAAAGTGAAGTTTACTAGCATCTCCATCTGTGAGCCTGTTGATGTTATTGACAGGATAGCTGATTAAGAGGTTAACTGTCACATATAACAGTAATGCGGAGACGCACGTCGGTAGCGGGAAGAAACGATTAACTCATTACTTTAATGCTGGAAAGGCATCTGATGTGTTCTGTGCCTGGAAGCAGCTCCTGAGCGTACGATACAGCAGCAGTCTAGAAGGCTGTTAGAGGAGCAGAGAAAGAGTTGGCAGCATGCAACTTTTCATTTTGCTGAAAATGGACACATCATGCACTCACACTTGACACGGTGACACTCTCAGACAATCTCAAGCTTCAGGTTTGCTTTTTGCTTTCACTCGCTGACATCCCAAAGGTTTTTTTCATTTTTTTGTGATCATTTTTTACAGAACAGCACATCTGTCAGTCCCCCTCATTATTATCATTACAATCCTGTCTCGGCTTCTGTTCATCACATTCTCCGTGGCCGTTTCTCTCTTTTTCTCTGCGAGCTTTGGCTCCGTCTACGCAGTCTCACCTTTTCTCTCTCTTTCTCCCTCTCTCTCAAGCTCGGGATGCGGTGTCATTTTGTTTGGCAGGTCTTTGAGCCTCCTGTCAAAGAGAACAGAGGCAAAGTCCTAATCGCTTGTCTGTCTGTCCTTTTTCTTTCCAACTCTGCTTTTTAAAAGACTCAGCAAGACTATGTTGAATTTGTCTGACCATTTTTCTTGCTGTCATTCTTTCAGATGTTCTCTTTTTAAGAATCTCTCCCACCTCTTTGTGTGTTTATCTGGGAGAAAATAGTCTTGTACTATTTATGACAGACACATTTACTGAAACTGTTCTTTGTTTTTTAATTCAATTTGTGCATTTTTTGCACCAAAGCGGCTTGAAGTGATAAATACTAGCTATAAGTTGTCAGCAAATTAAAATAGCTGTGCTTGCATGAGAAAACCAAGGTTTTATACTCGTGGTGACAAAAAGGTGTAAGTGCGGAGACGGAAGAGGGGGTCAGAGATGAGGAGAAAAAGAGATAGCAAGTAGCAATAAGCAAGCTGGAAGGAAAAGTAAAAAGAGAAGTCAGAGGACATTTGTGATAAGAGCGAAGAGAAGACGCTGAGAAAGATGTGCGTTGGACAGAAAAGGGGAGTGTGACAAACCATGAATGTGTGCGAGACCGAATACTTGGTGAGATATGGGAGGATAAGAAAGGTGTGATATTGTATAACTTGATATTATTCTGCTCTCTGTCAGCTGAGGTCATGCTGGAAAGAGAGCACATATACAGGAAGTGAATCTACACACAGACATAAAAAAACTGGAGTTTTGTACATTAACATTTTCAATTCGTCAGATGCTTTTGTCTGAAGTGACGGGCGAATGCGGTCCAGTCCAAGCCACGGCAGATCAAGGAGAAGCCTTCGAGAATAAGTGCCTCGACACTCAGTTCCACCTCAACAAGTGCTCCAGGGCTTGCGGGTGCATTAAGTGACACGAGTACCTTGAAAATGAATGAGAGCCAGAGACGCATCGAGAGAGAGCAAGAGCAAAACATTCTCCGTTTTTTTTCCGGTTCCTAATTTATCAAAAAACCCAATGAAGAAACCTCCAGTGAAAATCTGCTTTAATCATCAGGTTGGCCTTGGAAAACATCTAAAAAAGATGCTGTCGCTGGACTTCTCTGTACGAGCACCTGCGTAAGCTTTTAGTCTCAAATGTTGGCATCACGTTGCGCTTTAGAATTACATTTTCAGAATGTTGGCATCGGTTTTTGTTGCTTTCTTTTGCAGAAGAGCCAGCCAGCAAATCACCGTGCAGTGACTCACATCTGTGTGTGTGTGTGTGTGTGTGTGTGTGTGTGTGCACACTAGTTTGCACGCTCTCGTATGGTTTCGGTGTTTGTAGCATGCGTCTGTATGAGTGAGAGAGTATGTTGCACACTTGCGGGTTCCGATGTAGCAGGAAGCCTCTGGCTGTACTGGCAAAGTCCCCTTTCTTTACTCTTGGCCACTATAGACATGAAGCACACACACACACACACACACACGCGCACACACAGACACACACACTCACGGGTCTATTCAGGTTTTCACGTGGAGGCCCCTAGAACACTGTGTTGACAAGCCCCGTGCTATGTTAGGCTAAACGCAGACTCAGTGCAATACTCAATAGACAGGGATTCCACTATTTAACACAGGTAGAGCTAGCAGGGGGTCGCACACACGCAAAGAGGTGGGACACACGGATGGAGGCGGTTGTTACACAGTAGAGACACACACTCTGTCGCAGGAATGCTGGGTTCCTTGGACGTCCTCTATAGCGTCCTCATCCACAAGGTAACTCAGAAATTGTGTTCAAACAAAAGTGGTTAATATCTATATTTTTTTTGGTGTGCATATTCTTTATTCTTTAGCTAAAAATGTATCTTTGCATCGTACTGTATTATGCATTTGAATTGCCGTGAATTAAGCACATTGGAGCGGCTTTACCTCCAGTGTAAGTGGAGCGCGAGGAGGGAGTGCAGCTAATAGAAAGCCTGGAGTGATTGTGAAGAGGCAGTTTTATAAGAATCTCTGAACAGGATTCCTGCTGCTCCACTCTGATCAAATACGGTGCTCATAATGGATGAAAAGAACAGACGAATTACAATAAATAACCAGCTACATTTTGTGTGTGTTTTCTTTTTTTCCTCACCGTTTAGCTGATGGCTGTGTATGAGGAGCAGGAAGCCCAGCAGAGGGGCGTGGCTAACTCAAGGCTGGTCCCCAGCCCCGACCTCTACCAATCTGAGCTCTCCGTCTTCCAGCCGGTCGCAGGGGGAGAGATTGAAGTCAATTCCTCAGCCCTCAAGTCCAGTGAGTCATTGTTCATTTATGTACTGTATATTTATTTTGGAGGTGCCTCACTCTGACGCCCATCAAATCAAAGGGAGTCTTTATGTTTTTAGATTGACACATCGACGAAGTGATGTTTGACAATTCAGGGCTATATTTTGAGATTTGAGTGGTTGACATTTGGTAGCGCTTCTTTATTGCTCCATGCTTTGTATATACTTTACTTTTATGTTGATTCATAGAAGATTTGTATACTAGAAAAAGTTATTTACAGAGTTTTACAACTTTTGCCTCATCTCAGGTTTAATATAAACCTTATTCCTCCCAGCCAGAGTAATGTGCTAAACGATATAATATGCTTTCTCTCTAGAGGAAGAACAATGGTCTTAACATCAGTGAGGCTTTTGCATTTGTCATCACATCCCAATTTCTTTCCCCAAATTAGACAACGTATTTTTCTTATGACGACAGGCCAGTCCATGTTATTATCTCTGGCAAACCACGACCGCTCTGTGTCTGCGCCTGCTGGCTCTGAGCAACCAAATACTGCAGGTATTTCCAGTACTTCCCCCATTGCTGACTCAGCTGGCACTCTGCATTGATTGCAGAGATCAACAGTCTAGCCACACGTGCAGTATAAGAACAATAAAGTTGTCCTTAATATTCTTCTGATTTCCTCCCACTGCATGCACTTTGATGGGAGGTATAGTTTTGCCAGAAATCCCTACTTTGTAATTCAAAGGTTTACTGACACATTGTCGAAAAGCTTTTTCAAAGAGTTCCTTTGACTTGAAAAAGAATGTAAAGTCCTTCGGGAAAACCCCTGAGTTTACTTTATAGATGTAACCTGCAGGTCGGTGCACAGACGGGTCAATGTCACGACTGATGTGAAACAAGAAGCAGGTTCACTGGGACTGAAATGTGATGCAGAGGTAGACTGCAAGGCAACGTCAGTGAGGGCTGGTACTCAAGTCCCAAAACACCAGTTTGGAGGGATGCATAGATGGCTAAAAAGTTGAAACATAAATAAAAGAAAGCAATAATAATGTACACGTTTACTTATTGGGTCCAGTATATTCTTATTACCCCCCTACGCTAGACAATAGGAATGATGTTAACCTTGAATTACAGAGCAGATAAAGGTCAGGACGTCATGGGCATGTTCTGCGGGACAGTGATCAGAACAAGATGAGGACAGCTGAAATGTTGGCAGCGATGTCTCTGAGATGCAGAATGAGATGGGGATGAAAGAGAATCGATGAGGAGAAGCAGAGGACAGGAAGTGTGTGCGTAATGTCAGGCGGCGGGACGAACTCTGATGTCTGCGTCTGCTTACTGTAACGTGGCATGGACCTATCTGAATGACCTTTCTTTCTCTCCCTCTCGTTATTTCTCCCCCTCTTCTCCTGGTTCCTCTTTGTCTCCCTTCCTTCATCTCTTTCTGTCTCGTGTCAAGTCAAGCGCCTTGTTCAGCAGAGGTATTGTAGATGTGAGTGCGAGATGGCTTTCAGCTGTCACGGCAACTTGTCCAAAATGTAGTTCTGCGTCAATACAACAAACCGCGCGGGTGATGGATCGGGTGTACCGGCAGTTCACTAAAACCAAGGCATTGCTTTTCGGCTCCGGCTGTCAGCTGATCACAGACTCCACTTAGTTATGAATTGTGGACTCCGGATCCGCTTTGCTGCACAGTCCGTGGACTTCGTACCATCCGTCTAGATGAACACGCGACATTTAAACATAATCTGTCAAGGTTGTTTTCAAAATGTCATTAATGGGCCAAATGGAGCGCGATAACGCTCATCCATCTATTGTGAGTAGGATATCAGAAAGTTCCATTACTTTCTGCTCTTGTTGTTTTTGATGAGACTATTAAAATCTCTCAGTCGGCTTGAAGGACGTCACACGGTCTGTTGAGCTCAAGGACGCCGGATCGAAAGAATCCCGACGCCCTTCTTGTAATAGATCTAATTTCACGTATCATGTCTGTTACAGCGAAAGTCCTGTATCTTGCATCTCTGCTACTAGCTTTGACATAATTGACGTTTTGGCTTGCATGACCTTCCTGAGTGAAAAGGGGGCCTTCGCTGTATGATCCAGACACCGTTAAGACAGGAAGTTTAGTCTGTTTCGGCGTGGTCGCCTGTCAGCAGAGATTAGTAGTAATGTGCGACTGTCATGGTAGATTAGAGGTAACGCAGCTCTGGAGACTATCACTGTCAGTGTGAGAAGGTCAGACTTAGGCCTCTATCACTGTCTTATGTTTTGCCTCCGACTCCAACCACTTGTTTCTGTCTCACCGTCCCACCAAGTCTCCTTCTCTCGCTCTATGCTTCCTTCTCTTTCAACTACTTGCTCACAGGAGGTTTCACACTTGAATCCAAGAAGGACTCCTACAGAGTCCGAAACATTGGTTTAGTGGTGCTGATGAGCGCCGCTGCTCAAATTTGAAGCATCACAGTGCTGAAGTGATGCATGATCAGCATTAGCGGACAAGACCGTTGATTAAAGTGTTTTTCTTCGAGTGGTGTGCTTCAGCGCGACTCGAGCAGCCAATGTAATTGTTACCATGGCTAAGATCTTGAGAGAAATGAAGGGGATGCAGAAATGTCAAGTGTCCAACACTGTGTACATCATATACAGTTGGGCTGTGTGATTTAAAGAAGAAGAAAAAAGTCAGAAATAGGCATTTTTCCTCACAGGATATATTGACCTGTCCGAGGGAGAAATGCACTGGTATAAATAGTAGAATTAATCATGGCTGAATTCCATTTAGGGTCCTGGTACTGTTCATGCTGGCTCTCTGTCACGCTGTCAGGGCTTCCTGGGACATTCGATTAGAAGGAAGCCGTCGGTAATGTTATTAGTAACCCCGGTGCTTTTCCTGACGTCGCTTTAAAATGACGGCTCGGAGGACGACTCATTTTGTTAAATGCCTGTTGCCTCGACTCTTCTCTCCTTGTGTCTCTTCCTCTGCTCACATCTCCCATGGGGTGGAGGGGCAAGGCCTGAGGAGATGAGGCGAGGAAAGGAATCAAAGATGTACAGACTGGGAATTGAGAAAAGCATACAGCTGCACATAGTATTAGAACGGCAGTGAGACTGCAGTACTAATACTATGTGATCTGAAACTGACCCTGCAGTTTGCCAATCTAGTAGAAAACTATTGATCCTGGAATGCCTCCAGGTATATGGACATCATAGCATCACTATTTGTCCCTAGATGGTCATTGTAATTCATCTTAATGTGCCACTGAATACAGACAGCACCTTCACACAACAGAACATTTTGACCACATCCTTTCTGGTGATTCATGTCTGCTTCCATCTAAGACTGGGAAGAGGATAGCATAGAATTCAATTATATTTAAAGGCTTCTTTAATTTAGGTCTTCACAATTTGGGAATTTTTCTGTTTTTTTTTAATCGTCAGTTTCATTGCACTCGTCTTTGCATACCACTGATGATCTTTTCCTTTGTTTGTCCCTTTATTTCTTTACTTGCTTCCTTCAACTGTTTCTCAGTTTGTACGTCCTTTGTCCTCCGTTCATTTATCTGTCTTTCATTGCCTCTCTTTAAGAAGATGAATTGATTAGTGGTTTGATGTAATCCATACCCCACAGCCAGTCTTAAGAGCACCAAGGGTCCATTTTGTGACAATCAATACATGACCCTACAAATATCATTTGGCATGTGTTCTGAGTAGTCTACCCATTTCGAGGTCCCCTCCACCCCCTCCACCCCCTCCGCCGCCATTCTCATTTTATTCCCAGTGGAACTATAGCGGCTAACATTGCAGTGTTCTTAATGTATATATGGATTGATGGGCCCATGAATGGGGCTGGTAGATTTGAGGATCGGGAGTGCAACACACACACACATCATAATAATACCTCCAGTAATAAATGTTATTTATTTGGATAGCTTTCCGCAGTGTTGACTTTTCTAACCATTTCACTATTTCTTCAAGCTCCAGCAGAAGCAGCAGGCAACAGCGTGGTGTGCGTCATCCGTCAGCTTCTGTTCGATGATGATTTTATGCAGTGGGCTGATGAGCTGTGGAGAGGGAGACACCATCATATGTTACTTACATGCACATAGAGAGCTGCAAATCAGACGCTTATTGGCCATTTGGGCGCATGGACGCCAGTGTGTTCACTGATGGGATATTCAAGCTGCTCCTCCCAGACCTAATGAGCACATGGAGCCGTGCACGTCTACAAGAACAACATTCAGGAACGGGCTTCTGATCACACTGCTGCAGTATAGTATGGAATCAACAGATGTGGACATGAATGCAACACATAAATGTCTCGGGTTGTGCTGGCTGAGAAGTTTGGATGATTAAAAGACACTGTGAATGTTTTAGGTTCATGCTTTCTTCTACTTAATGTCCACCGCCTACCAGTTATACCTCCATTGCTCTTTATTAATTTATTTTTAACAAGCAAAAAATTGTACACTTTTGGGAGTCTCCATGGAGATAGTAATGTGCCTTATTGTGGCGTCTGTTCAACAAAGTACATTCTGCCTCAGTACAGTGTGTCTTCATTGGAATTCAGACACAACTGTTTGAAGAAGTTTGAATTGGCTCTGTGGAGAAAAAGTAAATAAAACATCTTCTTAATCTTATTTGATTAAATTCTACATCCTGTAGCTGTGAAAAGCGTGTCTTTCAAAACATGCAGCTGCCCAAATGAATACACACCCATATGCATATATTTGTTTAGTTTTTTATCACGTATTTGTACCTAATTTCTTATGGCCATAAGGGGGCGATGACTCGGGTTGCAAAAATAAGTCAGATTGTATTGAAGTCTATGAGAACATGACTTCTCACTTGATTTATTACCTCACTAAAAACATTGTAAACATGAGTTTATGGTCTCAATCGCTAGTTTCAAGTCTTTGTCCTTAAAGCATGATGTCTCATTTAGAGTAAAATAGACTATCCGTCCAGTCTAATCAGTCCAAATACGGTCAGTTCCCTTCACTGGTTGCAAAACGTTGATAGTCAAAATCCTAGATGGCGAACTCGAGGCTCCCAAACGGCACACAAACCAATGGGTGACATCACTGCGGCTGCGTCCAGTTCTTATAGACAGTCTATGTGCTTTATGTTCTGCTGCTTCCATGTCTTCAATATATGTTGCGAGAAGCATTTTGTCCAACAAAAACTGCTTATTAGTTCATTGCACTGGATGTCCTGGAGGTTCTGGTTTTTGTTTTATAAGCACACGCTGACTTGAACTGATGGCACGTTGCAAACAACAGAGTGGAAATTAATTTTGTCAACCTAAGAACATAAGAATATTCATCACTCCTCTCTCTTGCATCCTCGCCATGCTTTGGCACTCGTAAAGAAGCGCACACCAGCTCCTCTCTGTAGTGTGGCATGACGAGCTCCGGGTCTGTATCTTGTCATCTAAAGGATTATTATTAGACTTGAATTTTGCTGAACTGTGACTCAAAAATCAAAATAGCAGAAGCTTTTGTAAGGTAGTCGTGTGTGTGTGTATACACACACACTTGGCGTGTATCAGGGACACTGGCTGTATATTCTGAAGCAGTGCAGATGCAGACTCTCACTATTCTGACTTATAGTTATAGGTGTTGTCAAGTTCTTCGTGCAGATTCCTTCTATAAACAAAGAAAGAAGAGGAAGTGGTTGATTTACAGGCTGCAGGACTTCTACTTTAAACATTGTCGGTAGTTACCCAGTGGATACAGACATACTTTATAAACACACACACATCACTGATGCTGCTTAAAGCATGTATTCATAAGGCTGTGGTGATCATCATGTTGTAGACGTGGATTTGTGTCTCTGTTAGAGAAGAATTTTTGAAGAGTAAACATTATTACCGTGCCGCCGATCTTGAGGTCGCCACTCAAATCTTTAAGAGCAGGCCTCAGTAGGAAAAAAACACTCAAAGCTACCTGCACTTATGTGATGTGTTTGTGTCCTTGTGTTGATGTTTCTTTTACAGACACCCCACTGTTGGTGAGAAGCAGCAGTGACTCAGCCCTCAGCCCCCAGCCGACAGAGACCAGGCCCCCCCTCAATGAGGAGGCCGTCGGGATGGTAAGACCCTGAACCACTCACACAAAAAGACACACAGTTTGTAACCCACCCTTTATCTATATTTTCTTACTACTTTTGTTCCACTCTGAACAGCACGGCCTCACTTTAGAATGACCTTTTGGTCCCTCAGAAGAGGATTCTTCATGGTCTTTGTGATCCACTCAGGTTGGGTCCGGCACCAATGTTGGGTCAAAACCCCCACTGGGGCAGAATGAACAGAGGAATCTAATTTACACTTTTTGAATGGCATTGCTCATTCCTGGACATCCCATAAACTTTCCTCTAGTGTCAACAAGAGGCTCTTCTGGTGCAAAAGGGACATCATGCATTTGTTCAGAAGTGTATTGGTTTCCTTCAATACCAGCCAGTATATGGCCTTGTTCTGTGTACAAGACGGACTGGTCTGTGTCTACTTTCTTTCATCAAGTCTCATGTTCAGCTTTCCTTTTCTTATAGGTTCATCAGCTTCTGTAAGATATTGATTCATCATGATGGATTCTCACAAACACTCCCGCGCTATCGTAATCTAATAGGCAGATCGGCATGAAAATGCTAAGCACATCAATACTCCCGAGGGGGTAAACACTTTGATTTTAATGACCCGGTGGCCTTTCATCGAGAAGGTTTCCCAGTATGCCACAACTGGTAATGCTCAGAGCTCAGCGCACCGTTGATATAGTCTTTCATACTTAATGTTTTACTAACTATAAAAGTCTTTCCCTTTTGGAATGACCGCAAAAGGATCAATAAAGACAATTGAGACATAAATAAAAAGTGCCTCCCGAAGTCCAACCGTACCAAAAGTAATTTAAGATCTGAAATCTTTATTTTTGTCAGGCCTGGTTCTGTATCCAGGAAAACCTCATATATATATATATATACACTGTCCATAAATTGTACAGATTTGCCTTTCGGGAGGATATTTTATTCAGATAAGCATTCAGAATAATTCCACAGATATCAGGTGAACAGTAATTGAATTTGTTTATTGAACAACAACAGAGTGTGGCTTGGTTTACTGCTCTCTTTTATCACAGCCTATATATCTCATACACATGTAAACACATCAATTGTATCTCATCCAACCAGTTAAAAGTTTAATCAAATACAAGTAAAAATACAGATAAAACAGGTTATAAGTCACTATTTTCCCCCTTTTTGGTGAATTCCGACATATGGCAGCAGTGTGTGTGTCTGTGTGTAGTAATATATGTGTTAAAAGGTCGGGGGTGAGCGGTGCCCGGGGTGTCCTCGTGTTCTCTTTAATCCAGACATGCTTTGCCACATCACACTCTTCTAACAAAGACGGATGTCTCTCTCCCTTCTTTCCTCTCTTTTCATCCTTCCGCTCTCTTTTTTCCCAAAAGGTCAGAGGGCACACACTTTCTCATCTGCCTCTTCCTCCCCCTCCTCCCTTCTTCGTTACCCCCGTCCATCTCACTTATTCATGCCTCTTCGTCAACATCTTTGTCCAAACAGTGTCAGCATTAATTCTTTAGGTCCAGCTTCCAGACCTGCTTCATCGTTTTGACCCCTGGGCCAGATGTTTAACCTTTGATCCACGTTGTCCATTTTCTCTTCTCTGAAGATAATATATACATTTGTTTCTGCATCTCCTATTTCCTCTCTGACTGTGGAAGCAGTTGCTTCACTTCATATCTAATCTGATTCTGTCCTTTGCCATAATATCCCTCCATCTGCATATTCATTTTTCTTCCTATTCCTTATTCTGATTTTGCACTTTCATATCTGATGAGATACGGTTGGAGATTATTTATTAGATTTTTATCATCCACACATTTTTTCTGTTTGCTCTGTGACAGAAACACAGACACTTCTCTCCTCCTCCCCGTCTGTTCTCCTCTTGATGCATTTTATATGTATTTTACTCTACTTTTACGCATCAACACCTTGCCTTATAACACCTGTTATGGAATATTATCCCAACACAGCGTTCCGGTTCCACAGAGGAGTCGTTTTTATTTCTTGTTATGATATTGTTACAGTTTCATTTCCCTGTAGATAGTTGGACACGACAAATCCCTCAAGGTCACTGGTTAAAGGGACTCCATGCCTGATTGGCCTCTTGAGTGGTGAGTCCTCCTCCCGTGGGTCTCCTCACCGGACAAACATCCCTTTTTAAAACCACGCTGTATTCCCCGTAGAACGACCTGTTTGCGAGGTTCAGTTCTTGTGGGGAACGTGATTGGTTCTCAGAGGTGGCCGGTAAACCTCACTGAGGCTGAACAAGTGGCAGTAGTAGAGGAGGCTGTTGTTTTGAGGAAGATGTAAGGGCTGCATCGGGAAGAAGAGAGAGAGTAGTGCATTGAGTGTTAAAGACACTTTAATATCAACATCAAAATATTCAGTTGATACCCAAGCGTACCAACTGAATTGAGAAAAAACAAGACCAGCAATCTCTTCTGATTTACAACCTCCAGCGACACGACACGTAGTTCAGCAGAAATGAAACCTGCATGCACTTGTCACTAATAAATATAAACTGCCAAGCGCTAATCTATTTAGTTTTATTTACCCGGTGAAATGTAATCCTAAGCTTAGGAATGTCCGTCACGTTGTTCTGCGCCCACCTACCATTCCTTACATCTTTGCTCTGTTTTCACTGCACACCATCACTCCCGTGGCTGTCAATATGAAATATTGCCGGGTGTCAATTACACAGTAGGCCTGTCTGGACCGTGTGCATCTGGGTGTTTTATATGCTGCTGTGGCTGCATGATCGCATGCATGTATGTGACCTCAGCCACACCAGCTGTGGACTCTCGTTATTACGGTTCACGCTCGCTCCTCATGTTCCCCGTCTCGTTTTACACATAACACTACAGCTGTGGTGATCCGAAGCCACGATCAGCTTCTTTAATGGGAACACTTTTAGCAAACTGTTAATCCCATCTCACCACATTGTGACCCACATTTAGATAATCAAAACTAGCTTCATTTCAGTCCCGATAACTTTAGAGACTCCGCCTGGTCTCGTTTGCGGCCCGTGATCGGGATCTGCCGACGTTTGTGCCTCGTAAAGAAATAACTGGAACATGCGTCAGGAAGTAATTTCCCCCTTTTTGTTTTTAAAATCTGCTGCCGGCAAGAAACCTTAAGGCTGAGATCAGATCCTTCCTGCTCACGCCTCCACTTGTGAGTAAATTTAACTTCGCCCAATTTGTTGTTCAATTAAAGTCAACAACAAATCTATCTCTGTAGTTTCATGTTGTTACCACCGCAAACATGGAGATTATTTTTATTTTTTTACACGGCTTTGTTGAATACTGTATAATTTTTCTCTTTATACAATTATTCAATAATAAGTCAACATTGTGAGTCAAATAGCCATGTTCTAAGTGAGATAATGCACAGCTAGGGAACACCATTTTGCAATAATGGCCGGCTCGCTGTACATTACACACATTTTACGCAGGATTTCGCTGTCATGCTGATAGTGGCATTGAGCGATCATATTATATAAAGTATGACAACAGTTTATGAAGATACCTTTTTTTATTTAAGGAAAGAAAAGGGGTATTCATTCATTCATGAATACATTGTTTTGTTTGGTCCAGTCATGAAGTAGAAATCAAATCTCCCTCCGCTGTGTTTCTGTCTTGTTTTTCTGGAGGTGTGGAAGTGGCAAATTATGCCTTAACTACTTTGAGTAAAATAATTCTGTCAGTTTGACTCTTTCCTCTTCCTCGTGTGTCATTTTCTCAGTTGCTGTCTTTATTTTTCGTCCCCTTCGCTGCCCCTCACTCTTTCACTCACCCTCAGTCACTCACTCACAGGTCTGTCTCTCCTCAAGCGGCCAGGTTCAGATTGAGGTAATGGCTCCGGGTAATTGTTCAAATTGTCACTTGGCCTTTCGGCGAGAGCGATGAGGGGAAGAAAGTACTCTTCTTGCAGTAATTCTCCGTCTTTCTTCTCCCCCCCTGTCTCTTCTCCTCCTCCGCGTCCCCTCGCTTTATTTAATTTCAATCCAGCAAGATTTACTGGCGCGGCTCTTCCGTTCTAAATGCCAGGCACAAATGAGTACAGTAAGCCACCAAATCACTCCGTCTTTCCCTCTCTCGCTTTCACTCACACACACTTAAAACACACACACATACATACATATACACCGGGATACAACTTGTTAATTAGGCTGGGAGTATCTTACCTGGAATACTACTGGGACTAATAAGGCAGTGTGGCACTTATTTATCATGCTGTACCTGGGTGTGTTTGCACATATATGTTCGTCAGTGAAGCAATTTTCAATTTTTCAATGTGTGTGTATGCTGGTTTTCATGTGAAAGCGTCTGCTCTTTTGTGTTTGCACCTTCTCCTGTTCCTAGTCGTGCTGCATGCGTAGAGTTAGAGAGCTGGACTCATCTTCATGAGTCTGACAGGCATGAAACAATGCAGGGACAACAGACACACACTACACTAATGATGCTGGCTTATGATAATCATTTAGAACAAAAAGCAACAAAAAAAAGAAAACGACAACATAGACATTTGTGTCCTTTGCCCTTAAACTGACCAAACACAGACACGTAGAGTTTTAGCTGTTGTTGTTCTAAACAAATAAACGTACGTATTTCCAGATTTATGTCATAGAAAAATGAGTGTTGACTTTTTGTTTATTTCCTGGTTCAAACGTCGGGCTCTCTTTGACGTGGAATTTATCAAAACCCATATTCACTCCAATTCATCAGCCACGTCCCCAAAGACATATTTCAGGATAGATTACCTTCAGTTTATCACTGTCACACACATTTATAGACGCATACCGTATACGACGCGTAAGCACAAACTATCCGGCACGCGTTACAATTCATCTATCATACTCACTCAGGGAACACTTAGCTTGATTGGTTATTCAGTAATTAGCAATATCACTAATAGTTCACTCTTTTTATCCGCTTTTAAGCAATTATTAGATTGGACCGAGAATACTAAACGCCCGCTGCCTATTTAATATAAGCATAGTTATTCAAGGTAGGATTATCCATCATTGAGTTAAAATGGAAATGCTGCTTCTCGATCCTCCAGTTTTTTGGAGGGCCGCTAATGCTCACAAGTATCGATTGAGCTGTCCAAGGTCGGCAGACTAATGTATTCTTTTTCTCTGCAGTTGTCCTCGAAATATTTCAATACATCTTTGTCGTTTAATACATATAAAACATTCGGTCTTTCAATAATTATTACTGGGCTTCTTGTGTATATAAATACCCTGTTTGTGGCACTTTACATTTTGATGCGATATTATTATTAATTCCTGAAAGCAATGATTGGCTGAGTGTTTATCAACCCTGAAACATATTCATAAAGTGTATTATAATCTCAGTAATATTAAATGGTGTTATGTAATTGACGTAATGGATTAGAAGAACAGTGATGGTGGTGCTATTGGCTGCTCATTGGCACGTATCATTAGAAGTGTTCAGACTACTAGTTAGTTAGTTACTAGTTATAGATCACATAGTATGATTCAATGAGTAACTTAGAGAAAGATTTTATTCTCCGATCAAAAACAACAAAGTTGTCTCTGGATATAAATAATTCTCCAATATTGCGAAGAATAATGAGGCACATTTATTTGTTCACATTCATTTACTCGTTCTAAATTACCCTTTTGATAAGGAGCCGACATCGCTGGCCTTTTTAATTAATACGTCGCTCCTCCAAAGAGAGAGAGACTATTTCTACGTGTAGTTATTAAATGAGACATACAATTAAGCACCAAAGACTTTCCAATTAGTTTATGAGTGGCTATTGTTATGACAAAGAGGTTAGGATAATTAATGTTACCTGTCATCCTCTTAGTAATTAGGCTCACATGACAGCATCTGCAGCTAGGCCAGACTAATTGATTTTCAAGCCACCAAACCCCAAACATATGGTTACAGTATCCGCAGTCTGTCATTCACTGCTGCTCCTCATCTCACCTTCATCTAACTCTACTCATCCCCCCACCCCCCTCCTACAGCTGTTGTTCCTCAACCTGAATCTCTTCAGCTCTCTGACATTTCCTCTCCATCACTCATCTGTCCTGCTCTCGGCTCCTTCTCTCTCTCCTTCCCTCGCCCATTCCCTGACAGGTGGTGGAGGTCAAATGGCAGTACGGTGAGAGGTCAGAGGGGAAAGGTCATGTTAAGAGTCCATTAGTGCCGACTACTAACGTCGAGCCTTATTGACCT
The DNA here is from genome assembly GCF_910589615.1 of Taurulus bubalis. NCBI lineage: Eukaryota > Metazoa > Chordata > Actinopteri > Perciformes > Cottidae > Taurulus > Taurulus bubalis. The sequence goes on along the minus strand of NC_136603.1, from coordinate 6,839,705 downwards.
GCGTGTGTCGGTCTGCATATGCTCACACAAACACGTCCACTCAAGAAATCCACAAGCACTTATAAACATGCAGACAGTGAGGACCAAATGGTAACCCTCATCATCATCATTTTTTGCCAGATATTCTGACACAATAATCAGGACTATATGCCGCAGATCACTCTTTGAGTGCTTTACATACATGCATATACACATATAATTATTGTTGACCTATTATTTCAGTTTTTAGCTGCCAAGACTGAGACTGTTCGAGGCTGCACCGAGAGGGAGGAGACATATTTAAGTAGAAACGACGGCATGAGAGGAGAGCGTTTAAGGATGTCATGGACATTGGAGAGGGAGAAATCAACAAATGTGATGACGAATGTATTTGTGCCACCCGTCGGGAACATTTCAATGAAGCTGTAGTATTTTTTTGCAGTATTATAAATAAGTATTACGTTTGATTTCCAATCGCTTTGACGTTTTAAATGGATAAACCCTCAATGATTTAGCTTTGAAATCCAGAAGCTAGCAGAAAAGCAGCTGGCCTCGAGGTGACATCAGGACGCCGGGTCTCTACAGGCCAATTAAATCAATACATCTCCTTCATATTGTTTAAAAACCGAATGCCACGCTGGGCCATAGCGAGGTGCGATTGGGCGGAACTGAGCAGATTTTCGTGATACAGTGTTCCCTCCGTGGACTCACACACGTATGTAGCAGTGATAGGTTGTTGCAAAATCTCATGTGTGCGCTCATTCACACAAGAATGTGCGCACACAGACACATGTCACGTGTCGGGTTTGAGATGATTCATGGTCCCTTCCCCGTTGGACATGACACCTGGTCCCTGTGGAGCTCACCTCTCTGAGTCTCTAACATAAACACATGTCACACACACACACACACACACACACACACACACACACACACACACACACACACACACACACACACACACACGCCATGCAAGCCCTATGTCAGTGTATTAAGTAATTATTACAGCTCCCTTGGCTCACATTTACACCCTTCTTTCTCACACCTCTTTCTCTCTTTCTCTCTCTCTCTCTCTCTCTCTCTCTCTCTTTCTCAGTTGCCATGCCAAGTGACATTGTTATTTATTACTGCTTGGCAACACTGTCTTCTTGCCTTCTTGCCTTCACATATTAATTGCTATTTGTACATCATCCATCCGTCAGTTTAGCAGCTCCCGCGCTCATCACTTCACTCATCCATTCATTCATTCCCTTTATGCGTCCTCCTGTCTTTCAAACGGAAAAGACTTTCATATTGGGTGCGGTGCATTACAAGCCAAAATCAAAACACGGCTCCTTTAATGTCACTCATTTGCAGATTTATGTTTATTAAAGAGAGTTAATCCATCCACATGTCTCAAAGAAATTCACTTGATCTCCCATTTGTCTTTTGTCCAGCCACGGCGCCTTCCCCTTTTGGACAGATCGAATGTGCTGCTGGAGCTTGTTTTTCTCTTTTCCGTCGTCTCTCGCTGACTTGACAGGAAGATGTTCTGTGTGTTTTCTCCTCAGGCAGCCAGTCCCGCCGTGGAGAGGCAGGCAGGGGTCGACCGACCCCAAGGCAAACACACCTCCACCGGCAGGTCAGTGTTAACTCTTGCACTGCAGTCCACCTATTTGTGTTGCGTAATTATCAGGGTAGCTTTTGCGGGCGCATGCTTGTCCACGTTCATGTTTATTGATGTTCGTGTGTGCGTTTGTGTGTCCTACTTTCCCTTCATTAAAACTGTATCCTCATCCAGATCAAGGCCTTTTGCAGATATAGTTAGTGTAAAGAAGCCCCATCATTAGCCCACTACAAAAGACTGCAAAAACAGGGTCAGGGTCACACACACACACACACACACACACACACAAAGCACGCAGACTTGTGTAGACTGCCTACCATACACACACTCACACACCGCTTTAAAAATAAACAGCTACAAACACACTTGCAACTGTTTTTTTGGTTGTTTTTTCTAAAAGCAGACACGACTGAACACAGAACACACACGCATACACTAATGAGGGCTGCTTAATGAAGTGGTACGGGTGCAGAATGCCCTATGTCTCCTTTGGGCCTCGTAAGCACGTGTGTGTGTGTGTGTGTGTGTGTGTGTGTGTGTGTGTGTGTGTGTGTGTGTGTGTGTGTGTGTGTGTGGTGGGGGCCGGCTCACAGTCTTCCAGAGTGAGGAGAGATAGTCACCGTACATGTAAGCATGGAGAACAATATACTAGGCACCTATGAATCTGTTTACAATGAAGGCTTTACTTAGGTTAAGCTGTATGATGTGTAGTACCAATCCATTAATGCCCCCTCTCCCTCCCCCATGACCTTTGCACCCTTTCAATGAATACGCTGCCTTTGCTCTGTAATGTTTTTCTTTAGCTTAATATTATAGCCTGAATTTATATTTCATAAAAAAAGCGTAATCATTTCCATTCCGCCTTTGCCTGAGAATAATGCAATAAAACTGAGGCGCATTTTCTAAACCAAATCAGGACTACTTTATTAATCCCCCTGGTAATTCAATTTTTCATTTCATTGTTATTTTTTCTTTGACACACACGTCCAAGATGTTCACCACAATCACCCATCGCATGTTTATGCAACCAACTAAAATATGGAGGCTGATTGAGGAAGTAGCAGAATTATAATCATCTCACTTACCAATACGTGTTTTAGATGATGTGGATAAAATGCTGATGCTCATTCACTCGTAGAGACTCGAAGGTCTCTCTCAGACCGAAACCCCAAAGAGTTGTCCTCTAATAAACATACAAGCCCGATGTGTCCACACAACCAAACCAAGGTCAAACTTTGCAATAGCATGACTAATACGGAACCGAGGCAGTAAAAAATGGGTCAGTTGTAAATCGGAGAAAATGGCCGTTACATCATTGAACAACGGGTCGCTCTGTCTGACAACATTGACCTCCCTTAATGGAAAGTATGTCGCTCTTTATTTCAGTGTGGTCATTTAATCCGCAGTCAGCTCATAAAGACTACAACAAAAAGAATACGTAGTTAACCTGTAGAGCGGACATGCAGGCGGAGAGACTTATGAGAGAGAAAATATGGAGAGAATAATGTCTCTCCATAGCAACAGAGATTATATCTCACACACACACACACACACATAGTCGTACAATCTCATATTCATGTTCATCATACGCTACATGCATTACTTCCATATGAGGTGTGGGTGGGCCATAACAGACCTTTTTGTCATGATAGCATTCGGACAGTAAGTTAGCGGTACACAACCCTGAGAAGCAAATTCTGACTCAAATAAGTTAATGTGAACATCCGAGTAGAAGGGAATCAGAGGATACAGTTTTTAGTATTATGGAGTCCTCTGGTACTCGGCAGTTCAATGCGGTGGATATAAAGGTCATTACTTAAGAGGCACACATTTGCTTCATTTTCTCAGGAACTTTTTCCCCTTCCACATATCATCTCACGTTCACGCACTCTGGAGCACAAACCATCTCAGCTGTGAGTAATGTAAAAGTGATGTAATGGTTTTTGTAGTCGCTGGGAAACGATCCTTGAAATTGCTAAAAAGTCCAAAATGAGTAGAGGAATGCAGTCATAAATATTGGAACAGCCAAACATACGTTAAATGAATGAATATGTGTGTGTGTGTGTGTGAGTTTCTGCCCACATCGTGATCCTCCCTGCATGTGTGTGTGTGTGTGCGAGTGTGAAGCGACACCTATAAAAACAGTAATGGCTCATCGTAATTTTAACCACACAGCATGGTCACAGGAAAACTCATTACCTGTGAATCAAAGTGCGCTTTTTATTCTGGGAAACAGATTTACTGTAAATTGGTTTATTGAAATAGCGTCGCCATCGTGCAATCTTTCTTTGTGAAATAAGGCTCCGCGTTGGAGGTGTTTTAGAAGCTCGGGAGGTGAAAAGGTAAATAGGTTTCACTGGATGCACAAGACAAGGGGGAGTTACAGGGTTAACAGAGATTATCAACGCCACACTATTATTCATCAACAGAACACAATACACTCTTTATACTCGATTAAAATAGTACACCTACACGTGATTATTTTTAGTTTATTACTGACTACTCATTCATTCATCAGCTCCTACCTCTTTTCTTCTTCTTCTTCTTCTTCTTCTTCTGTGATGTGTTTATTCATGTATTTGCCTATATTAACCCTTCACAGTGTTCTGCATTCCCTTTACTCCCTTCATCTTTTGGCACTGTGCACTTTGAAGGCCAGCTGAGAGAGAGAGAGAGAAAGGGACAAATAAGACGGAAGGGTGAGAGGGTGAAATGCAGTGAGAGGGAGAGAGTGGTTTGGTAATGCACATCCTCCTCCTTTTTTTTGTTTTTTCTGCTCTTTCATAGCGAGGATCAGTGAAGTGGCAGGTGGATAAAGAGAACACCTGCTCTCTTCATCTCTCTGCTTCTCTCCCGCTCTCTGTGTGTTTGGCTCTTTCTCTCTGTCTCTCGCTCTCTCCCTCTCTCTTTTTTTCTCAAGTCTCACCCATTTTGTCTCTCTCACCTCCACTTCATTTTTTTTCCCAGCGCAGCAGCCTGGCATACATCTCAAACAAAAAATAAAAAAGGAAACGCAAATGGATCTCAAGTGCTCGCGCGTGTGTGTGTGTGTGTGTGTGTGTGTGTGTGTGTGTGTGTGTGTGTGTGTGTGTGTGTGTTCTTGTGGGAGTGTTAGAGATCAGAGGCACAACAACAGGAAAGGATGGAGGGAGGGTGGATGTTATTTTTCCTCTCATATTAATGCTATTCATTAGCCTTGTCTCATTAATTCAGTGCCTCCTCCTCCCTTCGTTTCACTATATCTTGCTTCCAGACCTCCCTCGCTTCCTACTGTCTCTTCCTCTTTTTTCCCCCTCACTGTTTTGTTCTTCAGCCTTCTTCTTTCCTTCCGTTTCTTCTCTTCTTTCCCTATTTACCCCGTATGAATTTGAGCTACTCTTTGACCCCACTTTGGTCCAGAGTGAAATGTCACAACTAAAGAATGGATGAGCATTTTGTCTCCAAAGAGGACGAATCCTACGGACTTTGGAGAGCCTCTGACTTTTGATCTCGTGCCATCAGCGGGTCAAATGTTTCAGTTGCTACTCAATGGAACGACACTAGTTTTGTTCCAGTCATTCATGGGTACCATTGTATCCTAATGACATACAGTAGATATTCCCCTGAATTTTACGCACAAAAACGAATGAGATAAGCTATCCTCCATATTTGCAAATGTTAGCACTCTAACACACTAAAATAAGATGCACAGATGAACACGATGAACTTTCCCTGCTGAACATCAGCATGTGGCATTATCTGACCGTGTTAGCATGCTGGCATTAGCATTTAGCTCAAAGCACCGGGCAGCCTCAGAGCCTATCTTTGGAATCTCATGCTGTGTCCCAAATCTATACCACACACTAAGAGTAGTGTACAGTGTACAGTGCGCTCGACACAAATCTATATAGTATGAAAGCCATCAGCATACTTAACTGTTCATTTTAACAGGAATAGTATGCAATACTTCCACCATTGCACGTTAGTCAAACTGCAAGTTAATTAAAGCAAGATGTTTTTCTGAAAATATTTTTTTTTCACTTTTCCAGCTCTATAAACTCAAAACTTGTTGATATGTAGTATGGAATTGGGCCAACTCATTAGTCTTACTGCTCTTTACTTTTTCCCATAACGACATCTTTTTTTTAAACTTTTTCACCGCCACCATTCTTTCATCCCTTTCTCCTTTCATCTCAACTAATAACCTCCCTCCTTTTCTCCCTCCCTCCATCCCTGCCTGTCACTCTCCCTCATCCATCTTTCCTCCCTCTGCCTGGGCCTTCCGCTCTCTTGCAGTCCCTTGTTTCCTTTTGTCTGGATTAACTCAAATCTGCTGAGTGATGGTGAGGCAGCATCAGCTTTGTGTGTGTGAGGGGGGGATGGAGAGAGAGAGAGAGAGAGAGAGAGAGAGAGAGAGAGAGAGAGAGAGAGAGAGAGAACTTGTTGCCACCCACCATCAACCCAACCACCCTTTCTGGAGTTCATCAGCAACAGTTCATCTGGGTATAGGGATGGTTCGTGAGAGGGAGAAAGAGAGAGAGAGACAATAGAAACAGACACGGAGAGAGAGAGGGAGAGGAGGGTAGAACTAAAGAGTACAAAACTAAGTTCAGACCAACTCAGTGAGGAAAAAACCCACACAGGGAGCATGGAGAAGGTCAGGGGAGGATTAATGGCTGTGCTCTGATAGATAAACTAATCAAACAAACAAAGACTTCAACACACACACACATTAAAACACAGACGGAATGTAAAGCAGACACACTTGAATGATCCAAACGAGACACTGAGAGATTGAAAGAGAGGAAGAAACCCATAGAGATGAACGGCTCAAAAAAGTTTCGACAAACACACACAGAGCCGTCTGCAGTTTTGTTGACTTTGAATAGAGTGTCGGCATCCCTTCCTCTCCGGGCCGGGCTCGACCGACACGGCTTAATCCTTAACGGGGAAAAAGAAAGTATTTTTAGCACAACGAACACGGCCATGGAATGTGACGCGTCAATCGAGGAGAGCACTTTGTCAAACGTTTCCTCAGGAGACGCACATTTCCAAGAGTGTTCTGGTGTCTGCACGTGTTTGTGTTTGAGACCTTACCGTCTCTGTGTTACACTCCCTCCCCCATGTCTCCACACTATGTTTTAGGGTTTGTACATATGTGTATTTGAGAATTGAGCGATCGGACGTTTCCACGTTGGCATTGTGTGTTTAGCAGTTAATGTTTGACATTCGACCCCGGCTGGGTGGTCGTTACGTAGAGAACAGAAGTCAAAGCTTCCCTTATACTGTGAGATAACTTGTACTGTTGTTTGTATTTTAGTATGCTAATATTACATCTCTTTGATTTTCGTGTGTGTGTGTGTGTGTGTGTGTGTGTGTGTGTGTGTGAGTAGCCTGACTAGAACCGTGGAGATCCTGGGAGAGGACAGTCCCCTGGGAATTCATGTGGTTCCTTACAGCTCATCACTTAGTGGACGGTAAGTTGTGTGCACGCAGACAAACAAACAGACGTACACACACACACACACACACACACACACACAAATAATTCTATACTCGCCCTACCTTCTGCCCTTTAACCTCAAAAAGTATTGTCTGTTTCCCAGCTGAGAGTTATATCCTCGTAATCTTCTGCATTTGTCAGGAATTCTCGACCCAGGTGCTACAGTGCACACACATGACAAACACACACACACACACACACACACACAGTGGAAAAAGAAGAAAAACTGCACAGCTATGCAGGGCTTTTCTTTGGGCGTGTGGCAGTCAGACAGTGGATGGGGATTTCCTAAAGGAAAGCAGGATGAGCTTTCATGGCTGTTCTCATGACTCACCTGACCCTGCCAATCTCCTCCTTAAATTCCTCCATGTCTGTTCTTTCCTGTCCACTTCTCCCGTTTCCCCCGAACACCTCCTCCATCTCGTTCCGCCATTTACCATCATCCCTTTCACCTCTTAACCTGGTTTCATCCTCCTGCAGCGGAGGTCAGTGTCAACGCCTCAGCTTTGTTAAGATGCCACCTTGATGTTGAAGACAGGCGCTTCTGAAAGAGTCCGTCAGTCTCTGCTACCTTCTTACAAATGTGTGTCTGTCCCTTTATCATGTGTTAATCTCCATATTCTGATTATGTGTCTGTCATGTCGTTCCACTGATCCACATGGAGACATGAACATGCACCATATAGACGGTCCCATATGACACATGAGGGACACACACTGAAAGTCACTTGTGTATGCATGCAAGGTTTAAAAAAGACAAGAAAAACAGTAGTGATAGGAACATACCTTCACCTCCCTTCCTCCATTGCTCGCTCCCCTGTCAGGTCTCTCGGTCTGTACATCCGCGGCGTGGAGGAGGAGAGTCGCTCACGAAAGGAGGGCTTGTTTCAAGAGGACGAGTGCATCGTCATGATCAACAACACCGACCTCATGGACAAGACGTTCAGCCAGTGAGTGCAACGCTGTGTGTGTGTGTGTGTGTGTGTGTTGGGTCTAGGGGGTGAAATAATGCCAACGAAGTAACTTTGATAGCTACAAAAAAAAAAAAACACGTCCCACGACTGTGATAGAACAAAACAAATGTGCTGGAATCCTCACATTTTGGTTTTATTTGCCGTCAATTTGACATATTCTGTCTTTAAGGTTTTTGGCTGTCTCTTCCCAAATGTAATAAAGTTGAATGGGACAACTGATTAATCGACAGGCCTCTATAAAGTCACTCCCTTTAGAGTGCTTCAATATTTTGAAGCAGCTTTTTCTCTTCAAAAGTAAATGTAGGCTTTGAATTAAATAAAAGTAAATCAATCATAATTATAAAAAGACATGTCCCTTACATACCATAATCTCAAGGAGAAAACACGGAGCCCTCATATGAGTAGATGATGCAATTCATGTCTCAAACCTTTTGAATTCTGGCCCGGCCCGCCGCTGCCTCTGTGTCTTGTTTCCCTTTCCATTGTCAGAGGGTTTATATCGCTGTTGCTCTGCCATCACAGAGAACAACAGAAAAGACACTTGGCAGATGTTTGGAGAGCCTCACATCTCTGTGCGTGTGCGTGTGCGTGTGTGTAGAGGCGGCGTTTGTGTGTTTGCTCGTTTCACCTCATTCTTCCGAGGAAATATTTGCTCAAGATTCATTCGAGACCAGATGTTTCAAAGTAGTTTGCTTTCTGTATCCCTGGAGCACCTGGAGAGACGCACATTAACACATAGTTGAGGATGTAACATGATTACAGAGCATTAAAATGACAAAAGACACACCTGTAAAAACGATCCGCCACACAGATTACAAGGACTGATGCGGATGTTATAATGATTACAGCACATTACAATGTCTATGCCGTCGACACAATAGTCCTGGTCCAGCTTTCAGTGTGGTAATAAGATTATATGAGGTTTTTACATGCTGTACTGTAGGTAAATGGATTATCACTGGATGGGTTTGCACCTATTGTTCAAAGATAGGGTTGTCACACACACACACACACATCTCGTCTTTCACTTGGACACACTCAACCTAAAACACATATCCATATGCATGGGAACGAATGCAGACACATTTCAATATGAACAAAGCAACTAGTCTTTAATTTTGTATGTGACATTGCCAGGCCTTCTCTTAACACGGACAGGTTTTGAGATCTCACACACACACACAGACACACACACACACACACATACCCTTGCCAGTATTGTTTTGTCATGGCAGGTGTATTGAGATGTGGAGCTTGGTCCAGGGAAATATGTCTAAGTAGGCCACTGAAAGTCCACTGATCTCTATGAGTGCCATGTCCACACACACACACACACACACACACACACACACACACACTCACACACACACACACACACACACACACACACACACACACTGCCATTGTCCCATCTTGGCAGCTGTGCTGAGGTAGCCGGCTTTATTAGAATATCTCTTTTACACAAATGGGCCTGCACACATTGTCCAATCAGGAACAATGATGATAATATCTGTGCACAATGGTTCCCATACACACAACAACACACACAGCTTTCACATCTCGGTTCATTGTACTGTATTGTGGTCTTTTTACAATTAAAATCACTACAAAGTGTCATTCAGCAAGGTGTGGCACGACACAAGCACTTCAGTATGTACATCCTGAGTGAGTAGACTTAAGAAGGGATGACCACCCATCATCCCGAAACACACACTTACTTATAAGCCTTATTCACAGAATAGTATCAAGGGGTCAGTACTCTGATCACTGACTTTTCATCTACTGTATGCACACACATTAGTGTCCACAAATTAGTAATGTTTACCTCTGCATTAATCATTTGCATATAGATTCTTCATTTATTTGTCTCACGATGGAGTTTGGTGCATTAAAGTACCGCTGAGCTTCTGTCATCTCCACCTCTTTAACGCCTAGGAGACAGTTTCATGTTCTCAAGTGGAGCTCAAGCAAACAAGAGACGTGTAAGTAAGACTGGCAGCTACATTTAATTTAATCATAATCAGAATAAATGACTATTGGGCCATGTGTGTGTTCACAGACATGGAATTTGACTCCAGTTACACGTTGCTCTCGTCGTACATATGATATACAATAAACAAGATAGATATAAAAAAAGACATTAAAGACAACAGAGTAGAACACAGAAACTAGGTATCAACATTAACATCTAACTAGTATGTACAATATATATATATATATATATATATATATATATATATATATATATATATATATATATATATATATATTGAATAATGTATATGAGCATAGGGACAATGCCAATGAACAATAAATTTGGGATATTAGTGCAGAAAGGTGGTAATAGTGCAAGTAGTGCAGATGGAGGTGTCTGTTTAATTGTTCATAAATAATTTTTGGACGCCTCAATTTGAAAAGTGCTGAGTGACAATATATCAAATGCATAATATATACAAAGCAAATTAAATTCGGTAAATATACTTGACGTATAAAGCATATATTTCCTGTAATGAGGCATCGATTGATTTATATAGATGCCATTTCATCACCAGATTTATCCCCACAAGTTTTCCCATTATATTTCTGTAACATTTTAAAGTATTATTATTGCTCATATAATGTTTTCAAAGTTTAAACAAGTATATTATTCATACATGACATTCTAAACATACTGGAGTCTCTAGTTACGGAAACCTAATGGTCATTATACTTCTAATAATAATCGAGGCGGGAAATAACAGGAGTGTAATCCAATAGAATTTAAATAAACTGGATTTTCTCTGTCGGTTATCTGAGGTGACTGATGGTGTGTGCCAATCGCCTCTGACACAATGGTCCCCCTAATTTATTTAGCATAATCTGATATGAACTAATTCTCTGCAAAATGATCTCTCTTATAGATTATGAGATTATAATGTCCTGCTGCACAGGTGTCATTGTCCTGTGCTGCATCTCCTGACTTCAGTTTAAACAGACAGTGACTCACCAGAGATACCCACTGACAACCGTAGAAACAGATATATGATAGATTACTTAATGCGTCTTAGAATAATGAACGGCAGTTAATAAATGAACATGGCATACATCCCACTTTTACGTCCATGTTTAATTTCAGATAAATACACATAGCTAATTTGATTTGACGTTTCTTCTTTATTAACTCTGTCTTGGCATACATAGTTTTAAAAGAAGAAGGGAAAACAAATATTCTGGCCGACTGCACACTGGAAGTCAACATGTTATCACAAGATTTGCTTTGGTTGGTCTTTAGTCTATCAAACGCGAGGATTTACTACCGCTCTGTGTTTCATATCATTGTACATTTAAAATGGGATTATTGATTGTTTCATTGTTTCTGACATTTAAGAGACTAGATAATTAATTAGTTTAATTTTAAAAGTAATTTCCAGTGAAACTAATTGTTAGTTACAGTGATCCTCATCGGTCTTCGAATTGGCAATAAAATATAATCAGTTTAATAAAGATATATTACGGTGAATTACAATTTTCTTTTATTTATACTGACACCTCATTTATAATAATAAGAAAATAACTGGATTTTTTTTTTATTACTAACTATTTGTTATTAAGTGGGTGTTATATCCTTTGCTAATTACTTTGCTTGTGAGATTGATAACTACACACTCTCTATGTGATTGTCATTCATGGCATTATTAGTGTCATATACAGTACAGGATCTCTTCCTCTGCAGCGGTCGCTCACCTCTCGCTCTCTCTTTCCTCTCAGAGCCCAGGAAGTGTTCCGTCAGGCGATGCGCTCCCCGGTTGTCCGCCTGGAAGTAGTTCCCTCCATGCACAGAGAACGCTACGAGAAGAGTCTGATCGGTCAGCTGTTTGGCAACAGCGCCGGCCCCGACAGCAGCGCCCAAATCCCCAAGACCAAAGAGCCGCCTCCGCCTGTCAAAGCCAAACCCGTGTTCAAGCCCCCCGAGAATCCAGCGTTGCGATTGGCCGAGGAAGCCGTCTCTATCGAAGCTGCCGTTAATGTAAGTTACTCTCCTCCACGTCATTATTTAATGGTATTTATGGGTGTGAAAGTATTTTAATGCTTTAAATATCAAGAAACAAGCAACTCATAATGGACACATGTACGTTATTCTACTTATCACATGAGTTGTGGTCACAGCTTTCTTCATGGCTTCCCCTGCCTTCCTCTTTCCAACAACTCGAAGGGTTTTTATGAACTAAAAAAAAGAAGTTATTTGAAGTTATCAAATGCCACGAGCTTTTGGGCTGAATCTTTTCCATGATAATTACTCTCAGCCACAATCTGCACGCCCTGTATCGACTGTATACCCTCACTATTTTTAGTTGTCTCTTTCTTTGAGCTATCAAGTCTTTCTGATTGAAACACATGCGATCGTGCCGTCAGTATTACCATGGTGACATGGTGGACATTTGCAAAACAGCTGCCGCAGTGGCAATTGTTACTTAGCAACAGATGATTATCACTTTATTTTATTAGCGAACCAATCTGTTCATCTGTGTCTCTGTAATGACGAACATTGAACATTGATTCCTGGTGGTTCCCCTCATAGTGATACATAATGTCCAGGTTTGACAGCACAGTGTTGATATCGTTATACAATTCGCCATTTTCAGTTTTAATATAGTCTGTTTTTGTCTTTAATATCGGCATGATACCTACAATGACAAACAAATGACATAAAATATTTCCTATTTATGTCAACATTTAAAATTCTAATTGACAATTACTTATATGTTGTCCTTTACTTTAGCAAATATAACCTCACTCAAAGTAGAATGTAAAAACATTGGGGCATTTAAAATGTTACGCTGCTGTGGAAATCTTCTTTTGTCGCCTTACTTTGTTTAATGTGCTGTAAAATGTACTTTAATGCTCCACATTCTCCACCTAGACACCCAAGGGGAGGAGCGAGAGCCCCCTCTCTAAGAAAAGTCCCGCCCTCGCCAGCTTGGTGGCCAATAAGAGAGTAGGACGAAGGCTGAGGATCGATCTAAAGAAAGGTGAGCGACACTTGGCTACAAACCGGGAGAGATATTGTGTATCGATTCTGGCATACTAGTTATTAAGTGATTTGGAAAATAATCACCATTGCTTTATAATGCTTGTATGTAAAATAATATGGAACAGCAATACAAAAAGTTCCAAAAACCTTCAAATACATTTGCAGCGAAGTGGTTAGCTATAATTTATTAAGCTGGTCTTATTAGCAGACTCAGAATGGCATCGCTGACGTTACCTGCAGAGGACGAAGACGGGCGGCTACTCTCCACAGTCGAAAACTACATTTCTGCAGATTTATGTTCTGCTTGTTTGCCAAATGTTGTGATAAATTGCTGGTATTACCTCCTTTGCTTGTGAGGGCTTTTAGAGAGATCTCAGCATCGACTCCAGTAAATTCTAGTCCACACTTTTGATCTTTTTCTCCTCTCGCTGCACTGAGCCGCTCGCCGCTCGTGCAAAGATGGAGACGGAGAGAAGAGGCCGACTACGCCGAGATCTCGCTCCCTAACTTCTAAAGTACTGATAGCAGAACAGGCGTCTTCTAAGAGAGGTCTCAGGTCGCCTTTCTTCTGTAAATGACAAGTTGAAATATTTCAGAACACTCGCACCTCTCTGATATTTGATCTTTTTTATTTCTCTGTTCATTCTCAACACTGGCATATTCAAAATATCTGATACCTTCAAAAGAAGGATATACATAGTCGTTTCTCTCTGTATGCAAACGGGGATTATTTTGTAGTTACTTAGATTGCCCGTCAAATATGCCCCGCCATGATGTTAATACTATATGAGAAAATCTCTATTTTAGAGATTCAGGGAGAACTACAAATGTTTCTAGTCACATCTGTAGTTGTTATATATGTTTGTTTCACCTTTCCTACACAGCCCCTCAGAAGCTTTCTGAAAGTGCATCATTAACCCTCTTTATTTCTTGCCATTTTCTAAAAGTATACAATGAACCCACTTTATTTCTCCTGCCCAGCATTGTGCTTCTTTCTTTGGAGCGTCCTTTCTCTGTTCACTGGCCGACTCTCCCTCCTCTCACCCCTCCGCTCTCCATCTTCCTGATTCCCTCTCTTCAGGGTCTATTAAGTCTTTATTGATCTGTTCATTTCTGCTGATATGAATTCATACTGGACCAAACTGCTGACTTGGCTCTGCTAAAGAGACCAGACTAAATGAGGTCTATAAAACACACAACTAGTCTCTCTGTCTGTGTGTGTGGTCTTTTTTGTTGTGTACATGCGTGCATGTGTCTGAGCTCTTTCACGCTCATTTTAATGTGTGTGTGTGTGTGTGTGTGTTTGCGCACATATTTTTCACTGATTACTATTTTAATCTTCATCACGTCTCTTTCCAGGACATTCACTCCCTGTTTCCGCTCATTTCTCTTTTTACCTTTTCCTCGCCTCTTTCTCAATTTATCCCCCCCCCCACACTCTCTGCCCGACACCTGAACCCATTTTTAAAACCTTCACACCTGCAGATACTCTAGCACCAGCTATAGCTAAAGGGTTTAAAGCAACACACACACACACACACACATATGCACACACAATCTCCGAAGGCTTTAAGTTATCACACTTACAATATGTAGTCAGGAGCTGAGTCAACAACACGGAGTTGAAGTTTCCAGGTGTACTTTAGGATGTGTGTGTGTGGGAGGCTGGATAGGAGATTTTCTTTTTACTCTCAAAGTCTGTGGAAGACAAATATAGAAGCAGGGAGTAAACAGCTATCCAGGATATGTGTGTGTCGATATAAGAGTGTTACTTCTGCTTGTATATTGTACCTCACCTCTCTATTCTTTATCACATTTCTTTGTGTGTGTGTGTGTGTGTGTGTGTGTGTGTCTAGGCTCGGAAGGTCTTGGTTTTACCGTCGTAACCAGAGATTCTTCAGTCCACGGCCCCGGTCCTATTCTAGTCAAAAACATTCTGGCACGTGGAGCCGCTGTCAAAGATGGACGCCTGCAGTCTGGAGACCGCATACTTGAGGTACAGGGCACCTTTGAAAAAAAAAACTGATGCTTGTGTTGTCATTCTACCAAAGATGTGATGCATTGAAGATAATATTATAACCGAGGAGCTGAGTGTAGTGGAGGCAGTTCTGCTGCTAATGGTGGTGTCTCTGCAGGTCAACGGGGTGGATATCACAGGTGTGGGCCAAGAGGAGCTGGTGTGTATGCTACGGAGCACGCGGCAGGGAGAGAGTGTGTGTCTTGTGGTCCTACGGCAGGAAGAGATGTTCCTGCCCCGGGAGATGGTAAGAACCAATCACAATGCCCTATTCTCAGCCAATGGAACAACATTTTCGGGTGGATTTTGCAGGTCTTATTCTTTTTTCTGACAAGGCAGCGTGAAAGGAGGGCCGGCCCCACAACCTACATCAGCAGTTTTTTTTTCACTAGTTCAAATTTCCGTTCCCTTTTTTTATCTCCCTCTAATTTTGCCATTTTTTGTCCAATCAACAGGCTTGCACAGCCCGGTAGCCAATAGGAAGGCTTCTTGTTATAGACAACGAACCCACATGTAATTGAGGACATTTTCTGAATATTGAATAATGAGATGTTCTTACAAAGCAATCATGTAACACAGAGTTGTATTTAACTCCATGCTGATTGAATCTAATGAGCCCATTGTGAAGGTTTATGTTGGTTTTGGTAATATTTTCTGCCAGTCTTTCCTTGGCACCTTGTTTCTGCTGAATTTCAACACTGTTTTGATTAATAAACACTATTTAATTCTCCTTTATTCTATTTTCCATGCTTCTACTTTCAATCTGACTCTGCATGATCAATTTCTATGCATGCATAGGTGCTAATTAAGCTCTTTATCCCTTTTACCTTAAAGATGTTATTCTCTCAGGCGGTGGTTCCCAAAGCGGGTGCCATGGCTCCCTGGGGTGCAAGATTTATCACATCATTATTAATTTATTGTGGGCTTTTAATAACATTCCACCACATTAAGAATAAATCAGCGACGTTAACTGCACATTAAATACATTTCATGTTAGGTTTTCAATATTGTTGCCAATTTATTTCGTTTTATAATGTGCTTCATTGCTAGGGAGCTCAACAGTCAGCATCTGTGGAAATATATGCATTATGCATATATAACCTGCATATATATATATATATATATATATATATATATATATATATATATACATTGAGTTTGGGAACCACTGCTCGAAGGTGAATTTCGATCATATCCTTACTGTCATCATTGCTGTTTTGGTGATGACTATC
Source organism: Taurulus bubalis (assembly GCF_910589615.1). Lineage (NCBI taxonomy): Eukaryota > Metazoa > Chordata > Actinopteri > Perciformes > Cottidae > Taurulus > Taurulus bubalis. The sequence continues at coordinate 6,823,405 of NC_136603.1, read as the reverse complement.
ACTTTTCCCTACATTTTTGAGGCACCACTTTGCTGTGCACATGTAGCCACGCCTGCACAAGCAGAATAACAAGTCTCACTTTCTATTAATATTATAATACAACCATTTTTCATTTGGTTTTGTCTCCTCTCAACCCATCACTCGTGTCCTCTCAATGTATTTAATTCTTTTCATGTTGCTTCTTGTGTCTCTTTCCTCTTTGTTTCTCCTTCCGCTCTAACCGACTGATGTTTCCTCAATGGCTGCCAGGAAGTTACACACACTCGCACACACACACACACACACACACACACACACACACACACACATGCACGTGCGTGCGACCCTGAGCCCCATAGGAAATTCTTTCTTTGCAGACAGGAAAGGGAACAATGTGCTGGAGTGTGTGCACACGTGTTAACATATAGAATCCCTTAAGTGTATCTTATCCAGAGTTTCTCCATGTACGCATGCTTGAACTCCATGGCCGTCTTCTTTGTGTGCTGGCCAAGTATTCCTGAATACTTCCTGTCGTCACACTGTTACATGTGTTCACTCGAGAGCTCTCTACGACAGCAGTACTCCTGATACTTCTCTACCGCTGTACTGAAAAAAACTACGCATGCAAACTGCCTTGGTAGCCTTTTCCATGTTGCATTATGGATTGTTGCTGTAATCTGGGGGGGGGAACCCTTTCGCCTTTCTAAATGTAGAACAGGCTTTTGACCGAGTGACTGACTGATAATTGGAAAATCCTGCACTTGAGTGTTGCTGCGCATATATGTTTCTTTGCTTCATGAAGGATTTTGCTTCTAGCCTATATGGGGGGTGATCAGACGTCCTCTTTTTCCCGGACATGTCCTCTTTTCGAGACCTAAAAAATCCGTCCGGCAGGGATTCCAAAGACGTCTGGGATTTTGCCTCGTTGGATATTTGTGTTTCTCTGGTTCTTTCACAAACTAGTTATTACGCCCTTACACGTTTTGGAAATGGTATCTCCCTTACGTTCCACCTTCTTGCGCAAGCTCTGACTGTAGAGAGAACTGTCATTGGTCGACCGATCTCAGTGTTGCCAGATGCACGATAATTATCCTCCAAATACGACCATTTCGAGCCTTTGATACGATACTTCGCCATTTCCAATCTGGCAACACTGACCACCTTGCCACCTCCACTGTTTACAACAGCACATGACATCTGCAGCCATGCCGAAACGTAAATGTAAGTTCACGCCCCTGTGATGAAGTGTCCTCTTTTTCACAAATTCAAATCTGGTCACCCTAGGTTATTCAGATCCCTTATTGTAAGATCTCTTCCTGAACAGCTCACAGTCAGGTGGTTGTTGTTGTTGTTTGTGTGGTGGTTGCGTTTGCTTTCAGACCACATGTGTGAAACTCTCCTTAACAGGCGGTCTTGGTCAGGTGGTTTTGATTGACAGGTTTACCCGCCCAAAGCAACCGCACTGAAAAGCAAACACAGCGCGCTTGTTTTTTTTTGGGGTGTTAAATCATTCATCATATTCATTTTTGCAACTTTACTACAACAGTTTTAAATTAGGGGCGGTTGCCGTGCAACTTCACCACATGGGTACAAGACCAGAATATCACTCGCAGTCAGGAAACGGGAACCCCCTTTGGTCCAGTATTATTCATACACATGCTCACTCAGTTCACCACAGGAAAATAAATGAGTATTGTCCTTCTGCATAGAGAACTACGGCAAAATGGCTCCCAATGGTAAAGTATTGTCTCTGTCTATTTTAAGAGCTGCTTAAACCAACCAACGGTTCAAGGACACTGCTGGTGTTTGTATCTGGATGTGCGCCTGCAATTGTGTATGTGAATATAATAATGCAAAGATAGGCTTATTGACGTTTATTTGTGAGAACATCATGACGTCTCATCGTCCTCATTTCTTTGCTAAAACTAGTCAAAGCATAACATGTGCTGCATTTAGGGCGATCTATTTGCAGAGATCGTATAGAAGCATTAAACTATGTTTCATAATCAGTGCATAATCAGCTGAAACTAAGAATCACTGTGTTTTTGTTAATTTAGAAGGAGCCCTTCATATCTACATCGGGAGTCTGCCATGTTGAGCTGATCTGTATTTAATTGACTTATTGCATGCAATCATAAATATATTATGTTTAGTGAGAATATCCATATATCCTCGGCAGTGTGTCAGATTGATCTGTTTGGGCAGATCAGAAAGAAGGAAAGATTGAGAAAGCAAATCATATTGGGGCGAAATAGAACAGATTGAAAGATGGTGGACATGTATTGGTCGGAAGTCAGACTGATGAGGCTCCACCCCCATCGGCCCGGAGTGGAGAACGAAAAATGGATGGATTTACACTTCATTACAGTTTAGTGTGAGCACTGACAAATTACAAGGGTAAGCTGCAGTTTCACGCTTAGCTCTTAGCTTAGCTTGAATTCTAGGTAGATAATATGTTTACAGTTGTAGTCCCTTTACGCTCCATGGAAATACACCTCACCAATATCACTGATGCTTGATAGACGGGTACCGACGAGGGACTGGGTGGTTTTAAGAGCCATGTTGTCCACCATGCCCGTTTGTAATGTTTCCTATCGCTCCTTGAGCTTTTTTTCATCAGGATGGAGATAGTTTTTTTTGTGATGCTGATTCCTAGGAACGGAAAACTGTTCACTTGCTTCCCCTCAGCTCAACTGATGTAGACAAGGATGTGTCTTTACCCCCTTTTTCCCCCTAAGATCAGCAATCAGCTCCTTGGTTTTACCGACGTTGAGCAGAAGGTTGTTCTCTGAGCACCACTCTCTCAAAGTCCTTTTGTGTAATCTGGCCAATGATGGTGGCGTAATCCACAAATTTAACCACAGAGTTCTCTGCATGTCAGGGGTGGTAGTCGTGGGTGTCTAGTGTGAACAGGAGTGGGCTGAGCACAAAGCCATGGGGGGCTCCGGTGTTCAATACTAGAGATGACAACAGGAAATTAAATGTAAAAGTCAGTCCAGTGGTAGTCTGTCTGAGTGGTGAGAGTTTTGCTCCTTGGTTACATTCTCCAACTATCGTAAAAGTAAAGAACCAAATAATTGGAGAGGATAAGAATTGGTGTGTGACTGTTGAGAAGGCCCCAACGATGTTGTCATGCGCCTTCAAATGAATCCTCTATGTGTAAGCTTTCACTCGTAATCACCAGCTGCTACCAGCCAACTGGCTCTCTCTTCACCTTGTGAGTGACATCACGGCACAATGCGGTCCTGGAGACACAACTACTGGAACAGGAACTACCACAGAGGCGGCTTTGACAGGCGCTTGTGTTATGCTGTCACGAAACTCTCCATGCGTGTCGTTGAGATCACAATGACGGCAGAATCTGAAGCAGGTGTGGACCGAGGACGGGCACCGATGTGGCGTCGCAGCTGGTGTGAGCTGGTCTCGAGTTTTTGAATGAATGTCGAATATGTCTATTACTATGAAAGAGTATCGTAAAGCACATGACTTTTTTGGTTAGAATATATGAGCGATCCTTTTTGTTCTTTTCACGTCGTGTTTGTGACTTCACACCTCAAATCAAGCATACGCCTGGCAGTATTATCACACCTCGCTGACTGGCATCGAGTCCAGTTTTCTGTTTCACATGAGCAGCATTCTCACAAACTTCCACACAACTCTGCCAATTTTGTTGTTGCGAGGACGAGGACGGAGGACGGAGGATGTGCAGACAGGTCTGGATTTTGAAATAAAAAAAATCACTCGCTTTAAGACAAGGATTTTGTACCTTGTCCTTCTCACGAGAGCTCAAATTAAAGTAACAACGCTTTGATGGCTCTGGTTGTAGTCATGAACCACATTAATTCTTCATACTCTGATCTTTTTAATAGTTATTTTGCAACCAGGTGCAGGCTGTCTTGTAGTTAATCTTTACTGAGGATAATATTGCACATCCCGTAATTTGTTGAAAAACTGAAGGTTTCTAATACGTTCCAAGGAATAACTTTCTACCACCACAAAGAGGAGTAAAAAGTGTTTTTCTGTTGATGTTTTAATGATGCAGATGTGAATGTGTGAGCAGCATCAAGAACGTATTTTATATAGTTTCATATAAAACTTTATGCACAGCGCTAACTTTTATACCATGTTCCAGTGATGTGGCTAAAACTTCTGATATATATATTTACATTTTTAATGATTTGATGTTGAGGTTTATGCCAGCTTGTTGGTGTTAACAGAGAGGAAACTGAAGAAGGATGATGATGAAATGATGGAAGGATCTTGTCTATCTTCTCCTCCCCCTCTTCCGTTGTCTCATTTTAGCCCACCATCTGGTGTTGTCTGCTAATGTCTGTGCTCGCTGTAGAACAAAGACATTACACCACCTCTACACACACACACACACACACACACACACATACACACACACACACACACACACACACACACACACACACACACACACACACACAAAAACTTAAAGTCACAAAGCCTTTCTTTGACATACAATCATATTCATACAAAATCCCCGTTATAACAAGTACACTGTACATCCACCTGCTGTGTTGGCTCTCTGTAAAGACACTTTGTGCACACACACACACACACACACACACACACACACACACACACACACACGATCGCTCACACATGCAACATAAAAAGACAGTTTTTCAGTTATTTTTTTCACAAACGAACAAGCATACGCCCGCTGAGTTGGCTAGTGCCTTAAACTAATGTTTGAAACAAAGATGCTCTTTTCTGCTTCCAGACATTTCACACCTCTCTTCCTCTCCACTTCCTCCCATTTTCTTCTTCTCTTATTCTATACTTTGCTGTCTTTTTGTTCTGGTCAATATCATGACACCAACTTTTAATGAAATAAGCGAATTACAGACCATACAGTATATTGTGTATATTTTCCCACGTACGAGGAATCTGTAGATTTTTTGTGTGGTCTTGCCGGACAAGTCATTTTCGAGGTGTAAAAACATGTTTAATTTAAAGGTTGTACGACAACCAGAGCATTAATATAGCAGCACACATATATTTTTTATGTAAGGATATCGTGTAGTAATGTTGATCTGAGCAGAAAATGAACTGGCTCCTCCTCTGTGTGCTGAAACTGGACTTTCTTCGTTCTTTTGGCTGCATAACCGCACGCGCCTTTTAGTGCATGTTAGTGCATGTTTGTGCACGTGAGCGTGCCCAACTGATGTTGTGAGTGCGGACGCACCAGGTAGCACTGTGAACGCTGTCAGCACTGTTGTAACTGTTAGTGCCACTAACACTGTTCTCAGTGAGCAGCCATGTGGAGGAAATAAATATCCTCTGGATTTCGAATGGAGCACCTCTATTGATCCCCACTGTGTTTTAAGACTATGACGAGTCAAATTAAATTAACATTTTTTTCTGTTTTTTCCACCCAAAGTTCAGTAACATGCTTATAGCTGCTTGCAGGCACACTCACTCCTTCTCCCTCTCTGAACAATCCAAAATCTATAAATATGCAAATACCTTTTATTACAAAAGTTTTAACTGCTGGACACAAGCTGTCTCCTCCTTTGCTGAAAAGTTCATTCTCAGTGCATGTGCACGGGAGTCGTGCAATTTCCATGCAAGACGTATCGCCTGAGAGGCCACGATTCGCTGATGTCACAAAACCCTGTTTGTGCGTCCACCCCTTAAACTGAGATTTAAGGTGAGCACAGAGGAACTTTGCCCCCTCAGCAGATACATGTGGGAGCAACCTTTAAGGGTCTCGCTCTGCACATTCATTTACAGAAACACACTATTGTGGTGGGAGGCGTTATGTTAGGATTGATTTATGAATAAGCAAAACACAGGAATACACTTAGAACACAACTGGGGCAAAGTGGGATTTCTGCCATTACTTTCATCACCATCTACCGTGCCTGAAATAGCATGAATGGTAAAACATAATGGATGACGATACCAATAAAAACCAGCTACTAACCATCTCTCGCTACTAATACAGAGGATTGAATGAAAGGTCAGAGCGACGCCACCAAGCTGTTGGAGGAGCCGTCCTGTGTGATGAGCTGCTAGACTCCTTTTTTCTTCTTCTTTTTTATCCCCACAACAGGAAACATTCTCCTTAGTGCCAGATGCTCCTCTCTCTCACACACACACACACACACACACACACACACACACACACACACACTCACTGCCATATTAAATCAGTAAACAGTTGGCAGCTGGTGACAGAGCACATTCAATACAAAACAACTATTGAACAGTTTCTTCATTTTGATCAGCCGCTGTGTGTGTGTGTGTTGTCCATTTCTGTGTGTATATGTGTGTGTGTGTTACATCTCCCTGTTAACGTCACCAATGTGACCTCACAGAATCACTACAGTAGATCCCCCATCTGTTCCACCCTCAGAGACCTGTGCACACACACACACACACACACACACACACACACACACACACACACACACACACACACACACACACACACTCCTTGGCAGCTTGATGTCTCTGCAGGAGCTGCCATCATCCCAGTGGAGAGCAGCCGAGAAGGGTATCATGTCTCTCTTCTCTCTCTCCGGCTCTCTGTCTCATCTCTTCTCTCTCCGCTGTTTATCGAAGGTTTATCAGCTCTTCCGTCAGCCTCTTCATCCTCATCATCTAAAGTCGCCGCTGTGTGTTTAAGCCCTCAGTACAGGGGTGTCACACACACACCGAGAGATGTCAGTTGTGAGGTTCAAGCCACTGGGGAACAGCATCGGCATTGACATTGAGACGTTGCTTTTACCAATAGATGAGGAGGTGTGTACAAGATGGCTCAATATGAAGCTCCCGCCATACGGCATCCAATGTAGCTTAGCACAGGGGGAACAGCGAGCTGAAGGTAGCAAAGTCTGTCGACAACCGCTCTGAAGCTCACTTATGTAAGAGCTAGGCCAGTTCCAATCGAATTTCATCAAAAAAGATCTCATACCAGACTAACATTCTCTGTAAAATATTCCCTTTAATGTCCCACCGTGTGGAAGACGACAGCCATGGTTTGGGAGCTGTTGGAAAGACGCAATACGGCGTTCCCGTGGGGAGGTTCGGCGCATGAGCAGAAGGCTGCCCAGCGCGCACCATGACCTCTTATTACGTCGTGGTCTACCCGCGACCACTTTTAGCCTCGGACGGCGAAGCCTGCGCCGCCAACATCTGCTGTGAATTTAACAGGACTTTGCAGACCGGCTCGCCCCGCCTGCGTGGGCGGGCCTGCACTCTGCAGCTCCAGAGGAGATCGTCCACCCGCAGCGTTCGTGCTGGACTTCAAGAGACTGTGGACCACAACAAGTCAGATTATACAGTCATGTATCTGTATCTCTCCACACAGCCTAGTTAACTCTTTCCATCTCGAGATCCAAACCCTGGTCCCCCAAACTGTATTGTTATACCGGCCGTCAGGGGCCAGTGGGAGAGGAGGGTGGAGGGGATTGGACCACGGGGTGCCATCGTGAGCAGTGATGGCGCAGTTATTTTCATAAATCAACAGCATAGACCATTATGTCAGGTTTCATCCCTGGGAGTACTTACCTCAGCCGTGTGTGTGTGTGTGTGTGTGTGTGTTTTATCACACCTACTTCTGTACAGTAGCACAGCGGCTTCTGTTGTTTGGCCTTGTAAAATGGATCCTTGGGCAGTCATTTCCACAGCATGGGTCTTTCCACACACACACACACACACACACACACACACACACACACACACACACACACACACACACACACACGCACACACACTTGCTGCACATGGCTGAGTTGAGGGGCACCTGCGAGTGACTCTCATTAAAAGACCATGTTGCTGAAAGCAGGTGTCCTTCCACACGAATAATACACTTTATAGCAGAGTAGTATTTAAGTATACCGTTAATATTACTCACACAAATGATCAGTAAGATTATGATCATTGTTCGTCTTATCTCCTCCCTCTTTATCTTTCTCTATTTCTCTCTCTGCCTCACCCTTCAGGGGTGAGTTAAGGACATTTTTTTGCCAGCCTGTTTTCGTTGAATGCCTTCGCTCATTTCAGCATAATGTGTCTTTCCATCTTTCTCCCACACACGTTTCTCTGGCTCAGTTGAATAAAACAACACCCATTCTCATTCACACACACCGACAGACACTGAGCTGTCTTTTTAATAGCGTGTCCTCCTGTTGATCCATCATTGTGGCAACCCATTTAAATGTTAAACGACCGGCACGACGGGGTTCATCTATGCAAACAGCTTTTATTTTTCCCCCCTCTATGACTGGATGGATTTGATGGAGTTCACAGAGCAAAGATACAAACACCTTTTTTTACGGCGGCAAACAGAAAACGCACACACGAGTGCACACTCCTTGTTTATTATCTCGGTATTACGCACAGATGTAACCACCTATCATAGCAATGAGGCTGATGGAATGGAAATGTTCCATGAAATTACGTTGTGCACTTACAATTTAGTTTGTGCCCTCGTCCAGTCCTTTCTCTTGTTTAAAAAAAAAAAAGCAATCTCAGTTAATAAAAAGATGCTTTATTTAATATGGTGTCTGGTTCTCTATCCACTTGGTTGTAAAAACCCCACAGGTTTGATGCCAAATGATGATTTTTTTATTGTATTGGTAAATTATCAAAGGAAGCCCAGAGGCTGTGCTTATTCATTGTTTCATAGGCAAATTGAATCCATCACCAATTGTCAGATTCCATTAAACATCTCGCGGCCCTCTGGGTGGTCCTGACCCCCAAGCTGAGAACTGCTGCTTCAAACTTTCCTGCGGCGTGACAGCACCCGTCCTCTGGCATTGGTTCTGCACCATGCTGAGTGCAAAGGGAAACAAATAATAATCATAAATTAACAAAGCAGGGACGTTCGATCAGATAAATAACGAATGCGTTGCTAAATCACGAACATTACTTCGGACAGAATCTCGGGGGCGAAACAATAGCCAATGTAATTATGAGTAGAAAGTAGCCAACATTTCTCTTCTGGGTGTTTTAGAGTTCTTTCCAAGGTCGCGGAGCTTCCTATCAGGTCTGGACAGTCAGTCTGATGAGGGGAGTTTTCCAGCAGGGAAAACAGTTTTCTGCAGAGGAGAGGACTTTGTGTCGGCTTAACGCTGTTAAACCTACAATCCCCACAGACAAACACTGTCTAAACCTGACACTGCTGACCCACACAAACGCACACATACACACTCTCTCACACTCTCTGACTCAATTCATGCACATGCAGTACATAGACAGGCACATGCAGACTAAAGCTTGGCAGCAGACATCGACTTCATACCATAAGTACATGCAATTATTTCTGACAAAAACAAAAATGCATATACACAGTAATTGACAATAACATATAGACACTCCGACTGAATTTTGATTGCAAGGACACAATAATGTCACCATGAACATTTTCACTGAGCAAATATGTCGTACAAGCTACCAACGACCCATTTTTACAGTGAGTTTGGCGGTGGGGGATTTATTTGCGTCACAATTTTGGAGAGGGAGGGGCTTAATATTCAATGAAACCAACAATGTGTCGTCAGCCACGCTCAAAATAAGCAGTATTGCTGCTTTGTACATTTTGTGAATGCCATCGTGTCAATGGATCTGGTTCGCTACAGTGCTGGGAACCAAAAATCAACTCATCTTGTTTTTAATTTCACTGTTGGTAATGAAAGGATCAAAAGTATGCAGAATTGTAAAAATAATTGAATTCATGATTTTCTGAAAGTTACAAAAGCTCAGTTTCAACATATTTCATCTCGTGGACCACCACCGCACAAAAAGCTTCAGAGAGTCAGTGAACATACTCTTTTCCTCCATTCATCACATTTAAATATAAACATATGTCATCAGTATTGTATACTCATGAGGAAACACATCTGGATGCGACGCAGCCCAGTCTGGTACTATCTTCTCCACTCGCTCCCATACCGTGTATCTGATTGGTCGAAAGACCTTATATTTTCATAAATCGCATGATTTTTGGCAAATCCTCCGATGTTTTTCACAGTCTGTCTGGAAACACAGTCAAAAACTACGCTACACCTTTGTGAACATCAGTGGCGTGTTCATATCATATGATTTCTCTTGTGAAGCTCATTTTGTTCCTGATCAGCTGTTCGGTTTGTTTCACTCATCGAATACTAAAACGAGATAATATTTTAGAAGCGTTGACTTAAGCATACATTTGATCAGTGTTTGGAACAGAATAGTAGTTTTTTGTCATTACAGTATTTCAGTATAATTCACAACAGTGCTCCCCCTCCCACTGAGCCTTCGCAGGCTTCAAACACACACTTTCATCTGGAGGGATTCACTTGTTTACTTCGTTTCCGATATTTTTCCGACAAACTCCGTCTCAGACTTCATCATCAGATGTCGTTACTGCCAAACCTCCGTGTTGATAATATGGTTTTGTCCCCCACCATCTTCCTGGGATTGTATTAGGGCTTCTTCTTCTTCTACGAAGCCAGTTTTTCGTTCTTGTATCTCCGTCTGTTGTGCAGACTTTCTCTCCTTGTGTCTCTCTGGCTCTCTGTGTTTGCCGTATTCTCCAATTACCTCTGTAAAATGCACTGGTCATTTCATTGATATTGCAGAGCTGAATGAAGAAGAAAAAAAAGATGTGTATATAGCAGTCCAAATGGTTTTTTTCTTTTTCCTTTTCTTTTGAAAATAGACTCTGGCCGCAATCTTTTACTCAGAGAGAAATTTAGCTGAACAGCTCCTTGTGATGGCTTCTCTCAAATGGAAAAGCTTTTAGTTTAGCTTTTGGAAATTATTCAAGCCCAATGAGCTGACCCCGGTCTCCTCGCCCTCACCCTGTTCCCACCCTTCTTTCTTCCTCATCAATGTCTCTCTCCATTTCTACCTCCATCGCTCTCTCCCTCAACTCCCAGAAGGATGAGCTGTCCCGCGTGACGGGCTTTGTTCCGGAGAACGGGAAGGAGCAGCTCATGTTCGAGGTGCCCCTTAATGACACCGGCTCGGCGGGCCTGGGCATCAGCCTCAAGGGAAACAAGTCCAGGGAGACAGGAGAGGACCTGGGCATCTTCATCAAGTCCATTATACATGGAGGGGCGGCGTACAAGGTAGTAATAATAATATTTCAATCTCATATAGAGCTTTTCTAAGTACCCAAAGACGCTTATAGGTGACATAATAGTCTCACACACACACCTGAATGAGCGATAGATGAAGAGAAACTGTGTCCTGGAAATACTAAACGATGAATTTGAAAAGAAATGTAAGCTTCACCTGGAGTTAGCGCTCTGACTTCCATGTGGTAAAGAGGCCACATTGTTCTGCAGATGGAGTCGATAGAGGGTCAGAGCAGAAAGTCAAGCCGTGTGGAAAATGACAACTAACGTCAGAACGGGAGCTCGTTATTTAAGAGACGGGCTTCTGGGACCAGGACACACTTGACGTGTCACAGACTTAGTATCTGTGCACAGACAGACAGGAAGCAGGTCGGCTGTAGAGACGTTGTAAATGACACACCGGGGAAGTTAGACAGATGGAGCTGATGGTCTGTGTGTGTGTGTGTGTGTGTGTGTGTGTGTGTGTGTGTGTGTGTGTGTGTGTGTGTGTGTGTTGGGATTCCGTTGTGTGTCGTGTTGTGTGTGCTATAATGACTTCAGAGAGATGCTCAGTGAATGATGCAGATGTGTGTGTTAGTGTGTGTGTGTGTGGCTCTCGATCACTAGCTCAGTGGTTAGTCCCATTATGAGCATCAGTCACATTGTTAAAAAGAGAGAACAATAGCCCAAGGAAACACACAAGGTTACACGGTTCTGAAACTAACTTTCACGCATAGACTTGTGAAACATGTGTGTGTGTGTGTGTGCTTTACAGGATGGACGTCTGCAGGTCAATGATCAGATGGTAGCGGTAAACGGAGAGTCGCTCATGGGAAGGTCCAATAATGTGGCCATGGAGACGCTCCGCCGCTCTATGTCACAGGAGGGAAACGCAAGAGGGACAATCCAACTAGTGGTGCTGAGGGCTGTGAAGGTACACACACACACACACACACACACACACACACACACACACTAATTTACATACGACGAGCAGTGTCGGGTAACTTCTTACATTACAACGTTATTACCATTGCCGCGTTACCTACTAAGAACGTAGCTAACAACAAAGTAATCAGACTACTCTGCAGAGGGCTGCAATTTATGGTTATTATCATTATTGATAAATCTGACGATCATTTTCCAGGTTATTGGATTAATCGACTGGTCTATGAAATGTCTGAAAATAGTGAAAAATGTCCCAAACTCAAACATATTCAGTTTAATATGATGTAAAATAGAGAAAAGAGAACGTTCTGCCATCATTTACTTCGATTATTAAAAGACTTATTTTTCTGTCGGTCAGTTTATCAATTAGTTATCCTTTTTGTAGCTCTATTTAGCTCTGTTGTGAAAAAAGGGTAACAAGCAAAGCACACACTGCCATCAGTGGGATACAACAGACAGCTAATCTGAGCCAACAAGCATTTTGTTTATTTAAAAATGTTGACCTCCAGTTTGCTACTGTAGACTGAAATAGGTCTGTTCTGTATGTCAATAATCGCTCTACTTGTCTGTCGATACTAAGCAGAATGCTGATGAACATATGGAGCATATATCAGAGCGGTTCTAATGGAAACCGAAGGATGAAACGCTAACTGCATTAAATGCATTCTTAACAGACTCCAGTGTCTCTGTTTATTGTCAGGAAAAGACAGAATGTAGGTTAGCACTCCCGCTGTGAGAATGAGCGCACATGCATGATTCTCTCACTTAACTAAGACAAAAACAAACATGCATGCTCCTTTTATCTCCATTCTGTATCTCCTATCCCCTCCTTTGGCTTTGACTGAAGCATATCTTCTTTTTTTCTTTGCAGTCGACTGCCTCTGACTTTTAGCCCTTCCTTTCATTCTTCACACACTTGACACTAGTCTCCCTTCTCTTACTAGCAGCAGCGAAAGAGCATTTACACTTCAGCTATTCAGATTTTCTGTGCTTCTTTGTCTGTGTCTGTGTGTGTGTGTGTGTGTGTGTGTGTGTGTGTGTGTGTGTGTGTGTGTGTGTGTGAGATACAGTGTATTCTTCACTCGGCTGTGTCTGCTTCTTTCTGAGTAAAAATAAGATTCTTTTAACCTCTTCTGCTTTTCAGCTGATGCCTTTTACACGGCTTTGTAGAATGTTTGTACAAACCTTTGCACAGACAAAGCAGGGCTGTTGGCTGAAGTGTGAATCCTCTGCACGGCCGACTGGTGGGAAGAAAAGCTGCGTCCACGAATCACCTCCATGATATGCTCAGTAGCAAACATACACAAAGGTGGATGGGTGCACTCTCAGAGGTAAAGGTGCTGACTAGAACTGTAAAGGGTTCTTCGGGTTGCCCTCAAAGGGGAACTCTTTTTGGCTCCTGGTAGTTCCACTTGGAACCCTTTCAGATGGTTCTACCTAGATCCCAACATAAACGGTTATACTTAGAACCATCTTTGGAGAGGTTCCAACCAGAACCCCCTCTGAGAGCTTCTGGAAAGAATCCTTCTCAGGTGTAGTGGTTTCATCCATAACCATGCCACCCTCTAAGGGTGCCAACAAGAACCCATCCAGGGTGTTCTACCAAAAACCCTTTTTATATTCCAAGGGTTTTATCTACAACCCACCCAGGGGGTTCTACCAAGAACCCTTTTCATATTCCAATGGTGCCAACAACAACCCACCCAGGGTGTTCTACCAAGAACCCTTTTTATATTCCAAGGGTTTCATCTTGTACCCTTAAGGACCTGGGTGGAGGTGGTGCAGTGCAACCACAACAATCATGGTTCACAATCACAGTTTTTGGGGGTCGGTTTATGCGCTTTCCCCTTAACACCTATGCTTTAAAAAAAACGTTGAGGAAGTTATAAAAGTGTTATTCAGGGAACTCTTCTGATAAAGAACCCTTAAAAAAATCAGAGGCAAATGGATCTGGTTAGAACCTCATCCCTTAAGGAAGAAGCCGTTAAGAACCCTTATTTCTAAGAATGTAATTACCGTAACTCTCTTTCATTGACATTAATGAAAAAACTAGCAATACCTCGCAGTACAAAGCTGTTCAATAGCACCGCAGGCTGCAGCCTCTCTAAGAACTCTGCATTATTACCGCCATGAGGGCAGGATTTACTGTGAGGTTGTTGTATTGAACTGCATTAGTTTCAGGTAATTATGCCTAATAATACTGAGCGTCTTTGTGCGTTTAGTGGTGTGCTTGGGCTCGCAGGGCATCCCCTGTCAATAGCTTGATGGTGAAAGCTGTTAGCAACATCAAAGAGTTGCATCTATGTTTCCCTCTTTTTCTTAAGAGTGCAAAAGAAAGGATAACAAGAGAGGAATATAAAGGCAGATAGATAAGAGACTGTGCCTTAAAAGCCTTTTGGGGCTCCAGTATTGATGCTTTTAACGTTTCAGAAGTGGACCACTCTACTTTTTTTTTCCCCCTCTGATCTTTTTTCTTCTTCCTTTTCTCCTCCATGTCTTTTGCTCTTTCGCTCACTCCGTTCTTCTTACTGTATTCATCCCCGGCCGGCTCGCTCTAATCTCTCACTTCAGGCAGCTGCTCTTTTCATTCAGTAACTACCCAAACACCCCGTTTATCTGTCATAAATACGGCTCTACACCTATTCCTGCTCTTCAACACCTGCATTTCTAACTTTGTAACATGTAAAGGCTTTCTATTGCACTGCGTTGCTGTCTATCTCACACAATTGTGGATTGTTTTCCAGTGATTTATATCCCATTAAAGGCTATGTTTACTATAATGTTTATTTAACGATTCACTTTGTTCAGTTGATTGATTAGATGTATAAATTATTTAGATTTTTTTTTGTTGGACAGATATAACATCGTTACACAGAAAATATCTAACAAATGTAACGTATGTCAGGCATCCAGCTGAAGCTTATGTGAGAACAACTAAACAGTAAAAAAAAAACTGTTTCAGGGTTATGTATTGCAGGAATGTTCCTGACATGTTTGACTGTATCTTAAAACAAGGTTTTTTTGTTTTTTTTGAGTAATCTATGTCACCGGCTAATGGGGCGTGTGTGGTTCAGTGGGGAAGGGGAGGGGGCCCACGGGACCTCTGACACATTGAAGAGTGATGCGTCCTGGGCCGGGATCGGGGAGAAGCCGGGCGGAAGGCAGGAGCTCGTGCTCGGTGGGGGGTCAAGAGGAAGATGACAAGCGGGATTTATTACTCGCACAGTACCGTTATGTCTTCTTTGCTGTTTGAGTGGAGGGCGGAGTCTAAACACAGACAGGCAGATACAAAGAGAAACACTGAGTACACTGAAGCACCCAGCCAGCCTAGCATACATTATGTATACATGTAAATTGGTCCGTACTGTTTTCTACACACACACACACACACACACTCAGACGCACAATACAAATAAATGCAAATTAAATTCTGAAAAGATAATACATGCACAAAGAGAACCATCAACGCATTATTACAGGGCCCTCAGAGGTGCTCGGCGCCAGTATGACTGTCATTGCCACACACAGAGTAAAGCAGTGTTAAAGACAGTCGCACAACCCGGTGGGCCGTGGGAAATGGGTTCCCCTCTTTCACCTTGATCCTCCACTGTCTTTTAAATGCCTCCCTTGTTCCTCTCTTTAATCTACCTCCTCGACATCTAATTGTGCTTGAATAGACTGCGACAAAGCCCTCACTCCTCGCGCTCGCCACTCCATTTAAATGCAATCCACACACAAGGCAAAGAAAATACATGACAGAAACCTTCATTTTCCCAAACTCACAAACATGTCATCAAACATGTTTTTATGTCGGTGTGACGTCAACTCAGGTTTTTGGTCAAATAATCGTAGCTGCTTTTAAAAAGGGGATCGTAGGGACATGATCTGTCTGTATGAAGTGTGTTTGTGTGCTCCCTGTTTTTAGGATCAACACGGGGCATCACCCAATCGCTCTTTCGACAGCTCCTCTGGTCTGTCGGGGCCGCTGGGTCCAGTGAACGGCCAGACCAACGGCCCCAGTCCCTCCGCACTGGTGAACAACACTCTCTATGCATCTCACGGTGAGTGAGGCCGTTTCTGGTCATCAGGCAGACGTTACGTTTACATACAGCACGAGTTAGGTGTCAATCCTTCTCTCTCTCTCTCTCTTTCTCTCTCGGTCTGTGTGTATCAACTCAAACACAGTATGTGGTGGAGGAGAGGGCAGTTCATGCCAAGTCACCAAGTATTTGCAGTGAAGAAGATTTTCTTAAAGAAAAGAAACGAAAGAGCTCATGCATTGAGAAGTCAGGCATGTTTTTCAGATTGAAAAAAAGGCTTCTCTATAAAAGCATGTTTAGATTCTTCAAACTAAGGTATTAAAAATGTATCAGTATCAGCTATCAGTACCAAACATCAGGTATTAATATTGTACCTGTGTACAATATTAATAGACCCAGGGGGCTTTTTATCTTTTACTTCACAGTGACCACTTAGATATTATTAGATTAGATTATAAAGCATTATAAGGGTGATTATAATGCATTATAAAAGGATCATGCTGGAAATGAATATGATCCCTGCAACAGCAAAGAAAATATCAGTGAGTAACCAGCAATGATGAAGTATTATGATTGACATAATTTGTCATCATAAAAGGCTTTTTAATGTGTTATGATTTTATTGTTATCAAGCAATATGAATATGTTATCTGTGATACTTATAACTATAATTATACAGTGCTACAAACAGATTAAAACACATTATAATAATGCATTATGGGCATAGAAAATGTTACCAGTCATTTTAATGACAACTGTAAACAGTATTGTGGTATTATTCTTTGTATGTAAAGTAAAGTATTGACAGCCTACTTTGTATTTAGCATGGTCTCCCTGGTTTTCTATGTTTGATAGAACCGTCATATAACTGTCACAATCTACACTGAGAATGATTTTCTTATTTTGAAGAAAATGGTCCATTGTCATGCATTGATTTGAGCCTTGGTTACTGTCTTTTGGAGAACTGCTGCCATGTGCACAGACTCTAATGAAGCCATTTATACTCTTTTTTCCACTTAACAAAGATACATCCCCGAATACGTTCACCTATACTTTCTGGGCTGTTTGCATTTGAGGCAGTGGTAGAGATGGCTAAACTTTACTGGGAGAAAAGCATGTTTTTACAAAAAACTCTCACCACTAATTGCTTGTTTGTGATCAATTTGCACCCTCAACACACACACACACACACACACACACACACACACACACACACACACACACACACACACACACACACACACACACACACACGTGCGTATGTTACAGTGTAGAAAAGCTACACAGACACATTTTTCTCTCATAAAACCATTCCCTACATTTTCAAAAAGTGGAAGTTGAATCCAGTTGATTCTGATCCGGTTCCATCTCTCCGATTTAATCTGGACATGATTCATTTTTCTATTATTGTGTTTTTCTGGGAGGTAGGAGGGGTTTTGCCATTGAAGCGGCATCAAAGGTGGGCACATCATTTGCAATAAGTTGAGTAAAGCACTGAATAAGTTTCATAATCATGAAAAACAAACAATATCTGCAAGATAAAACAAGCTAAAGACAAACACAAACAAAACAGATACGATTGCCATCTACACAGCAACCTTAATTAGAGACTATATTGCCGCTATTTTCCCTTTCATTTCCCTCTTCAGCTCTCTCCCCCTGCGTTCCTCTCATCTTGCTCAAGGTTGTTGTAGTTATTGCTTCGTTTGGCCTGTTATGAAGAGTTATTTTTGTTCCTGCTTCATGTAGCTCTTTCTCGCTAACTCAAGCCGTCCCTGCTCCTATATCAACTATATGTGCTTGTGTGAGTGTGTGGGTGTGTGTGTGTGTTAGCTTGTCTGACTCTATACATCTGGGTGTTATCCCTCTGTGTTCCGGTTTGCTTAGAAAATGTGTATTTGTGTAGATTTGTTTCTAAATGATATCTGAGCCTATTTAGAAATGAGTTGATGGCTGCCGTGTGTGTGTGTGTGTGTGTGTGTGTGTGTGTGTGTGTGTGTGTGTGTGTGTGTGTGTGTGTGTGTGTGTGTGTGTGTGTGTTGGTTCAGAAATTGTTGGCCAGTATCAAACAGTGTGGTTTTTGTGTGTTTACTCTGAATCTGGTAAACAGCTGTGACCTTGAATACACTTTGCTGTTCAAATTCAGCTCGGCCACAGTGTGATTTACATACGCACATTTGTGTGTGTGTGTGTGTGTGTGTGTGTGTGTGTGTGTGTGTGTGTGTGTGTGTGTGTGTGTGTGTGTGTGTGAGTGTGTCATACAGTAAGCACATTTCTCAGGCTCGGTGAGTTGTTGCGGATGTTATCGGTTTGTGCACTTGCCAGTATTTTATTCTCCTAATGAACTATTTCACACAGTGTATCCATTTTATTTTGGCACTGAAGTCCAAATGTGTGCTTTTGCAGAAGAATAAATTGAGTTGAATGATTTCCTACAATATGTATTTATGCAGATGTGTTATTTCTGCATTCATAGATCAGCCTCTTTATCTCTTATCCATTGCTGCATCTCATTCTGGCTGCCGGCGTGATTCTTCCCCTCGCTCACTTTTTCCTTTTCTAAGCACTTTGTCTCTTTGTCTTCCCCTCCCTCTGTCTCTGGAGAGTTCATCTGTTTGATGGGCTGAACACAAATAAAATACAGTTTTAGACGAGCTTCAAATATTATTCCATCTCCCCCAAATTTTTTCACTGAAACACATTGATTTTGTGTTTGGAAAACCAAAGTGTCCGTGTTTAATAAGAGTGATATGTATTTTCAATAAAGGAGCACAGATTCCACACATCAACAGTTGAATCAGTTTACTCGTCATGGTGAGCGCTGCTTGTAAAAACGCTTGTATGATGTATTTGTACCATGATGATGTCATCAGGGTGATATCGGCTTGAGCTGGGAAACTACTTAATTTTATATGATATAAACTTGAAATGTAGAGTTTGAAAGACAAAAAGGAAATTGGGGATACCCATCCATTTGCATTATGGGACATGTAGGATCTATTGTTTTTGGAACTTGACCCACATGAGTAACAGTGTGAAACATCTGGTGAGGCTCAGGCAACACAACTACTTGGTTAAGATTAGAAAAAAACAATAATATAACAATGTATTGTTACGAGAGTAAATAAATACCAGACTCCCTTAGCAGACGTTCATACGTACTGTGACATAACAGGCGAAAAGTCAACATTTACTTTTGGTTTCACAGGATATGAGCAGCGGTCTCCTGGGTGAAGGTCTCGTGTTTGTTTGATCCGCTCTGCCCTTAACACCAGTTTGCTGTCGCTTTCTTCTGCACGTTGCTCGTTGGACTGAATGCAAAAACATCAACGTTCAACGTGTTTACAGAAAAGTACAATGTAAAAAAAAAATCCTGGCTGCTGTTCTGTGATATCTGAGCCTCTATATCAATTGATTTTGTACAAACAAGTCCTCTAATTTGATGGAAGGTCAGTATATATGGCTAGAGACCTCCTTTAAAAGCAGTAAATGATGTACAGCAGTATATATATTCACATGGCAAATCATGTTTTATCTGCTAAAAATCCTGTGATCGTACTTGAGTCAATACATTAAAAAAATCCATCCAAAAATAAATATCGGTTTCAGTGTAGAAGGGAGGATTAGAAGTCTCAGGCAGTTCATTATTCTGTCGTGGACTGTTGATGTAAGATTACTCCTTTGCAAATGAACCTGGCTCTGAAGAGAACGTTGAATCACCTTTTAATAACACAGGCCTCTGTTTTTAAGATTTAATTAAGTAAAATGAACCGTCCTAAGCCCTGGGATTCATGTGTGTTGACACACTGGCTTCCCCGCCGAGAGGAACGGCATCGCGAGGAGGAGGTGGAGACCGAGAGAGAAAGAGAAGCGCGTTGTCGACTAATACAGATGGAAGGAAGAAAAAGTTCTAAAGTGCTAAAGAAGAGGATTCATATATCTGCTATTGGAGCAAACTGCTATTGATCTACTATCCACACAACAAATGCCTTTTCCACTTCAAAGAGTGGGAGTCAGTGAGAACAGATTTGTGTGTGTGTGTGTGTGTGTGTGTGTGAGAGTGAGGTGAAAGAAGAATGTGTTTTTGACAGTTCCGCTGATTAAGGTGCCTGCAGTGAGGAGGAGGAGGAGGGAGGAAGTTTAGAAAGGAAAAAAAAAAAAAAAGCCTGGAAACTGAGTGGGAGATAAAATGATTTATGGGAGATCTGAACGGAGAGATAAATGACAGCCAACATATCAGATTGCAAGAATGGGACCAGAAGAAAAATAAAGCAGGTGATTAGTGTAGAGAGAGAGGGGGGGAGAGGGCGAGATAGAGATGAGAGGAAGCGATATCTTCAGACGCGGCTGTTTTCCTCTCCGGCTCCAGCATCTTCACTTTCAGATGCACGTGCGGGATGCGAGCACATAAAGGACACACTGCTCGTGCAGAATAAAACCCAGCATGTGTTGTGTGGCAGCTATGCTCTCTAGAAGTGATGACTGAATGCAAATCGTGCTCGGGTGGATTGTGTGTCTGCCTATCAGGTTGTCATAGACTCGTTTATCAAGCAGACACAGCCGTATCACTGAGCTGCATCTGCAGCCACGTCTGCACACGCAGAGCTGCTGCATTCTGCTGTGTGGTTTTCTTTTCTTTCTTTTGATCCTCTTTCTGTTGCCTTTTGGTTTCTATCCTCATCCGCCTGCTTATCTTTCTGTCCATCTCTATCGTTCTTTAGTTTTTAGTTTTTGTTCTCAAGACCTTTTGTCAGCGGAGCTCTCGCAGTAGTTGCGGTTTAACCCACTTTTTAAACACATCCTGACTCCGTCTTTCTTCCTCCATGTCTTCGTGCGGAGGCCCCGCGAAACGCTCCAGCAGACACTTTGGTTTGTTTGGCCAACTGTTTTTGGGTTGGCCAGAATGTCTCTATCCTAGCTCACGGCTCTCTATTCAACTTCCTTAGTTTATCTGAGCTGTAGTTCCAGGTTACATCACTCTATTGATTAACACTAGAAAGACAGCAAATTATTACCCATTTCCCCACATTTTTACCCTCTTTGCCTTTTCTAAATGAGATACTCGGGATGCGACGAGAGTCGATACTTTAGTAGGAAATTGATGCCAACATAAAGGAAGCAAAAAGACGCCGCTAATCCATCCAGATGCTACATTGTGAACAACAAATCTCTGTTGATTATTTTTCAGGCATTCAATGCCTTCATTTGATAGTGATAGTGCAGCGAGACAGGAAACGAGAGAAGGGGAATGCAGCAAATGGGTGAATGGCATGAATTGTAGATCTTCTGTTCAGGGCACATGCGCCCATATGGCACGCGCCCGCTCCACTCTGCTGTTCAGCACGCTGCCACTTGGCCATAAGTAGGAGCTCACAGCTGACAGTAGAAGAAGCTCTATTCTTTATGCATGAGTATTGGGCGATTGTGAATTATATTATTGTCATGAAGTGTTTAATTGTAATTTTGTCAAATTGTTTGAAGGAGATGTTTCCACTGCAAGAGAACATGCATAATAAAGAGGGAATTAAATAGCTCGCTCCAAGTAGTTTTTTTTACCATTGTGTTAAATTGGGTACCGAAAATTGTGGAATTTCACTGGTTATGATCACTTCTATTGATGTTCTGTTCAACTGATCTACGATAACTTCTACTAAATCCCGATGTGAGACAGCAAGCTGAGTGTGCAAAGACAAAGAAGTTCTCCTGACCTGGAGAAAACAAAAAAGAGTCACGCACTAAATACGCTCATCAGAGTCACGCTTGATTGAGAAGGAAGTGTATTGTTCTGTTTTGTGGGGAAGTGCTGCGTGTTCAAAACACACTTAGCATATGAATGGAGAGTTGAGAAATGGGTTTTTGCTGATGGAGAAATATAAGTATTTACTGTCACCAAAATATATTCAAGCAAATCACAGCTGCTGCGGTCCAGAAAGGACGAGCAGAGTTATTAAAAATGTTTAAAAGGTTATTTCCATGCCTGGAAAAGTCCTTGAAAAAAATAAAATCGAAAAAGTTTTGGAAAAGTCATGGAAATGTGTTATATTCATATGTTCATGGCGTTCATTTACGCTGAGTTTGAAATAATGAATATACTTTTAAAAGAAAGGCGCTCAAAATATAAGCAGGCATACATACAGACATCTACATAAATGTTTATTCTTTTAATCAAACTATTGTTTCTCATTCATTTGTGTCATTTAAGGTTTACTGTATGCTTTGGAATTCTCATTCTTAGTTTAAATAATACATTTTCTCACTTTTTCATGTTTACACTGAGATTTCACTAAATGTTTGGTCATGGAAATTTAGTTTAAAGTCATGGAAATCCATTGATCAAAATGTGTATGAACCCTGTCAATGCAACTTTGTGTTGTTCTGCTTTTCAGCGACCAATGGGAGTTACTCTTACATGGATGAGGACGAGGAGGGTGAGCTGTATGGGCATGAAACAGAGTTCAGCGGCTCCACCCTACACTCCTATCTACAGGACAGGTGTGTGGTTGTGCATGCGTGCTATTATGTGCTTTACATGTGAGTGATGCGCAGATATGAATTATGAACCAGAACAAATGATACAAGTGAAAGAAGTAGCTTTAAGTTGAAGCAATGGAAATAATAAACAGATAATTGTTTGATTTGTTTCAGAGAAAACTGTCACGTGTCGAGCCCGGCCCAGCCACAGTGTCCTGCCCAGAACCAGAACCAGAGCCAGCGGCAGTTCCAGCACGTAAAGGCCTCGAAGAGCATGGACCTGGGTACGACTCAGAACCAGCAGCACACTGGTGGGGAGACTTTTCTGTTCATCTGCTCTGCATGGCGGCTGCATGCATCTTTTAAACATCCCGGCTGATGCCTGGCTGCTGCACCAACGGCGTGCTCCCCGAAGCCCCAAGCAGGCTGACACCTCCGCAGACGTGTAAAAACCACACACATACACACACGGAACACACAGTACACACAGCTGCACATCGAGCTGGGGAACCAGTCATGCCAGTTGCATGCTTTCTGAAAGTGGAGAGGCAGTTGATTGATTCTCTGAGACTACACCGCAGCTCCAGTGGCTGGACTCACTGATTTTACTGTACGAATGTCAAACTGTGACCCTTTTTTACATCGACAGTTACCCAACTTCTCCCTCTCTTTCCATATCAAGTCTAAATGTCAATGAGAATGAGCTACCATTTGTGCAGGATTCTAATTCAGCTTAATTTTGGTCTTTTATTTATGCAAAAAAAGCACAAGAAAACCTTGCCGTTCCGCTTTCCACAAACCGCTTTGTCACCTGTTGCTCTCTGATTACTGATATTCTGATGAGAGGGCTCAGTGACATTTCAGTGATTGTTTAAAAGTCAACATTATAAATATGAGTAGTATACGTGTAGCTAAGTCTGTGCTAATGCATACATCTGTTTAATACGACAGTGGATGGCGTAGCACAACAAAAGCTTATTGTTTCAAATGTCACTTCCCTCAATTCTCCTCCTCAAGCTGGTTCCACCGCCAGCCCTACGCCGTACGCGCGTGTGTGTGTGTGTGTGTGTGTGTGTGTGTGTGTGTGTGTGTGTGTGTGTGTGTGCGGGAGAGAGAGAGAGAGCGGAGGAAAATTAGACAAAAGAGCCGGAGACTAGCTGAATAGCACAGACAGCCATGAATAGAAGAGTGATGGTCTGTGCTGTATGTCTGTACATCAACCCTTTTGTGTTTTACACACTTGATCTTTACTAAATGTGTGACAAACAAATTGGGATTTAATTAATGATTACTCGAATGGCGTGTGGTGTGTTTTCACTGCCAAACCATCAAGCAGCAGTAAAGACAGCGTAGTAAGTGTCTCTCTCTCGCTCTCTCTTATTTTTCATCGACAGTAGAGCAAGAAGATTTATCGACGGGTAGCATGCTGTTTTTAAATCCAGGAATAGTTTTGAGGGGAGGACCTGACATCTTTGGGGGACAAACCGTATCCCTTTGGACGAGCCTGAAACCCTCTTCGATCTCCCTCTGCTCTGCTGCTTTTTTCCCAGCCTGCACTCCTCCGTCAGCTCAAAGTTCAGGGGAACCGATTGCTCACACTTTCACAAATAAGGCGAGAATGCTGGAAGCTAAATGAAAAAAAATGTACACCTGGCTGAAAAATAATAATACCCAGAGCGCATTTTGATTTTACCTTTATTATGAAGGTTCAATCAAAAGAACTTCACCGTGAGCCTTTTCTGAAAGGCCACAAGTTCCAGACGCGCACTTTGCAAGCAGCAATATCAGCGGCTATGGGCTCTCCAGCATTTTGAGAAAATATAATGATCAGTGCTGTTTGGGCAGTAGTCCAAGGTGTGTGTGTGTGTGTGTGTGTGTGTGTGTGTGTGTGTGTGTGTGTGTGTGTGTGAACGCATTGTCAGCATTTAATATGTGGCCCAGTTACTTCATTTCATTTTTATTTAATTAGTCCTGATTTCATTTCCAGCCCAATTAAACATTTAAGAATACTTTAAGATTGGTTCCAGATTATGAACTCCCTCTCTGGTCCTTCCCTCTGTATCCATCTTCGTCTCTTTCTTTCTTTTCTCTCGGCCTCCTCCTCTGTCCGTGTTTCTCTGTGTCTCTTCGTTTTTCTTTCATGTTTTTTTTATTCGGGTGAACAGAACAGCTTCAGCTCTCTAACTCAGTTTGGGGAAAAAGCTCTGTCGGTTTCATTTGATTTAACAAGAATGAATTACGTGTTAGCAATTACATTAGTTCAAACTTAATTTTTTGGAAAAAGTGACAGCTCGAGTGCACGTGCGTCACACACGTGGCATCTGATCTGCTAACGTCGGCACACACACACACACACACACACACACACACACACACACACACACATGCACAGTAATCCACAAGCTACCAGGCTTCTGAAGCAGTCCTGTTGATTCACCGCAGACAGATGCCGTCAGACACACACACACACACACACACACGCACACACACGCACACACACACACACACACACACACACGTAGCTTGAATTACACTCACAGCTTGGTTTTCATTAGACAAGTATTTGCTGGGAGTAGCCATGTTACTGCTTGGTTTTTGTGGTCTGAGTGTGTGTGTGTGTGTGTGTGTGTTGTGTGTAGTTGAGTGCTACGACTCCATGTGCTCCTTGTTGGCATTGGTCCGCTTTGTGGCTTTAGGAAGTAGGGGGGAGAAAAAGCAAAAGAGAGACTGGGGGAGAGGCGGAGAGTGAAAGGACGATTAACAAGGCAATGATGGTGAGAGCGGAGATCAAAGGCGGGAAAGAGGGAGGAGAAGGCCGCGGGATGAAACCGGTGTAACTGGAGGAACAATGAAAACATTTCGAGGAAAGTGAGGGTAAAGGGCAGAAGGTGAGAGGGATAGATGGAGTGGCTAAAAGAGAGGAAGGGAAGACAGGAGGGGGGGGAATGACGAATGAAGTGAGAGAGATGGGAGGAAGGGAAATGACTTCAGTAGCAGTGAATCTGACTTAACATCACAGGCGGAAAGAGCAGCCACCCGCCATCTCGTAAAACAAGACGGGAAGAATAACAGAGAACGATCGGGGGAGAAGAAGAGGCTGAGGAGAAGGCAGGAGGGAGGATCAAAGGTCAGAGAGATAAGGAACACGTGGACAGCAGTTTGACGTTTGTCGGGTTTATGAAGTTAACAACGCAGAAGTCTTAAGAGAAGGGACGAATCTGCACCGCAGTGGAAAGTGTGAGAGTGTATAAGTACGCGTGTTAACATGTGTTTCCTCTTGTTTCAGTGGCAGACGAGAGCAACGTCGCATCCCTGGCTGGAAACTCTGCAGGTGAGGCAAATACAGAAACACATTTACAAATTGCTGCCTAATCCTCACGGAAAAGGTCTTATCCAAAGACAAGACACGGATGATAAAGAGCAAAAGAAAAGGTGACAAAGTACCAGACAAAAAAAAAAAAGGAACAGAAATAATAACATGGGTTGCACTGAAGTAAGAAAAGTGAGATTGTCCACTTTCACACAGCCACGGTTTCTTCCAGTGGATAGTGTGTGAATGTGTTTGCGTCTGTATGCACTTTAGTGCGCTGAATGAATTGCATGATGTGACGGGCCCCACTTACAATACATTTAGAAAAGTGTGAACAAAGAAAAAGCATACACAGAATACAGTATATACACACACACATATGCACTC
This sequence comes from Taurulus bubalis, assembly GCF_910589615.1. NCBI lineage: Eukaryota > Metazoa > Chordata > Actinopteri > Perciformes > Cottidae > Taurulus > Taurulus bubalis. The sequence goes on along the minus strand of NC_136603.1, from coordinate 6,797,192 downwards.
TGGAGTTTTAAAGAAAAAGAGGGGGTTCTTTATCTTTTCCACAAAAGAAATCTGTGAGCAATCAAAACAACCTCTGCTGGTTCTCTGTCTCCCCCCATCACCATCACTCTGTGTTTGAAGTCACTCCATTATTTACCATGTTTCCTCCTTTTTTCTCCCCACTCTCCAGTTGCATTTACATTTCCTCCTGCGTCCCGCCTCTTCTGTCTCCCGCACACTTGACTCCTCTGTTGCTCCGTATAGAAATATCCCCTTAATTATGTGCAAGTGCAAATGAAAGTAGGATTTTGCAGAAAGACTGGAGAGAGAGTAGAGGAGGGCGGGCGAGACCGTGGCTACTCACTTAAAGACACACATGGACGAGCTTGTCCTCTAGGGTACGAGAGAGAAAGAAATTAGAACGAGAGAGGACACACTCATCTGAAAGCGAGAGACACAGAGATGAGCGATGCTTTAAAACATCTCAGCCTGCACACACTCTTGGTTTGTTTGTGTCAAACTTGTATTTTTCACTTTGCCTTCATGTCCCTCTGTTTCCTTTTGAACATAAGAGCACTCAACCTCATTCCAGGCTGTGTGTCTTCCTGTCTGCCACTTTATTGTTGCCAATCAGTCCGCTGTACATGGTGGCTTTGGTGGCAAAAGGTGATTTAAGGAGCGAAGAAGACAAGATATGGACAGAATGAAGGCGAGGAGTTTACACACAAAAACACCTTTTATCTCCTAACAGCTGGAAAGATTGGAGGGGGGGTCCTCATCTTGGCTTTGTCGCTTAAGTGTAACTGTACTCCAAGAAGTCTTCTGCATGAACCAAAGCTTGGGACAGTTGTTAAATGTGTTCTTGGAAAAGAGGATTACTTCAGAGGGATTTAGTTAAATGAACATGGACAGGTGAGGTTTGTGGGAAGAAAGACAAAACGACAAACATGGTCCAACTCCAATGTCATCGATTATGTTGCATATTCCTAGTGGTTTCCTAAACAAAGCTAACTGAATCCTGTTGATGCTGTTCGCTGTCAGAAAACTGTAAAATTGGAAAGATCCTGAACAACTGTGAATTGCTTACAGTTTAAAATGAAATCGGTCTCATTGTCAATGACGTTCCCTCGGAAATTCCCGTATCTGGAGAGCACATTTTCTCTCGTGGACAAGAACGGAGTGAATGAAATAAAGCAAGCTTGGGAAACACGTTTGGTAATTTGAGATGAGCAGGACGGCGAAGCTATGAAGAAGAACCTGTTAAAGGGTTAATCTGCTATTGAAGCATTTAGAAAGGTACAACAATTCAAATACGCAAACTCTAAATGACACACTCTGAACCTGCAGTTGCATTTCCCCTGAGAGACACACACACACACACACACACACACACACACACACACACACACACACACACACACACACACAAATCCC
>NC_136603.1:6790779-6793279 GCF_910589615.1 Taurulus bubalis | reverse complement strand
ACAACACAGAATTCAAACAGCAGAACTGAGCGATCCCCGCATCGCCATCCTTTCTGCCTTTACACTTCACTGAGTGTGAATGTGTGTGTGTGTGTGTGTGTGTGTGCTCGATCTTGAATACCTTTTGCTGGTGCGTGTGTTTTTCCGTACTCTGTCAGATGCGGTTAGCGCTCAGTGTCTTCGTGTGTACTCTCGGCTGCCTCTCTTGTATATTGAATGCCCTTTGACCCCGCTCCATCTCGCGCAGTAAGCCAATAAAGGTGAGCAGTAATCAGGAGATGGTCAGCGCTGTCGTTTCTCGCTGGTAGGGCTATTCGTCTCCATCAGGCTGTGGACACTGATCACTGACGTGTCCTGAACTGTACATTGTATGATGCATGGGAGAGAGAGACAAAGGAAGAGAAAGCCATTTGTTTCTGTCCCGGACTAATCAGTTAAATTCCCTTTGATGGATTCATTTGTGGAAGAGTGTGTGTGTGTGCTTGTTTGTTTGTCTCTTGTAACTGTAGCACATTTCTCAAACTGCAGGACACTGCATGTACTTTAGCTCTTTACTGTCATGATAAATACAGAAGGTGGCGGTCGGCACTCCCCTGGTTTAGAGAAACAGACCGGTGTCAGGGCACAGGTGTAAAGTGGTCGTGGGCAGTAGCAGAGCACATTTTAGCCACTTAAAAGAAAAGCTCACCTAAAAAAAACAATCAATATCCATTTAAGTGGACACTATATTTAGACTATTTTCATCTCTTTATCTGTCAGACAGCTCTTTACGAACTAAGTACCTCATACAACCAAAGTGCGACATCAGGAATCTTCAGCTTGCAGATAAAACAAAATAGACACTCACATGGGTTTAATACAACTATAGTAATTGTGTGGTTAATACATCTGCTTTCATTTCTCAGAAACACTTCTGGAGTTTGCATATATTGACAAAATGTTGAGCAATGACATGGAATCAGTTGCTCACACATGAGAATATCAATGCAGTGATTAGAATACCAGGTGAGAATGCATTATCGTGCTTAAAGATATAGAGAGTACACATTGTCTATTGTTGGGACTCAGGACCGGTGCCTCGGTATTGGGATATTTGCATTTATATTTTCTTGGTATTTATTTTGATGTTGTTAAACCTCAACAGAAGCAAGTAAACACCCACATGGGCCTGAGGATGATGTCACATGACTTCACAGTTTATGATGCCCGTTCAATTATTATGGAGCCCTGTGGGATAGCAAAACCTCACTTCATCTCTGGGAGATTGAAGCACAAACACACACACCACACACACACACACACATAGCTTGAATTACACTCACAGCTTGGTTTTCATTAGACAAGTATTTGCTGGGAGAGGCCATGTTACGTATGTAGAATTCAGTCAATGTCCTGTGAAACACTCTCTGATTGCGTAACAAAAAAATCTGTCTTCCTTCACTCACTATACCCTGCTGTTGCTACTGGCTGGGAGAGGGAAGTATTTTGTGCGTTTTCCTTCCTCCTCAAACTCCGGGTTGGAGCGCGAGGCGAACGTCCACCGATGGGACGGTGGAGAGAAGCCAAATTCTCTCCTCGCTGAAAAACAAAAAAACAAAGGTCCGGGTGTGTATGATGTTGAAATAGAAAGCAGAAATTGAGTTGCATCTCCTTATGCGAGCCTCTAAAGTGCGCTTTGGTGGACTATAAAGAAGTTGGTGCTGTTGTCGAATCTGCTGGCTTTGTTGCTGCAGCCGGCTGCCAAGCCGCTCCTTGGTGTAATTTTGACTTTCAAAGTAGCCCGTTGCCTTCCTGCCAACGAAATAGCCTCGGGATAGCTTGGCGTTTCTCTCTCTTTGTGATTTGCATTTCATTTTATATTTCTTCTTCTTCTCTCTCTCTCTCTCTCTCTCTCTCTCTCTCTCTCTCTCTAGTTGTGAGTCCCATCCTCTCGCCTTCACTCCCATTCTCAGCCTCTTTGTTTCTCTTTCTATAGCATCCTCTCACGGTGTCTGTTTTTCTCCGCCAACCCCCCACTCTCTCTCACCCGCTCCCTCAAACCACTTTTTTACTCTTGACTTGCTTGTCATCTCTCTCTCTCTCTCTCTCTCTCTCTCTAAAAGCAGCTTAATTCTATCATCTTACAGTTGGACGGCAGTAATTACATTTATGACACAAATCCTGCTACTCACAGCAAAAATGTGTGTGTGTGTGTGAGTGAGAGAGAGAGAGACCAAGTGTGTGTTTGAGCACCCAGTGTCTGCAGTGTACTTGCATATCTGTATGTGTGTGTGTGTGTGTGTGTGTGTGTGTGTGTGTGTGTGTGTGTGTGTGTGCATTCCCTGATAACCCAGCCCAACACCACTAAGCTATTTACACTGTTTATTTCGTCCTTACTCCCCAGCTTCCTGCAAGCAGACACGTTTGGCCTCAGAGGTCACCGCCTGTACATAAGCGTGTGCTCCTCATGTTCGACGTCCTGAACCGACTGCAACTGCCCTCAAACTTAGTTGAAAAATGA
>NC_136603.1:6728279-6785779 GCF_910589615.1 Taurulus bubalis | reverse complement strand
TGTGTCATATCTGTATCTGATAAGGTATTGTGTTTTAATCAGGGGTTCAATGCTACATCTTTCACTAGATTTAGCACTTCCATAAACGTCTCATTGGTAATCCTAGTTTACAAAACGTCTATTCCATCTGTTTGAGTGTCTTTGTGTAAACATTAATTGTATTTGATTTAAATCTACCAAAATGATAAAAGCGGACACAGCATTGCAATAATTTTCTTTAACTTGTGCTGCTCCTTCAAACACTGTTCTTCTATTCCCTCTAGACGTTGGTTCGGAGGCAAGTTCAGGCCGGGACACCCCTGCAAGTAGTTCATCCCGCCAGGGATTGGGGGATCGGATAGAAGAGAAAGGCAAAAAAGACAAGAAAAAGAAACCAAAAACTAAGAAGAAGGAAAAGAATAAGGGGAAAGGAAAGGAGAAAGAGAAAAAGAAAACAGAGGAGCCTGAGGAGACGGAGAAGAAGAGCAAGAAAATAGGCTTTGGCCTGCTCAGGTAAGTGGCCGTGTGTGTGTGTGTGTGTGTGTGTGTGTGTGTGAGAGTTTGATGCGTTTGTGGTCATGTACCATTTGTGTGTACCGTTTATGCAAAAAGTTCGATACAGTAATGATACTAGGACCTCACCTATATGCGTGTTTGAGGGTCAAAATTCCAGTAATAAACAGCGAGGTTTGTGTTGGTTATCATATAGAATCAATAGTCACATTGTTAGCTGAGCATCATATGCAGGAACACTCAAATAATATGCGTGTCATAAGCTGTCTTCATCCTTTTTTTAAATTTTAAATATAGCCGGTCTTAAAGGCTTCAAATTTGGAATTCACATTAAAAGCAAATCAATTAATCAAACCCACTGCCTGCCTGCACGCTCGCTGTCCGTGCACTAATTGCGCGAGCTGCTAGCTTGACAGCTGTGAGTGCCAACAATATCCATTATCATTGTTTACATTCGTAATGCTGGGGGGAGGGCTTTGGAGGGGAGGCCTGAAGGGACAAGCTGTCAGTGATGCAAACTTTCAGCAACTTTTGGAGCTCGTGCTGCTCGCTACTGCTGTTGGAAAGGAGTTGTCAGCGCTGTGCCGGTTGTTTGGTTGGATCAGGGGTCAGCAACCTTTCCTATCCAAAGAGCCATTTTGCCCTTTTTTCCACCAAAAAAAATTTTGTTCGGAGCCACAAAGCTATTTGATATCCCACCTTTTAAAGTTTTAGATATAGTCATATTATATATACAAAAACTATAGTTTGCTATATCTATGAAATTATAGAACAAGAATTAAGACAATTATTGAAACTGTATTGCTATATAATTGTTATAACTATCAAACTCTTATGAAGAGGGGAACAAAAAATAGTCATGTGACGGCTACATTGAGGTAAATTAAAAACACAACTATGCGGATTTATCTATATTTCTCTGTGACTTTTCTTTTTTATTTATTTATCCGTTGATGGTTGATGGGCAGGGCTCCTCAAATCACGATTCTCCACCTGCAGGGAAAGGTGCTTGACAGCGACATAATAGGATGTGACGCACAAAATATTGATACATTCATTTTTATTTTCAGTCACCCAATATCACCTCAAACTCAAAGATAAGAGGAGTTCCTTTTTCAAATATTTTCCACTGCCAAAGTCTTTTTTTTTTTTTTTTCAAAGCCTCAGGGAGCCTCAACAGAGGGGCGAAAGAGCCGCATGCATGTTGCCGACCCCTGGGTTGGATCATTGTTCAAACGGAGCTTGATGTTGGTGGTTTCTCTAACGTTACCGACCCAGGCTTTAATTCAGTTGATGTCAGCATGATTGCACCAGTGTTTTCAGATCGGTTGGCCCACTGTCAGATTCACGGAGTCCGTCTTCTACAAAAACATGTACTTTTTTTTCAGTCAAAAAGAGCATATAAATGAGCACAATCTCCGCTCACCTTATGTATTCACACTATATGAGACTAAAATAAGCTTTCAACATGAACACCGAGGTCCCCCCCCCCCCCTTGAAACACTTTCACATGTTCACATGCACACAAAGGCCACTCTTAGAGCGGTGCCCCAATTTCCTTAAGAGGTGCTGAAAATTATCTGTCAGAACTATTTCATGTGATTAACTTTAAACACTATATCTCCCAATGTGAATGTGACATTTAAGTAGAGCGCAGCATGAATGGGGCAAAGTGTTTCAATGAACGGTTTGTACTTTCTACCTTAATTGCTACCTAACGTCGGTTTCTGAAAAGGGATTTCACATGACCATTACAGAGATTCAGATCTTAAGAAAAACACTTGTATGCAATTTGATCGAGAGAATTCAGCCGCTGCCCTTTAAAAAACACACTTACAAAAGTAGCCTGTGTGAACAGAACACAGAAACACTTCCAGATTTCAAAGCCCGACTTCACCACAAAAGATTATATCTCAAAATTGCATGTTATTTAAAGTGAAGTATTATGCAATTAGATTAATATGCACTAATTGTACTTGATTTAATAGGTTCTGTGCTATTTTCTTTGAAAGTCTCCACTTCTTGCTTCACCTGTGTTTTTTTTCTCACTCTCCCTGCAGTGTGCTTTTGCATATAGGTTTATTATTTACTGAGAAATGTTCTTATGGAGAGCAACGGCATTTCTTTTATGAGGTCTTATTCATGCAGTCGAGAGTGTAAATTGCTCTTTACACCTCAGCCTGTTCACAGCGGATGGCAGGCCGGATAGATAGAGGTGTGTGCTTCTCTCAGTGATAACAAACATGGTTATGGTGTTAGCATAGGCCGCTATGCAAAGGTATATGTATAACCAATAGTCCCTCTATGGCACGATATGATGTGTTTCTATAAATGCACAGATTACACACCTGAGGATCCCAATCGTTTCCCTCTCCTCTGCCGTCTTTCCCCACAATCCTCTATTGCCCTTTTACCATTACAGCTCCAAGGCAATAATGACACACCTCAAGATATTTTTTCCTTCACTCGTTCACTCTGTCTCACCATTTTAGCAATGTTTTAAGTGCTTGAGAGTTCAGTGAAGGTTACGCCTAATCCCTCCATTTCTATGTTCATCCATCTCCCCTCCACCATCTACTGCGTCATGTGTTATTATGGCCTAGACAGCCTATACAGCGCACTCGAGAATATCCCCAGTTTAATCTAGCCGAGGCTTCCCTCTATGCACCTATCCTTCCATCCATCCTTTCAACTAACCAGTAATTCCCCCATCACGTCTTGCTTTAAGTGCCTTAAGAAACCATATAATACACCCAAGGATATTTTAGACCTTTCCTCTACACCCCATCTCTCATCACCATAAGAGGGTCTTGATTAGAGCCCGCCGATAATCTCTCCTCTCCCTCTATCGAGACATATTTCTGTAACCTCTCTCCCTATCTTTTCACACCCCCACCCCCATAATCTTTGCACTATTTGAAATTTTCCCTCTCTGGTCTGCTCCCTCCAGCTCCAGCTCCCTATCTGCATTTGATTGCATGTAATGGAGGCAGAATGAAAAGGCAAATTGCTGCTATTCAGTAAAGTTCAATCTAGGCCACGCTGCTGATTTGTCATATTCATCTAAGGCCAGCTTTGATTGGCCTAATGGTCTGGAGGAGAGGTGGTGTGAGATACTCAACCTTACTCCAGGGTGTGTGGTTCTACTGTAGTAAATGGAAACGTACGTCATTGGCTGTTTCACACATTTGAAACACAAGGCCTCTTCACCATATACTGCGTTGTGTTTGTATGCACCTACGGCAAAGACACACGTTGGCAGTATTACTACGACGTTAATAGCACATTTCTCTCTTATTGTACTCCTTTGCATAAGTGAAGAGAGGGATTGGAAGTGTAGAAAAGTTGAATGTCATTTCTCATGCACTCCGTTAACCCGGGCGTTAGAGTCAGACGGTGAAAGTTTGTTTAAAATGCCCTTTAAAGTGGGCAGCTTGCTCGTTGACTCTGTCATCCGAACTGCTGCCACCTGCCAATCAGTCATGCCAATCATCTGTGTGTGTGTGTGTGTGTGTGTGCGTGTGTCTGCATGTGTGTGTGAGCGTGAGCGCACGATGGTAACCATCCTACCGTCATGAATAATCATGCGGTGTTAAAACATGATTGGTCACACCGTCAGATGGTTGTCATATAGCTGGCACAACGTTGCTGTGAATCTTCCTCAGACAGTGTGTGTGTGTGTGTGTGTGTGTGTAAGTGTGTGTGTTTCCAAATCGTCTGCAGTTGTGTGACACTTTTCCCTCTGATCTGTGCATCTTTTTTGTCTTCGCTCAGACCGTCGAGGTTGATATTCAAACATTCTGCTAACTCTCTGAATATGCATCTTAGATTAACGCCCCGCAAACATCATTAACATGAGTATGGCTCCAGGGCGTGGGGTGTGTGTGTGTGTGTGTGTGTGTGTACAAATGAAGATATGGAAATCTATGAGGTGAGACTGGGGATGTAATAGGTCTTGGAGAACCAAAGAGGCGCCGCTGTTGCCAGTGCGACATGTTTACGTGATTGTTCATGCGTGTTGTAAAGTATATGTGCATGCTGTTCATTTTCAGATTTCAAATGGTGCGAATTTATGAGAATCTATGGTAATTAATGCACGGGTTGCCAGCTTGGTTGTAATCATGCACTGCTGTACTGTTTTTTTGTGTGCATGTACTGTATGTTCCTGCTGACCGTCGAATAAATGATACACTTTCAAAAGAAAATGTATGAAAGTAATAATGAATGTAAATAGAACTTAAAACTCAAAGAGCAACATAATTGGAGAATGCAGCCACCATATGAACACGTATAAGTGGGATAAGAAAAAGCACAGGAAATTAAGGTTACAATTAGAGCGCCGTCGTTTTCTTTGAGCTTTGATTCTCTTTCTTCACCTCTCGTTGATGCCTGCAATTACTCTCTCTCTCTTTCTCACATATTTCCCTCTTTCCTCTCTCTCCAGCTGGTCATAATGTAGCACCTCTGTGAGGCTGAGAGCCTCAGCGTTGGGGTTGTTCGCCCAATCTCGTTGATGGGTGTGCTTTTACCGGCCGGGCAAGGATATCTGGGTTTTTTTCCCCTCCATTTTCTTCTCATTATTAAGAAAATAAGATAATGACTAAATGTGCGGCATCATAGAAACATTATTTAATACTCAATAGCAGTGGAACAATGTGGACATGTGGAAAAGTGCCAAATAACGAATACAGTTAACTCATAAGGTAAGATAAGACACTTCTAACTGACAATCTAATAGGACTGGACCAAATGTATTGTTTTATTTTTACATTTAAAGCTCGTTGTCTGCCGTCATATTTTATGATGTCATCATCTTAAAAAAAAATCCTTGGACAAAATCCTCAATTTGGATAGGGATCGGATTAAATTAGTTTATTTTTATTGTATTAAATCAACTTTCTTTAATGAATATAACTTGTCTCACTAATATAAATGACTCGCTCGCTGTGTGAGAGAGAGGTAAAGTTAGAGGGTACTATTGCATCGGCCTGTCACAGTCGCTCATTTTGTTGGGAGATTTATTGTCCCACAAATTATTTTGATAAATGCTATTAATGTAATTTTAAGGCTATTTCATGGAACTGATATGATGATCATGTAATAGTATTGTAATACAAGTACACCTATGTTTAATTCAAATTGCAACGTTTTAAAGCTTCGGCCCTTCAAACTACTCGGTGCAGCCCGACAGCCTGGGATGTCACAAAGTTAAAATACCACATCAAATATCCGATCTATTGGATCGCACTTTCGATGAGCTAGCAGTTCAGCAACATGGTGGCCAAATACAAAGCAAAATGTGTGGAAGGAAGCTCTTTCAAGCTCTTTCTGCAGGTAAAACCCTCTCTTTTGACCAGCCGCTGCCTCTCATTGTTGCATAATTAGAGAGCACATGCATGAAAGAGGGGGGAGGGCCCCACCAGCTGCCAATCAAACATCATGACAGAAAGTCATTGGAGTGTCACGGACTGATGTCATGCCTGCCAATCATCTGTGTGGGTTTGCTTGAATTTTAATGTTTGCTTACTTACTGTGCGCGCGTGTGTGTGTGTGTGTGTGTGTGTGTGTGTGTGTGTGTATCAGAGCACATTTGTCAATCATGTATTCTCTAAGGCATCCTTTTTGCCAGTGGCAAAGGGAGGCGTGTCTGTGGAGTGAGAAAGAGCAAAAGAATAGAAAGAATAGGTGAAGTGAGAGTCACAGATGTTTGCACTCGTTTTCTGCTCCTTTGTCTGTTGGTTTTCTCCTCACGGACGATTCAGAAGCATAAGTGTGGAACAGCCCTCTTCTCACTCTGCTCACCATTCTAATTGGGTGTGTGTGTGTGTGTGTCTCTCGTATTTTTTTTATTGTGAGGACCTTAATGCCGTGCTGGCCAGTCCTCACATCTAAAACATGTTTGGTGTTTGATCAAGGTTATAATCAGTGTTGGTGAGATGTTGAGAGAATGTAACCGGGGGCTCGGGCTCCTGCTGAGTGTGGGAGGCAAACATCTCTTTTAGCAATTAGGATTCCTCTTCTCTCCCCTGCTTTCCTGCTGCTCGTTGCTCAAATGTTCCCAATGCATGTAACAATGTGTAAAAATGGTCATACCGAGTTAAAGCTGCAGTAGCTTTTGAAAGTAGAGTCACCAGTTTAAAATGACCCACAGTGAGGCGGAGACACTGTGTGGACCAATGGTTCCCAACCCTAGAGATCAGCCGTAATGCTTTCTAGTCCCTAGTCTTTTAATAATATAGTATATTTATATTGTGAACAATGCATCTGTGTTTGAACCTGCTCAGCTTTTCTCTGATACAAGTAGGGGGGGGCTTCAAGGAAAACAGGGTGGGAACCACTAGTGTCGACCACCAGCATGATAGCATGGTGGAATTAACCAGCCAGCCTCTACATTTGTAAAATTGAAACAAGTTAACGCTTCATCCATACACTCTAGTCACAGCACACAAAGCTCATCCAATCACAAGGACACATAGAGGCAGTGAGTGCGAGCCCATCTCAGCACAGTCGACCCACCAAGAGAGGTACTCAGCAGTAGTTTGGTTCGCTGTCCGCTAAACATTCCTTCCACTCACGGCGTGCCGCCTTGAGGTCGGCGATGCACTCAGCTGTGTTTCCACTCGCGGCCCCCCCACCAGCTGGGGGCTAGCTGTGAGTTGTTCGCGAAGGAGTCAGCAGGCAGTCAACGGCAGTGCAAAACAGGAAATGGAAGGCGTTCTAAGAAAGTGTGATCCACGAGAGCATGCAGCCATAACTGAACACCCACAATATCATGCAGTGTGCTGCAGCAGAAGGCGACCTGAGTTGTGGACAAACGCAGCGGTGCACGCAGTCACGCACAAGCGAGCACGTAACCTCTCCCCGGGCTTACACCCAACATAGACAAGCATGCATATTATAATAACCAGTACCTTTGGCGAGCTAAGCTCAACTCAAGATCGCACAGCCGTCAGGCTCCCGAGTCTCTCTCTGGCGTATGCAGCTGCGCTGGAGCGACGGCGGCGTTAGCGCTCAGAAGGACTCACATTGTACCTGCTGCTTGTTGCTCTGTTAAAGCTGATGTTTACAGATATTCAAGGAGACTGTGATGGGAACAGAGTGAGGGAAGTGTAATCATCCTCTTATCTGCGTGTTTCCTTCTCTTTACAGTAATCGTGTGAATGTGTTTAATGGTGGTACAGATTGTTTACAATGGACCATGAAAATAAACACTAATTTACAAATAATGTGTTTCATGCTACCTCTTCTCCTACAGAGAGAGGCTGTAAGAAACTAGTTAAATCTCCCCTGCATGCGAATGACCAGCCATACACTTTCCATACAGATTGTGGTGTTAGGTCATGAATATTCACGAGTCGTCATTCTGTTCCCTCTGATGACAGTAAAGAGGTAATTTATTCCCCCTAACTGGCTATTAATCAGCTGTTCTTGCACTGATATTTCCGTGTACAAATTATGCTCAAGTAATAATGTCGTAACTAAATTAAAAAATAATCTTCTGGACGTCCAGACTCCATGTGTGTTTGATGTGCCCGTTCAACTTCTTCAATATCACACATGCTTCCTCATTTTCCACGTTTAAGTAATTCACTATTGAAATAATATATATTTAAAGAATAGTAATGAAACGGCAAATAGTAACGCTCACCTCCAGCAGCTCTCTAAGTTTGTAAATGTGCACTGTGGTGACGCTTAGCTTGTGATGTGACTCATTACTACAGATGACATTTTAAAGGACATGACATGAAAAGGAAGACAAAAAGAGAACAATTAAAGTTGTTTGCCTCCTGCTCAAAGATGCAGAGGGAAGGAAAAGGTCAAACGTGAGTGTGACATCATCACGAGACAAGCCGAGTTACCGCCCATTGACTTCCATCTCCTTGTTCTCTTTGCACATGCAAGGTACAAAACCAAACACACTGGCGTCCCGAGAACGTAGCTTTCTGTTTCTGTTTCTTCCCTCACTTGCCAAAGGCCACAAGCACACACAAAAACTAATTAAGCTGTAGGTGTCCATTATCTTTGTACATCTTCCTCTTCCCTCTATATCTCCCTGGCTGTTCTTTTTTCTTCCATTTGCTGCTAAATGTAAGTAAATCAAAAAAGTACACATGCTTTCTTGTTTATTCTAATTGGTCTTCTTCATCTTCACTATGGATCTTGACCCCGTGGAGAAAGACTTGTTTTTGTGTACCCTATTTACTTTAAATTGCGTAGTTTTCCCATCAATTGCCCAAAACCCTCACATCCAATATCGACAACATATATTGCTATTGGGCAGAGTTGAACACTAGCTAGCATGGTTAGCATGCTCGTTGCAGCAGATACATCTGCAACACAATATATTAGATGTCTTTGACATTATGTTGATTAAATTCTACATTGTCTACATTGCACCTTTTAAAGTGCTTTAAAAGTCATATTTCTCCCACTCATCATGTCTCCTTTGCAAGTGACATGAACAACCGGGAAATCCAGCCTTAACCCAAGTTTATTTTTCATCTTTTAATTCTCTGTTTAAAAGCTGAGGCGAGAGGAAGAAGTGGGGAGGACGGCACAGACGAGAGGAGGGGATGTGAGAGGTTAAGTGCTGTGAGAGAAGTGTTTGATACCGAGGGGGAGGGACATGCCAAACGAGGGGTGAAGACGAGGAAAAGCTGTGGAAAGGAAGGAGCAGAACTGGGGTTAATGTGAGAAAGGGAGGAGAGTGCCGATGTAGAGGAGGAGGAACAGGTAAAAAGGAAGACAGGTGACGGAGAGGTAAGTGAGGGGAAGAGAGAGAGTTGAAGAAAAGGGTAAGCCTGGAGCTCTGTGAGGTGGCAGTAATTAGAGCCAGGCCCGTCCCCTGTGAAGCAAACACACACTCACACTGTTAATGCACACCCATGGTTATGCACCCCCCCCCCCCCAGTCCACATTAAGCATTTCAAAAGGAAATGATTACCCCGGCGTCCACACTAGGTTTTGTTTTCCCCAGCAATGCGCCGACATGCACGGGCTAAACTACAAAATAGTCGCACATAAAATCCCACATTAGAATGACCATGAATGTCCACTTGAATAATGCACAAGCAGGAACGGTCTAGTAATACTTCAGAAACAGCAGCAGCAGTGGGCAGCGGAAGTGCAGTCCAAAGAATAATAGATCAATAAATTCAGCGGATAAATAAAACATAAGGCGTGTTATAAGGTCACGGTTTGCATGTTGGAGATATTAACTATTAAGCAGTTTTGACTGGCTCAGTTAACCATATCCTGCTAACCATATAGCTGCTGGCGGGTGAAGCTTAATGAGCTTCTATGAGAAGAGGGTTTTTGCTTCTTCTTCTTCTTTTGCATCAGCATTTGAGCTGAGGCTATACATGCTTATGACACGTTTATCCTCTGAATGGCGCTTAATAGCTAAATAGCGATTGCTCATTTGTCAGCATTAAATATGAATTAAATCCTGTTGTGAACAAAACAATAAAATGTACATTATCATTCACTGGAAACTGTTTCCCGCTCACATTATCCTTTCACATTCAGTTACGACGTTGTAATCAGTGTGTGTGTGTGTGTGTGTGTGTGTGTGTGTGTGTGTGTGTGTGTGTGTGTGTGTGTGTGTGTGTGTGTGTGTGTGTGCCCCGGTCCCCCTCCTGGCAATGGCCTGTGCAGTGTCCAGTAGCGTGCTGAGAGTGCTGCTGATGCTGAACACGCACAAACTGTATTGACTGGTGTGGTTTGAGTATTGATGTGCAGTCACTTAAAACTTAGTCTGTCGTGTGTGTGCCATCTTTTAATTTGGATTAGGGTGTATAGAGGAGCAATAGCTTTCCATCTAGCCTGCCTCTATCTAATTTATTGAACTACTCCCACTCTATTTAATACATATAGACTTGTACAGTCACTTTACATTAGATTGTCCAGCTGCTTGCTGTTTACCTATGTTTTAATATGTATATGTACTCTATCTGTTTGCCTTTTATACCTATAGTATTTGTATATTATAGTTCATAGAGTTTCAGTGATTTTTATAATACAATTCTCTATCTCAGCAGGGCAGCGTAGCAAAGGTTTTATCGGCAGCAGCAGTGCATGCTGGTTGTTTTTCACTGTGGCAGCTGCAGCGTGACACACCTTCACATTTGTGTGTTTCTCGCTTTGCGTTTGTGTCTGTGAGCAAGAGGACGGAGAGAAGCAGAGACGATTCCCTTTTGGTCTTGACACTTAGTCACAGGCTGCTCTCGCACTGAATGAATGATGCTTTGTGCATGTGTATGTGTTTTGTTCCTCATCTGCTTCCACCGTCCCACATCCTGCCGCAGGCTGTTGAAATCCACACAGAGTTATCCTACTGTTATGTTCTTTCCCTACTTAACTCTCCTTTGCTCATTGTGTCTCTCCGTCCAGATTCGGGAAGAAGAAGGAGGAGAAGAAGGAGGCGAAAGCAGCTCTGCAGCGACAGAAATCAGACATTATGAGTGATCATGAGTTTGAGAGGATGAAAGAGGAGAGGGAAAGGTGGGGAACACTGAGGATGTTTTTCTTTCTTTTTGTGCTTTAAATTTGCTGACATGCAGATTAAAATACTGTGTATATATATATATGTACTGTCTTTTGTTTTCCTTCTCTTATTATTCTCATGGAACACATTAACGTGCATTCCTTTCTTTTTATTCTTCATCTTCCTCTCCGTTCTCTCTCTCCCTGCTCGTCATTCCCGAGCTCCATACTAATGGTTTGCTTCTGTGTGGTTCGGTAAAGATTGTGTGTTTGCGGTAGACCCTTGTTGTAACTCACTCATCATTATCCCACTCATCAAAAAATCCTCGGTGTTTCAAGATATTTATAGACGTCTTAATTGGCTCTCCATCTGTCTGTCAGGATCGAGGCGGGGCACCCTGAGTTGAGGGAGCAGCGGCGCAGAGACCAGCAGGGCGGCGGCGGCGGCGGCGTGGCGGCGTTTCCAGATGTTGAAGACGACGACGCGGACCCCAACTATGCCCGAATACAATCCTTCAGGGACCGAGATACGGGTCCAATGCCGCAGCCGCCGTCTCAGTCACCTCCCTACAGCGCAGTCCAGCACGGCCATGTTGGAGCCCCGTCCCCCCAAGGCCCCTCTGCCTTTGCAGGGCACGGGAATCATGCCACCGACCCTGGAGCCGCCCTGGACGACGACCCCCTTGACAGGCTGTACGCCAAAGTCAATAAACCAAGAGGAGCGGGACCGACATCTCCTCCGGTTTCTCCTCCCGCCAATGACGGGTAAGACCTCATCAGCTTCTCGGGATTTACTCACAAGAGGCTGTTTCTGTCTTAAATGAATTTTTAGCATGTAAAAGATCTTTAAAAGTCTTAGTTGTGTCCTTTTGAAAGCTGCAAATAAACCCAGACCCCCTTCCTGAAGACAGGTGGGCTGATGGCTCCCAGGTTTCCACCTGCTCCTTTCCTCTTTCATCCCTCTTCCCCTTTACAGCGCAACATTATCTTGCTGATGCTTCATATTTCTCCCTCTTTTTTCCCCTCCTTTCTAACTCAGGTTTATCTGCCACGGGCCAGTTTGTGTGTGTGTGTGTGTGTGTGTGTGTGTGTGTGTGTGTGTGTGTGTGTGTGTGTGTTTGAGAACAGACAAAGAGATCGAGACAGACAGACAGACAAAAAGAAGAGTTTGAATTGTTTGTGCTTGCTTTGAGCTTCAGTGTGAGCGCTTGAGTACTCGCACGCCCACTAATATACATATTGTGTGTGTGTGTGTGTGTGTGTGTGTGTGTGTGTGTTGTGTTTATCCCAAAGACATCAATGCAGGGTTCAATGTGTTCTTCTCAGCTCTGCTATCCGTACTCCTTACCTTTATTATGTCAGTCACAGCTCACGTACTCCTGAATATATCTACAGTGTCGATATCCTCTCTCACACACACACACACACACATGCACACACACACATACACTCGCCTTAATTTCTGTACGTGTCTTCATGCGAGGAAGTAACCCTGTCTGATGGACAGTTTCAGTATTCATAGAAATGTTTTCCGACACTGTATTTTTCCCATATTGTTGCCTCGCTGCATAAAAAGTGTTTCATTATGAAAAGTCAAGACTCATACGACCTTGGTTTGTAGGGTACGCTTCTTGGGGGGATGGGGTCCAGCAGAGTTCAGTGTAGTTTCAGCCAAGCCAAGACACTGATGGAAACGCAGTCAGTTTGAAACACATATTATTTAAGCATCATTTTTCTCTCTGTACATTTGTGATATGGTGTGTCAATGTTTCAGTTTCTAACACAAACTTGTAAGATAGTGTTGCTTTATTCAACACATAATAATGAACTCGAGGCATAAGTAATATCCAGGGTGTGCTTTTGTGGCTGCTTAGTGTAATTCATCCAATATTTATTATATTTCTCCATCTCTCTCTTTCATTAAAAGAAGTAAAAACCAGTCTCAGAACGTCTTGATTTTAGGAAGCCTATATCCACGGCCACAGCAGCCTTGGCAGATACTGCTATTCATTTATCATCGCTTCCTGAAACCTGATGATGCAGACAGAAGCGAGTCCAAGTATCGGCTGACAGTAATCGATGGTGCCAAAAAAAGAAGGTAGTTGTGTCAGCGGTGTCTGTGTGCGTGACTCAGGGTTGCTGTGCGTCAAGGGAGGCCTGAGCATGTGGGAGACGGAGATAAACAAAATCACTAAGGACTCCATTCCATCAGCAGCACAGCGATGAACCACACCGATTTATACACACAGACACACACACACAGACACACACACAGTCAGGTTTTCATGACTTTTGGAGACATTGACTTCATTTCCTGGAGACTTACCCTAACCACAACCAGCTGGAACCCTAATCCTAACCCTTACTTTAACCTAAACCCAACCATAAACCAAATATTCACCCTCAAATCTATTGATTTATGTTATGGGGACATTCAATTTGTCCCCATTAGGAAGGCTTGTCTCAACATGTGTAAACAGACATTGAGCTCACAAATGTACAAAGTTGTGTGTGCACGAACCACTGTGTGAGTGTGTGTGTGTGTGAGTGTATTAGATGTAGATAGATGGCCATCTGTTCCAAAGCACGTCATGTATATTAAAAATGGCTTAAAACGCCAGACAATGAGAGAAGAAATGCCTCGTCCTTGGTAACGTTGGATAATGATGATAATTTAAGGGCTGAAACAACACCGTCAGCTGAAATCAAACTGCCCTCTCTCTGACTCGCACCCTCCTCTGGAAACTGTGAGTGCTGCTCGATGACCAAATACACAAAAAGCCAGCTGAGTCGGTGGAAATGATAATAACTTTGTTCTTCCTTGATTAGACAATAAAGATCAGCTGGAATGTTTTGGTGAGCAGGATATCATACTTCATACTTCATAATGCTTGCTGTAAATTTGGCATTTGCCACTTTCACTTTGTTGGCTTCTTTGAAAAAGCATTGTTGCATTAACACGTTGATATCTTCATAATGGAGCAATCGTTTCTAGTTTCAAACTAATTTTAAAAGTCTGATTACCCAACTATTTTGTTTTTATTTGTGCTATCTGTTGGTAAAAAAAGCTGAATATCAGACATGCCGATTCTATATCAGCGCAGTGCTACTTTATGTTGCCTCTGCTTACCCATGCAGTCTGCTCTGTAACTACTGGTGCACCTCCACTAATTTAAAAAGCCCCCATAGTGATTTTACTCCGGAGCTGGGTCTGAGCCAAACACTAAAACAGCTCATAAATGCTATTATTTCATATCTATCTCTGGGATACACATGCAGCAAAAAGCACATTATCAATCAATAGGCACTCAGTAGTTGCCCCTAATGTTTAAATCTTTCAAAAGCTTTGACAAACTCCAAAGTAGAGGTGCAGCAGGGCTCTGAAATAACAATGATGTTTTCCTTTGTTCCCCGATTTCTCCAATGAATGATTCAAATAAACAACGCATCCTTCTGCAACAGTTTCATCGAGTTCAGACATCATGTCAGTTCCTCCAGACAGCAGACCGCATCATATGGCAATTTCCATATAGGTCTTTAAAATAGATTAAATCATATTCCCAGAGCACACAAGATATTTATTTTGGTTATCAGTGGTTTGCTTTAAACAGCACTATTATGGAGGGACAGTTATTTAACCACACGGCACTGTAATATATCACACTGTCTGCTTCTCAACCAGCCCGGCACCTTTAATTCTAAAGGGCACCGCCCGCTCGATTCCTTATGCATGGAAGAGTTTAATGCAGACTCATTTAGTGAACCCATCACACACACACACACACACACACACACACACACACACACACACACACACACACACACACACACACACACACACAGACATTTGGGTAAAGATTACACTTACACAAAGGCATGAATGTGTGTTTCACACAGGCAAAAAGCATCCACTCTTATCTAAATGTTATTTCCTGCCTCTTTCCATCAAAGTATTTCCCATGTAATCATCCTGTGCGTAAGACGACCTCCACAAGAAGGCGTCTCATTGTGAAAATGCTGCGTGTGAACAACGAGCCTCCACACATAAAGGTCGTTCTCATGAGATTTCAATCAAAAGTTATTTGCCAGAATGCACATAAATACAGCTGAGTGACATCCCCTTTACTGAGTGATCCGCTGTTTGACATTTTCAAATAAGTGATCACACAGCAGGCTCGATGCGACAGTGAGTTGTCGTCCTATATGTACTGCCACTCAGCCCCTAGCCGGGCTTATGTTGGATATAACAAATTAAAATAAAAAAGATGCATCTCAGTGCCCAGATGGACAGACTGGAGGGCCTGAGTGGCTCACATAGGGAAGCTAGTAGCTGTGGGAATCAGGCTGGGAGAGAAAAGGACGCCAGCAAAGAGGAGCTCTTTTGAAGATTTTCAAGTGGAGAGCAGGATTCTTTGCCCACCACTGTGCGCACACACACACACACACACACACACACACATGCACATACACACACACACACACACACCCTGTCGCTCACTCTCATCCTCTCCCCGGAACCATTTCCTCCTGCACACTCGCACTCTTAGGTGCATGCACAAAACCGAGTGGTTAGGATGTCAAACACACACACGCACACGGAGTCCATTTTCTGAAGTGACCACCCAAGCCTCGGGTAAGTGCTGCCCTCCGTTTTCTTGAGTGGGCACCCCCCCTCCCATCCTCGCCCCAATTACTACCACCACTACCTAACCCTTCCAAGTGCCCCCAATGCAGGTTACCATAACAACCACGACCTCTGGCACTCCACCAATTAGAAAACAATCAGTCTGGAGAGACCGGAGTGGAGTGAGTTTGAGAAGGAGAGAGGCACTGCAGCGCAAGAGTGGAAGATAAATGGAGAGCAAATAACATCAAGAAAGAAAGAAAGTAATGTAAAGGAAAATAAAGAGTGAGAGCGAGGGTCCAGAGTCACCTTTTAAATCCAGAAAGCAGAAAGCAGAGCTCCTCCTAACCTCATAAAATGAACATGAGCGATACTTAACGAATGCAGTGGCCGTGCAACAGATGTGAATAATGCTGGTGTGGATTCAACCCTGAAAGGTGTAAGCAGTGCTTCCTATGATGATTTGTAGATGGCAAACAGTTTGGCAGGCCTCTACTTGTCATTGTGTATTTTAGTGCATACTGTACATAAACAGCTCACCTTTTACATTTGAGACAAATACAAAAAACACCATGGTCAAAATGACAATGACCTCATTCCATTGTTAATACCAAAATAAGCTGAATAAACATCTTCTGGGATGATAACACACAGTCCCCCCCTCCCTCCCCCTCCTTAGTGTCACTCTATTTGTGTTTGCTTGACTAAAGAGGATAAACATGTTGGAAGTTGCTTTGCCATCGGCTTTCACTCGTCCCGCCATCTGCCATTGCGAGAAACTTTTGTTTGTGCTGGAGGAGCAGCCGCCCTGTTACTGCTTTATATCACACAGCAATCGGCTTCTCCTTCTGTACCGCAAGCCACCAGATTCCCTGTGAGATAGACAGACTTTTACTGTCGGGGCGACACGATGTAGGTCGGAGAGAAGAGGCGGCGAGGCCTCTTTTGACAGCAGGTGTATTCGTTCCTCGTGGGATAGTTCGAGGTGGAGTTGTATGAGGTACTGTACATCACACTGTACATCATTCAACCCCACCTCAAATAATCCAAACCATCCCTTCAAGCTTGCACATACAGTATATAGAGCTCTCGTCCTAACTCACAGACGCGCTCCCAAAATGTGCATTAGGGTTCATCACCGTGAAATAGAGACCAAGAGAGACACACAGGGAGCTCGTTCAGGAGAGGAAGATGAGCTTTTAGCATTGCTTGGCTGCTCACTGGAGAGGCTTTCTTTCCTCCGTGTTAATTAATCAGATATTCTTTCAGCTCAATGAGTGCCTCACACACAGTAATACGTACTCACTGTCTTTATCTCGCACACTTCTCACACACACATACTGCGGAGGGAGCTTTTAGTGGGTGCACGGTTGGTCTGTGCGGGTGCCGTTTTTCCACATCACTTTCTTCTCGTAGGTAATTAGTGACGGTGGGGAGGGGGCTGTGTGTGTGTGTGTGTGTGTGTGTGTGTGTGTGTGTTTGTCAAAGTGTCCTTGGGCAAGATGCTGAAATCCAAATTACACCATCGGTGTGTGAGTGTGAGTGCATTGGTGTAGCTCCTCATGAGCAGGTGGCACCTTGCATGGCTGCCTCTGCCATCAGTGTGTGAACGGGTGAATATTCACATGTGGTGTACAGCACTTTGAGTGGGAGGAAGACTAGGAATATATATATATATATATATATATATATATATATATATATATATATATATATATATATGCAGGTCCATTTACCACTAACACCAAATCCTCTGGGAAAAAAACTTAAAGGCCCACTTCAGTTTACTCATCATGGATCTGATGCTGAAGTCGAGCCGGCTCATTGATCTTCTTCCAAGCAAATGTCCACATTTCACTACAAGTGACGATTGATGCAATTGATGACTTAAGTTGTTTGTTAAAGCAGCTTAAAGCATCCCATGTGGATTAATTGTAACAAGGAAAGCAATCTTTCTCTTAACTTCGCTAACTATTTGTACACGTATAAACTTTCCCACAAATGTGTTTGCAACCTATTTTGTCATTTATAAATGGGGGCGTTATATGCATGTAAAAGAAAATTGCATTATTATTGAAACTCTGTGGAAAGAAATGTGGAATTTCAGCTAATTTAACTACTGAAAGGAGCAAGCAGATTCAAGGACCATGGCGGATATGAGAGAGACGTTTGGAGTGTTTTGGAACTAAAGGGAGCTAAAGCGGAGGGTTAAGTGGGATTAGGAATAAAGAGGAAGGGGAGTTGAAGAAAGAAAGAAAACGGGGAAGGGGTGAAACAGAAGAGAGGTATGGAGAAGAAAGAGCCAGAACAAGTGTTTGGGGCTAAAGGAATAAATTAGCAGAAGGAAATGTTAACGAAAATGGGGGATTTCTTTCTGAAAGCAGGAAGAGAGGGATACAGAGTAGAGAGAGTGGAGGATAAAGGTGAGGGAAAATAGGGGAAATGGACAAAAGAACAGAATGAAAAGAGAAGAGGAGCGAGCTGGAGAGATTTGGGAGAAAAATGGTTGAGGGTTAGTGGATGTTTAGAGTGAAAAGAAGAAAAAAAAAGTAAGAGATGAGGATGATTTGGAGAATAGAGGGACTACACTCTGTGGCTGAAAGGAGACATTAGTGGACTCACGTAATTGCAGTAATGAGAAAAGAGGATCAACTAGTGAAGAAAAAATGGGAGAAAAGAAGAGGAAGCAAGGGATTCAGGGGGGGGGAGATAAACCGAGTGGATGTTTTAGGATAATTCAACAGATGAGATGGGGAACGAGGTGGACGAAGTGAGGACATGCACGGAGGAGGAGGAGTGGCTCAGTAAATGTCCAGGACTATAAAAGGGCAAATTAGATGGAGAAAGGGAGATGGGGAATTAGAAGAAAAAAAGAAAGGGGAACTGAGATGCTGAGAGTAAAGAATGTGTAGAGGACTAAATGAGAGGAACGAGAAGAGGAGTGGGGGGGTTGATGAAGAGCAAAACGAGAAAAGACCCAGAGTGCGTGTTTTGCGGACTCAAAGCACATGATTCAACCCGGCTAATAAGAGAAAGCTCTCAAGAGGCACTCCTCCGCTCCGTCCCTTCCTCCCCCTTGCTCTCTTTCCTTCAATACACCCGTTCTGGGTCTCTCTTCCTCCCCTGTTGCACTCTCTTCCTCTCATTTATGAAGTCCGCCTCTCGTATTTGCCAAGTACTTCTCAATGAAAAATAAATTCCATGTAAAGGACATCCGCCCGCGATGGAGCACGAACGCGGTAAAAGGCCACGCGAGCACGTAGCCTCTCTTCAGAGGACACACACGAACAGATGGGCACGTTCAAAGTTTCACACAAAAGGAACACAGGGTCAAAGCTTTCTTGTTATTTCCATCTATATCGATATTTGTTGTTCCTTTATTCATTCGTCTCATACCTTAGTTCATGCAGTATGTTTTTTGTGTGCAATAATTCTTTAACAGACAGCCAAAACAACATATATGTTCATACCTCACCACACCTTTTGTAGATACATTGAAACTCATGTTAAAGGATGACGATTAAACGATTATAGCTTTTTGGGAAGGTTTAAGATCAGTTATTATGTTGAGGTTGGGTGAAATTATTCTGATTAAGATGAAAGAGGTGGGTGGTTTTGTTTAATTTAAATATATTCAATTATTAAATCTTATATTAAATCTAACAAAACTACCCTAGTTGAGTCCACATGGCCAGAAAATATTTGTAAAACCAGCCAAAAAAAACATGTTTTTGACAGAGAGCCCGGGAGAGATGAAGTCATGTGAAGTAAAGGTCAGCGAGAGTGACTCTTTAAACCTTCTGGGGTAATTGGAGCGACTCTTAGTGAAGCTACAGTGAGGTGTAAAGTGTCCGGTAACACTTTCAGCAATGGAGACGAAAGTAATACATGGATGTGACGAGGGAAGAGCAATATATAGATGTGACGGGCGCAACGGATCAGAGAAGTCACAGTTCTGATTGTCTCACGTACACAAGGGAACATCACACACTAATTCACGATCATTGATGACCACACTGGCTAACAGATCCCTTTCTGTGTTGTTTGGTTATAACAGCTGGTCTACAAGGCTCCAGACTGTGTAAACCATCAGAAATTATAGATGTTATCCTTTTACTTTTTTGTTATAGTTTAGTGTTTTGTTGTTGTTGTTGTAAAAACACACAATTCAAATGATAAGGGAAAAACATATTGTATTTTTATTGATTAAAACAAATCTTTTTAGTAACAGTTTTAAGACTGTATTTTAAGCTGCTCAGAGCTATTGTTCGGAAGTTAAACAAGTGATTATTCCATCGGTAATATCTAATTATGCTGCTGTGAAAACATCTCTGACCAACAACTGGATTTATTCAAGTTTCTCACCAACACTACATTTTACGACTGCATGTGAATGCATCACAATAACGTTATAATGTACCTTCGCCCAATACTCATTTTATCTGAACACTTTACAATGCAACTGAATGCAACCTTTGTCCCAGAGCCGTTAGCGCTGCTGCTAACGTTACTAGCTCTCCTCCTGTCAATTTCCACACAGATCGGCAAACAGAAAGCAGACATGATGATTTCCATATCGCATGACGAACATCAATACAATTAATTCTAGTATATCATTTAGTTAAACTGTGTAATTAATCTGCGGTTCACATGCGTGCCAAACCACGAGGGGAGATCAGTGCAGAACACGGATCGACAAGTCCGTGACTCCACTAATTGATATTAAATCGATATTGTGATGTCAGGTTATATTCCGTCATACATTTTTTATATCGTAACATGCTGTCGAGGTTTTAAAGGCCACAGTAAAGTGATGTATATATCTAAACTCACCAAAACTGTTCTCAGCGTTGTGACAAACAATGCCCTGCAAATGTAGCATCTCATCTTTTTATGGACGGGGAAATTAAATCCAACATATAACCAGTTAAATATAACACTGAAATATACGAATCAATGGTAACTCAAACAGGACAGCCGTTAACCCCTCGTGTCAGGTATACAACCAGCTTTAGAGAGATGCCATCCACAGCTATTGTGCTTGGCAGAGGCTTTAGGAAAATTGGCCTCCAGCCACACACACACACACACACACACACACACATGGCTGTTAAAGTCAAAGGGGAATGTTGAGCCAGACAGCCTGCCTACATGATTTTATGGCAACCAGTTTACCACCTGTAGCGATGCTTCTCTCTCTCTGTCTGTCTCACACACACACACACACACACACACACACACACACACAGAAGGCTTGTCGAAATAATGTTATGCCAGGCAATTTCCAATCTCTGCAATACGCGCACACTGATTATGGTGAGGATTGGGTGCCAGCCCTCTCTGCCACTGTGAGTGTCTCTCTAGCACACGCCGGCGTTTAGACAGTCTGATTGATGTCACGGCAGTCGATGGAGCACTAATTACTCCCCGTGCTCTGACGCCGCCGCGTAAAGAGATGTGTCATATCCTGTCAGCTGCATTTTAAAAACACGTGTCACTTCCTGTTAGCCTGTCGAGGAAAAAGAGAGCAACCTGACAGCACATACGCTCCACACACACAACCGCACAGTGCTACTGTTTCTCTCTCTCTCTCTCTCTCTCTCTCTCGCCATACTTGCCCCTT
This sequence comes from Taurulus bubalis, assembly GCF_910589615.1. Taxonomy (NCBI): domain Eukaryota; kingdom Metazoa; phylum Chordata; class Actinopteri; order Perciformes; family Cottidae; genus Taurulus; species Taurulus bubalis. The sequence goes on along the minus strand of NC_136603.1, from coordinate 6,764,555 downwards.
TCTTTCTGCCTCCCGACCCACCTGCCAGCATCGGTGATCTTTTGTTGTCAGACTTCATTAGCGGAGACGTCGGCTAATTAGAGCCTAGCACAGCCTTGGGAGATTAGGAGGAAGGTGACGATGAAGAGCGAGGCGAGGTAGATGTGGAGGGAGGGGAGACGGAGGCCGGGCGGAGGAGATGGAGATGGGCAGATGATGAAGAGATTACGATGGAGTGGGAGGGAAGGGATGACGGCAGAGATGATTACCTGCATAAATTGTGCCGGGTAGAACGAGGCGAGGAGCGTGGGGGGGAAAAAAAAGGATGAATGGAGGAATTGGAAATAGATTGTGGAGAAAAGAGTGACAGAGCCGTGAATATCCGCCGCACTAAGTGAGTCACAGTAACGGGAAGCGCCGGAGGGCAAAATCCGATGCATCCTAGAAATGTCAACATGACCGAACGTATAATATAAAGAAGACTCGCACCCGTGTCAACACATGACGGACAATTAATCGCATTGATTCAGCTGTTTTTGTTACTAGCAAGTAATCCTCTGTGTGTGTGTGTGTGTGTGTGCGTGTGTGTGACAAGTGAGGGCAAGCTGCCGAGTGAAACACAGATACTAGATACTAGGAGAGGGAGGGGGGACCATTGACCTGTGTCCGCTGTTGTGATGTAGCTGATCCTCGTCAGACACAGCTGATAACGATCCTCGACTCAACAGCTGGACTCGGGGGAGAACACACACACACACACACACACACAGACCAGCACGCATTCGTGGTCGCGTGGAACGAGGGAGAGACAACGGCTCCCTCTTGTCACTTTCAGTCGGCTCCGTTTCCTCTGTTGTGTTCCCTCACATTTATCGACTGCCGAGAGACGATACCGTACCGTTGCCTAAAAATACTACAACTGTCACGCTTATTAGACTATTCATTTGTGAGTTCAAATAGTTACTATGCTGACTGAATTATATAGTTGTATTTAATTGATGTATAATTTAGATTAATTCACCTAATCCGTACTATTGGTTAAAAAGGTCTTCAGGTTCCTGCTTCATCACATCTCACAGGGAGTCAATGTCCATTTATTGTTGCCTTGAAAAGGGTAAAGACAGTCATTTATTACTCTGACATTTCTAAAGCAACAGTTATTGTTTTGCTGCATTGATTAGCATCAGCGGGATGCAAAAAAACCAAAATTTCCTCTTTTCCATTTATATAAAGCGTGGACCATCTCTTAAGCTTTTTTTAAATCAATTGCAGTTTATGTTTTCAAGCTTTCATTGATTTTTTCCAAATGGCTATCATGACTTTGTGTCCGTGCTAATGAAAGGAAATCCCACTTTACTTCTTTGCTTTTTTTTTTTCAGAAGGTCAAGAGCTCTGCCAGCGGTTAGCATCTTTTAGAAATCCTTTTCTTTGTCTTTGTCTTTGTCTCTCTCAAGCGCACATCGGAATATTTGTAAAGTAAAGTACAATTTCACTCACTCTGATACTGAATTTTAGCACTCAATCCATCCAAGAGATGTCAACAGAATCTCACTAGTTTCTGGTCTTTCTACACACATACTAACACACACACAAGCTCACATACACACATTTGCAGACATGTGATAAATCAGACTGAGCTGAGGGTCTGAATGACATATTCCCCCTGTGCCACATCTAAGAGGAGACCATACATCACCTGTGTCTGTGTGTGTGTGTGTGTGTGTGTGTGTGTGTGTGTGTGTGTGTGTGTGTGTGTGAGTGTGAGTCCAGGAGCTTATGTGTGTGTGATGCTGCTCGTGTGGCAGACTGCACTAGAGCCATTTTGTGTCAGATTTATGGAACCTTTCAGCTCAAAGTCATCTGTTAGAGAGCGCTAAGAAAAGGTGCGCGACCCGCCCTTTCTCTCTTTCTTTGTCTCGCCCTTTGTCTCGTGTGTCCATCTTTTTCTGTCCCTCTTTCTTCTATACATCCCTTGTCACATTTATTAAAAATACCTATAGATGTCCAGGTAGATTTCCCTTTAGATACCAGCACTGGTGTTGGTAATGGATTTACATTATTGATGTGGTTATTAGGTTATTAAGCTCATAATGCCTTTAGTGTGGCGTAGAGTGTAAATAAATAAAGCATCTTTCGAAGTATTCAACGTTGTTTTTCCTAAATGGATTGTACAGGATTTGACTGATTTCGCATCACGTCATGAAAAATGAATGTTAAACGCGACCTTTGATCCCATGGCTCACTTTTTCCTGGCTTCAGCGGTGGACTCTCAGATTTTGTGACAAAGATTAAGAGCAGAAAGTGCACCTTCTTTAACCAGGCTAGTAAATATTTACAGGCTTTAATGACAAGGACATATCCCTTTGCTGTGGACATTGATATATTTTAGACCATATCTCACCATGTTATTAATGGAACAGAAGTCTTAATTATTAATGGCAGCATTATTAACAGCTCTGCCGGGTTTCTGATTCTGATTTTAAACATTTATAGAATTATTATTGGTGTGGCAGAGCTGGAGCAGGAGATTGATTGTGTGTGTGTGTGTGTGTGTGTGTGTGTGTGTGTGTGTGTGTGTGTGTGTGTGTGTGTGTGTGTGTGTGTGAGAAAGAGAGAACGAGACAGAGGAGTGGACTAACGCTCAGGTCTATGCTTTTATTTTGAAACATGCAAGCTTTATACATACGTACTTATTATTTTTGGCCTTAATATAATGCTCAAATATTCCAAAATGAATGCCATAGTTATTCCTGATGAGAGATTGAAGTAGAAAAAAAGCACTTTAATGGCAAAGATTTTTTTAGTATTGAGTCATAATGTCCTGGATCACACACAATATGAGCCACCTCTATTGGGGTTTAATGACCACGAGGTAGTTAAAAAGTGATGTCATACAACTCTGCTTTTCTTTTATAGCTTACGTGTTTCTCTCATCAATAGCTTTCTCCGTCTGTGGTCATGGAACTATTTGCATAACTGTGTTTGTATCTTTGTGTGATGTGTTGTGTTATGTCTTTGTTTATCATATTTATTTATGATTGAGCCCGCCCTCTTACTTTTATGCCGGGTCATAAATCTTATGAAGTGCCCTGTGTGTGTGTGTGTGTGTGTGTGTGTGTGTGTGTGTGTGTGTGGGGGGGGGTGGGGGGGGGGGGGGTGGAGGGGGGGGGGGGGGGGGGGGGGGGGGTAGATTTGCGTGCATGCTGACTGTGGACAGAAAATAAATGTTGTGTACATTTTACCACCCTATTCTCCCGGGCCCTCTGTCAATAATATGAGAGGAGTGTAGGTGTGTGTGTGTAAAAGTATTTATGTGTGTGTGAGGTGTGACACAAATCATTCCTACTGTGATGCATACACATGAAACAGCGCAGCCAAAGAGCACAGAGGAGAGCGAACCAAAGCACAGAACAATGCAGGAATAGAATGCAACAGAACACATTTTACCAACGTCTTTTTAAATCCTCTCGTCTCTTCCGGCTTCATATCGATGGCCGAAGAGCAAAACATTTTCTTGCAGAATGCTATTTGTTAAGGATACCAAACACATAATGCAAAATACAAAAAAAGAAAAGAAAAACACAAAAAGTGCAGATAAGAGGGTTTTGCCCACTTTTCCTGGATAATTTTGCAGATAGGAGGTTTTGCACTTTGTCCATCGATATGCAATCACACTTTGTTTTATTTCTCCCCTTTAACCTTCTCCCTAATTTCCAATTCATATGTGGAATGGCGCTAATAAAAGAGAAAGGGGTGCCACTCATGACTCAGAAAACACGTGAAAACAAGTAAAAACACAGACACCAAGAGTGTTGAGAGACGTCCACTCTATGCTTCATGTAAAACATGTTGTTGAGAAATCTGTTTTTAGGTATCTACTTCTTTCCATGAGAACATACAATCAGAAAGAGGAGAGGGGGTGGGGGGGGGGTGGGGGGGGGGGGGGGGGGGGTCAGAAGGTGAGGCGAGAGGAAAGGGAAGAAGAGGGATATGAATTGATTTCCTATGAATGTGAGTGTTTATTTCTGTCTATGTGATACACTTGTGATGAGCTGCCAGCGTGCCTCAGGTGTTTCTCTGCCTTCCTCATTGACATGGACGTACTTGATAAAACACACAGAGGCTCCGCAGTCCGAACCGGCATGAGCAAAAACAGCATCAACTGTTTCATTTCCACATCGTTTACGGCAGCACGCGTTACAGCTTCACTCCTTCGTTTGTATCTGTCACACACAAAGCCCCCAAAAGCATTTTGCAAAAGAGGCAACGCAACAAAATAGCTTACAATGGCGTCCGGTGACAGAAAAACTCACTCGCTGTCTATCGTCCTGGGCTGCGACGTCCCCTTCACTGTGCTTACTAGGAGACATTTCAACAAAAACCCTCTGCAAAACAAACCGCCAATTACTCCTCGTGGCCTTCACTATCGCCAAGAAAACTATCCTCATGAACTGGAAATTGAGGAATAACATACATATCACGCACTGGAAAAACCTAATGATCGAATACATTTCAATGGAAAATCTAACCCCCTCCATCATTTACAATACAACAGAACACCACCCCATCTGGTCATCCTTCACTCTGTTTTTACAAACTTGACTCATTCTATTAATATCCATATTTTTGTCTTTTTTAGCCTGAAACACAGTTGTAACCCACGTACATGCAGACACGCTTACGCACATACATCTGCTCTTATTTATACTTTATTTTTTTGTTTTTGATTTTATTTTTTATTTTTAGATGAAATAATAAACACGCACACACACACACACACAAACGCACACGGACACACACAACGTCCTTCTATACCACACACCGTACTTGAATATATGATGTTTTGCCGGCTTGTGTCTCACTGTTTTGTCGTCCTCTTGATGTTATGTCTATGTATTGTCTTTTTATTAAGTAAAAAAAAAAAAAAAACTCAGTTTACCTCCGGGATCCTGATGAATATGCTTGGCACAGCTCTGACCAAGTGGGGAGTAAAACTTGAGCGCTTACACAAGCCGCCCGGGGGCTGGCATCGGCGACAGCGACACGAACTGACATTCATTGCAGCAGAGTGATCCCATTTCTGTTGGCATCGGCGGGCAGTTTGAGCACGAGCCCATTTCTTTGTGCCGTATGCTCCGGCTCAAATAAGTCAAACCTAATATCTGTGTCAACCAAAAACACTGTAAAACGTATCCTCGCCCATAACATCCTGCGCACTATATTTCTGGATGCCGTGTTTGAAACGTATACTAGCTTTCAATACAAGCGGAGAGAGCGAGGGAGTTCTGTTTTTGAGCGGCATCTCTAGAGCCCCTGGCTGAAATAGCCCGTAGTTCTTCCTCGCCACCGACTACGTCACTGTCACGTCAAACCTAGCAGCTGCTGGCTCAGCTTTCCCGGTGAATACAGGCACACACTGAGGAATGTATTGGGTTCAATCGACTACATTCATCATCGGCGGCGATCGGACATCCACACAAAAGGTTCCACATCCAAAGGCGAGAGGAGAGTCAAGCACGTGATGTCACTCAGCTCCGAGTCCACTCTGTGTTGCTGCTGACACAGCTCTCTTACTCCTATAGGCTAGAATATGGACCACAGATACACCCACATGTGAACACACACACTAATGTATTTCCTCTGCACAGTATGTGCTGTACATAGATAACTTATCTCAGTCTAATGTTACTCCCATTCCTGCAGTGAATTTCAAATCGGAAAAAAAGAGAATGCATAGGTAGTGCATTATACAGTCAGTCATACATACTAACACAAATCAACATAACAAAATAAAGATACACAGATTTGAGTTAATGATTTCAGTGGGAGGAAGTGGAACGAAGGGTCGAGAGCAAAATAAGAGCAGCTGAAGAAATAATGGGGGTCGAGAATTATAAATAAATTATTTCTGAAAAGAGTTTGATTTTCAACGTCAAATGAATGTCATTTTGAAGGCAAAGGTTGAGCTATATTTAAATGTGTTTTGTTGATGAGGGTTTTGCATTTTGTATGAATTAATTATCTTTAATTGTAATCAGCTTAATTCAGCAGCCTTTACTGTGATAGTTATTATTGTCGTAAAGAAGAAAACAATTCAATGAAATATTGAAAGCAGCTCTTTGCTCGCTAATCTGCTAGCAACTTGAATGCGCCACTTTGTTGTCTAGCATGTTGTCGTTATTAGCTTCTGGAGCGTTTACGATGTAGTTCTGTTAAATGTCACTGTGTCTCCATGGACCTCAGTGTGCTTTATTGCGTTAGTTTTTTTCTTATATCTTTTATCTTATTTGTTGGAGAGAAACACGACTGCTATGAAGACGTTCTTGAGTATTTTCCTAAAGTTACCTGGACAAAGAGATAGAATATTCACTTGCTATTGTTTTTGGCCGTGGATTTCTAGTGTAACAGAAACAAATACCCTCAAAAATGACATTATGGGTCGCATGCTGAGTCCTGGAAATGCAACCCTCAGAAGGCACGGTGTTGTTCGCACGGAGACGGGGAAGAAGGTGTGTTGCTATTTCTCTGACTTTCCATAAATCGCCTGATGGTGCATCAATACATTTGTCCTCCTTCCATCAATCAGGTTCATGAAATTGCACACTGCAGTTATAATGTTGAATATGTGTATGATGTGACTTTCCACATTTCCATTATGTGTGGGTGTGTGGATGTGTTTGTACGTGACTCGCAAGGGTGCCCAGGGGTCACTGTTGATATGCTGTCGTTTTCTCCGCTGTTGACAGAGAGAACGAATATTCATGTGATTGATATTTTTGTTTTCTTGCCTTTTGCAAGAGAAAAAGCAAAAAGGTGGAAAAACAGATATAGATGAAGGCAGTCAGAATGATCAAGAGCTTCTGTGTGTGTGTGTGTGTGTGTGTGTGTGTGTGTGTGTGTGTGTATGCATGTACACAGGAGAGTGTCTACTCTGTATCACTGCAGTCAAACCTCTGCAGGCGGCGGTTGTGGGTAAAATCACTGTTTGAATAAACGGTAGCCTTCTACAGGCTCATCATAATAATTGGTTGGTTGGCCATTACATATAAATACATAGTTTTTTTTATAATATAATGATACTGATTCGTCGTTGAACACGCTGTGCTTGATCTCAAGATCCTGAATCCCGACTGTGACATGGGGGGTGGGAGGGGGTTGCAGTTTCCATGTCATTTATTCATCATGCCCCCGGCGTGTAAAGACCTTTTCGAGGTGTAAAAGCTTAATTAACTCGGCTTGTGTTTGTGCTTGTGTGTGTCAGTGTGGACAGGATCCAGCAGCTACGAAGAGAATACCAGCAGGCAAGGAGAGAAGGAATAGTGCCACCTTACGAAGAGCCGGACCCACGGCGCAGAGGACATGAAAACGAAGCGCCAAGGGTGAGGAGCGCAGACACACACTTAGTTTCCACTGACCCGAAACCAGCCTCATGATCTCTTAATCCAAAGCACTGTCTGTTCTTACACTAGTGCAACCTCTCATCAGTCTGTCCATCACCGGGCATGTGTTTACGTGTACTCCACATTTCTTATCAGACTCCTCACTGCCTTATCGCGTTTGTAGCTCTCGGTCGCAGGGCGCTCTGTGGCGTGAGCGTCTCCTGTGGGCATCGAGCCGATCGGACCGATTCACTCCGCTTCCCACTGATGATGCACGCACAAAGGAGATAAGTGGAGGTTTGAATCACTTGTCATCCTGCAGGTAGCGGTTTTCAAATCACAGAATCATAATCACCGCCCAGACTGGAGGAGTCATGCTGGAAGAAGCTTACAAAATAAATAAAAAACGTCCGCAATAACAGGTGCATTATTAATCACCACCCACACTCGTACCAGGAGTCAGCCGGCAATGACTTTGTTAGCAGTCTGTTGCTAAGCAAATGGAGGCTCCAGTGTTTCAAATATGTTTCTGCAGATCCGATTTTTTCACAGTGCCAGTATTTTTGGCATATCTCTTTGTCAATCAGAGACCGACAATATGTCTCTTCTTCCGAGCTGCCAAACGTTTCCTTTTGCTTTCGCTGTTCGCGCTATCGAACCCACATACTTGAGAGTATGATTCTTCAAACCTTCGGTCTAGGATGTATTTTTTATAGGTTACAATGTTAACAGAGCTGGTGAATCGCAAAACCTGTCAAACGTTAGCAGCTCAGCCTCAGGCCAGTGACTTATTACAGGTTTGTTAAGGCTCTGCCAAACCGTTTGTCCCGCTGTTGACTTTTTCAGACACTGTTTACCGATCCAAAGCTTCCATCTGTCATTTTACAGGTACACAAGGGCAGAAGAGCTCTCTGTTAACTGGGAGTTGACGTCATGGAAATGTAGAATGTGTATTAATGGTTATTGTTAGTGAATATTAAATCTCCGTAGGTATACACAGTAGTGCAGGCGAGTCCAGGCTACTTGTTTGGACAGAGAGCGACTTAATGGTTTTTCCCTTTCAGGAACCTTCCCGTTAATGAAAACAAATTTGATTCAGTCCTTTCTCAGAGACGCAGTAAAGGTATCACGGGGTAAAGTTTGTCTTTTCAGAACACACATGATGCTCGCTCTCTTTCAGTCTCGCTTCAAAACCAACTGCCAGGTGCCTCCTGGATCTCCCCTTGTCTCCTCCTGTTGCGCTGACATTTCAGCTGGGCTCTTTACAGCTCTTTAAGGAAAAAGTAAAATCAGCCTGAGCAAACCGAAATGAGTCTCCCCGACGGAGCTGAAATTAATCTGCTATGACAAATGTACAGGTTTTAATGCAGCACATCCTAGTTTAACCACTGCACCGTGATCCTGGCTCTGAACCAGGATGCTGTCAAATCTCATCAGGAAAAGCTAAATAGAGAGTAAGATCTCCTCAGGCATGTCATTCCAGGGCGTAAAGCCCTAAAGGACAAGGCTCGCTCACCCGTGGGCTTGAGCCTTGACTGAGGAATAGCTCAAAGGGAATTATTGGAGGAGCTCAGATTTAACAGTTCAATAATGTTGCCAGGTGCCAGGCCGTATAAAGAGGCCTCAACAGGTTTAATGACATATAGTTTGCAGCTGAGGTTTACCCAGCATGATTAAACCAAGGGGGGAAAGCATTATAGTAATAAGGATGTAATGAAATGAAGACCTGTATAATATAGGGATCTCAGGAGAACACGTACTTTGGTATCAAGTTGAAGCCAAAACTCTGAAAGCCTGGCGGTACCGTATGTGCCAAGAATAGTGTCTTCCCGGGAACATTACAAAAATTGCCTGATAATGCTGCAGTGTGAAAAAAAAATCCATGTTCAAATTGTGTATCGTGAATTATGAAATTGGAACTAACTTCCTGCTATGTTTTGGAACCTTCTAAATGTGAACGTACAGGTTTTCTATGCACTTTAAGTGATAGGAACCGGTGACATGGCGACTTAAATTGAACTTAGAATAAAATATTACATTAATATTAAACAATTTCTTACACTTTGGTCGTGAATCAACAACTTTTTGAAAATCAATTAAGCAATTAAATCAATTTTCTTTCCTGTGTTATGTGATAGAGAAATATATATATTTGGGTTTTACACTATTTATTTCCATGATATTGTGATGGATATGTTTATAAAAATAAATAATACATATATATATATATATATATATATATATATATACGTATATATATACGTATATATATATATATATATACGTATATATATATATATATATATATATATATAAAAACAGGTATAACAGTATATAAACAGGTATAACAGTATATATATACGTATATATGTATATATATATATATGTATATATATATATATATATATATATATATATATATATGTATATATATATATATATATATGTATGTATATATATGTATGTATATATATATATATATATATATATATGTATATGATTATTTTTGTTACCACTTAATCTCCAAATTAATTTCTTGGTCAATCGTTTGGACTATAAAATGTTAGAAAATAGCATATATAGTGTGTGTATATATATATATATATATATATATATATATATATATATATATATATATATATATATATATATATAATAATCAGCCCTATTCAGCAGTTTATTTTACATGCATTCTGTCCTGCGGTTTTTAGTAACAAAATAGTGAAATCAACATCAGATGATTCAGATCTTTTGTCATTGTTTCCACACTGAGTGTTTATCCAAATTTATACCTCGACCACTTTAATTTCGATCTTAAAGTCCTTTGGTTTGTGACCAGCCAGGGGCAATCTCTTTTCCCCGTGCGATCGATAGCCGCACATTACACCGTTCTCTGCCTCCAAATGAGAAAACTTTGTTGTTGTTTATAAAGCTGAGAGGGTAAGCAATTAGCATGCTTCAGAGGTGGAAATTAAGTTTGAAGTTTGAAAGTTGAAAAAAAGGGAAAGGGAAAAGGGGAAAAAAAGAATCAAAAGAAAAACAGAGCAGTAGCAGTTGCCACAGTGCATAACAAGCCCCTCTCATTAAGGATGATGCATTTATTAATTAAAGCAAAGGTGATTATTTACCTGACTGGCTTTCTGTGGGAAGTGTAGGGGAGAAGTAATGGTTATGGAAGTGAGCCGACAGCAAACTTCTTCAATTTCACTTTTATTGGTTTGTTTGTTTCTCCTAAAGATATATATTGTTTTTGTTTAGGATTGGCTGAAAAGTAAAAGCAATGGGAACTTAAGTGTAAAGAGGGAAAGAGGGGGACAAAAAAGAGAGGGAGGGAGAGAGAGAGCACCTCATGCAATGTTGCCACAGTATACTGAGGGTGTTTTTCTCCCCATAGATCCATTACCATCTCATTGATTCATGGTTATGGGTTAGCTGTCTCCGCTAGCAAAAGTATGTTTGCCTAAAATCAATTATCAAGCAACAAAAGCCACACCACATTGTGTGCTTGTGGGTGGGCGGGTGTATTTTGGAAGACATCAACTGACTTTCTCCCAAGGAGAGGGGAACTAAACCAACAGGGCGCTGTTGTCACATTCACGTGCACACATGCATGCACGATTCCTACAGTGAGGGCCTGGAAGCCAATTGTTGCAGTGGGCGGTGTGACACAGCCTTTATTATCGGATTAAATTAATGAAAAGCCTGTATCTTGTTTCTTCTGTACTTTGGGCTTAAACGTGTGCGTCCATTTACATGCAGTCATTACTAAGGGCATTGTGTTCTGGGCTCTGATTTATAATATGCTGAGGTAGTGCTGCTGTCTGCTGACTTTGGTTTTGAGTCAACCCATGCCCTTGCCTTGTGTTTATCCTGTGAAGAGGTTTCTGGGCCTCTGCTCATTGTTGCACCTTTATTCTTTATGTTTTAAAGATGCCTGAGGCTGTTCAGTACAGCCTCACGGCGGAGTAGCCACAAGAGCAGTTGGAGACAAAGGGCTTTGCACATGGCCATCTTGATAGTGTACGTCGAGAGATGTTAGCTTTTGCATCTAGATTTCTCTTAGTTAGTGTGGAGATATGAACTTCACTTTCTACCAACTTTATAATGCTAATTATTTGTCCGTAGGCTGAGGGCACGGCTGTCTCACACAGGTCAGGGATCTCCAGGAAAGCATGGAAAATGATGTGATGTTTTCAAATGTTGAAAAAAATGAAATCAAAAAATGCATCTATTGGGGTATTTTCTGTTTGGAAGATGATCATTCAGCAAACACATTTTTATTGGCGACCATGAAGCTACAGTTGGTAAATTATTGACCTCCAAAATAGAAAATTGAATATTCTTAGCCGCGGACCTTCCCGCTCCATGTCATTTAATACCGTAACTTAATGTGCGTTCACTGTTTTTCAAGGAAAGTGCTAGAAACTCTACAACCAGAAACTCCCCTTAGTCTCGTGGGCCTGTACAGGCCTGCTGCCATCGTAGATTACGAGTCCTTCACATCAGCAAGAGTCGTTCATCAGTACGGTGTTAATGAAACAAGCTGCTGGTTATATTCCTCTTTGTTTCACTAACCTGTATTCCAGCATTTGGTAACATTCTGCTTTAAATAGGAGTTTGAAAGCATATGCAACTTTCGGTCCATTAAGACAAAGGCTCGGACCGCATTACATACTTATCTCCATTCTGCCCACTCTCTAAAATGTGCCCTTTTCATGGTGTACCTGGAGCACATTTCTGAGTTAAAAGAGCCTTTTAGCGGCCCGAGTCCCAGTCAACACCATGCCCACAAGCATCAGACAGACGAGCACAAATGTGTCCGCTCTTTAGGCGGATTAAAGTGTTTTGTTCCAATTCCAACCAATAGGAGTCAAGTTAAGACAAGACAATGATACATCTGTTTATCTGCCTCTATAATACACACCCTTATCTTCATCTTCCTGTCCATGTCCTCCGTCTAATCCCTGTTATTTTAGAAATCGCTCATGCTTACTGCTCCAAAACTAAAGCTGAGTGGAAGTGGTGTCAGCTGTCAGACTGTAGAGCTAATGTTTGAACGTTTTCTCTAGTCTTGCCTTTGAGCCAACCATAATGTCATGTGAGTGGAATATATTTTTGCTTTTCACATAATATATTTTGAGCTAACCTGATCGGCGGATGTATCATGTCATAGTATCACCTTGCCTTACAGCATTTATTTGATTTTTTTTTGCGATAAGAAGCTATTTTCTGTGGAGACTTTCTCTAAAGTTATTATTGTACATATAGCTTACGTCAGCTTGAACAGAGGATAACTCCTTTTTTTTCTCCATCCTCAAGGAGTTACGGTTGAGACGTCAAACCAGACAATCTGTCATCCACCTTTCTGCTCTCCTCTGTCCCCATATCTGTGATTGTTTTAGTTTGAGTCCTCCTCTTCCCTCCACTGCTACAACACACGCATACACACACTTTTTAAATCTTACAGCGCCAGTGTCCGGTAAAGAAAGGGGTTTGTCTGTAACACTTGCTCTCCATTAAATGGCGCATAGCGAAGGAGGCCGTTTATTCGCCTGTGGGTTTTGGTAAAAAAAAGCAACTGTTACAGCCTCAAAGTCATTTTAAATGGAAACCGGTGACACAAAGCAAAGTCGAAGTTGAGTTTTTGTATTGTCTTTGAACAAGGTAAACAGGATTTCATATTGAGGTTTTGCCTTTTATTAAGAATCTCTTCTATTTTGGTTTGTTAGCTAATCATTAGCTAAATGTTTCTATGCCGACCCATGGCAGACTGAAAGTTGTATTTTCTCTCTCACATTTCCACATTGATCTGATCAACCACATGTATTTAGGTTGACTGCAGGTATAGATTGGTGCCCAATCCTGATGATGTAAATGATTATTATGCTGGGTGACATCATGGAGTGTAATGCCTATATTTATGCTATACAGCACCCCTGTGTGCCAGTATGCTGAAGAACAGTGTCTACGTCAGTGCGGGTATTAAGTGCATGAATTTGTAATTTAATTGGTTAACTATTTATTTAGTTTTTCCATCCATTCATTCATCAATCCATCTATCGGTACTTGATTCCTTCAAAACCAATCCCAGCATGCATTGGGCAAGAGGGGATGTGCTAGGTTGCTAGGTCTTTCACTTTCATATTCTTACATTCCTGCAGGGAATTTTCCATTTGATCAAAATTGCATGTCTTTAGACTGTGGAAAAAAACACAATAGACTGTAGAATAGAACATATTTGGGGTTTTGGAAAAATAAAACGTCCCTGTCTGAATTGTTTTACCAATGCACTCCTGATACTGTACGGATGTGTTTGCGTGTTCCCTGCAGTCCTTTTTTTCCCAGCCTATAGAAAGTTCTCTCTGTCTAATGAAGCTATGACAACACGGCAAACAGTTTCCACCCAGGCACTCAGATGGTTTTTATTTACTAATTTGATATTCCATTTCTCCATTGCTCACTTAAAGACTTGCACGCATGCAGACATTGAGAAGAAAAAGGTTGGTGGCTGGCAAAGAGTCGAGTCCCTCAGTCGTGTTCATGGGCTTTATAACGCTTCAGCTTGAACCATCATGGACTGACTACTGGTCATTCTGGTATCAAATACTGTCTTCTTCGGCTACGTATGTTTTAGATCCTCCACAAAACCAGAACCACTTAACAATATGTACATTTGTGAGTGTTATTGATACAGAAGAAACATCGGACTCTTGTTTTATGGCTAACATGAAACAAAAAGAAGGACGTTCCAGTAGCAGCTCTTCCTCTGAAGATAATCATGGGCAGGCAACATTTAAAGGCAGAGGTCGCCATTGCCTTCAACACGTCAAGGGAAACATCTGGATTGAATTCAGTTTGGTTGTTATTGGCAGTAAAGATCAAAAATGCTCCCGGACACAAAACTGGCAGAACTGCCCATCTGTGCCGCCTCCAAACGTTGCCCATGCACGGTTATAAGAGGAACTTGTATCATATCCTGTTGATCGAGCCTGAATTCCCTGCACGGTCAGAACTATGTCCGGTCCGGTGCTTTATGCAGACGTTTGTCCCTTTTATGTTCTTACAAGTATTCATGTTGTAGTGTGTCTGTGTGTGTGTGTTTCTGTATTTCTCTTTGTCTTTTGGTTCAAGGTTTCAGTCCTCTGAACTGGGTCCAATATTCTCTCTAACCTTGTCACTGTTACCACCCAGAGACAGGCGACCCATTGTCTGATTCACAATAGCATTTGGGAAAACCCCAGCGTGTGATTCTCATAACCTTTCTTATTCCTATTTTACTCCTTTTGCCCATTTTAAACACACTCATGTAAAATGTCTTCCCTTTCCTCACTTTTATCCAGTTGTCTTACATCTTCAACGTGCAGTTGCTGGTATTTATCTTTCCTCATATATTAAGGACTCCATTAAGGTTTCAGCTCTGGATATCTATATCTAACCGTAAATCGCCATAACAATTTTGACAGAATAAGTGAAGCATTTAAAGAAATACTACCTCTGGGTTTTTTAACCCAGAGGCAGAGGTGGAGACCTCCTATGAGAGACAATCACACATCATTGTGTACTTATCCTCTAAACGTTTGGAAAAGTTATGAAATGCGCTTTCCACTCAAGCAAGGCGCTGTTTCTGTGTTCCTCGCTACATCGGTATCTGAATGGGTATCACGGTCAACACCAGATTAACCCAACAGCATGTCGTCATCTTGTTGAAGATGTCTGCTTAGGTCACAAACATTCGTCCATTCTAAATGGTCGGCCTACATTTTAATATTGTCTGTTAACGATGATCTTGACACTGTTTTGGAGAACAAGTTGAAATAAATCATGAATAGTGGTTCACTGCCGCTGACAGGGTTGACCCGGGTAAAGACAGAGCGCCTTCTCACAATGATAACACAATTTACTGCCACAATATGCGTGCATGTGGGTACATTAGTCATGAGTATCACCCACTGAGACCCATGACTAACAATGAACACAGTTTTTCCATCCCATAGAAGCAGAATAAAACAGTGCCACTGTCTCTATTTGGAGTGCTGGGTGAATTAAGGTTAGGGCTCTGATTCCTCACATGGTACTTTCTCTTTCTATATTTCTCACACACACAGAAAAGAGTGTTGTGGCATATTGTGGTCCACCCTATATATTGCATTGCATGGTTTATAATTAATAGTGTCTGTATCTAGCAGAGGGGCGTTCCTGTCCTGCACACATACTATTCAGGGCAGTTGGTACATGGTTCATGATTTTCAAGCACGTTGGATTTTACCAAGCAAAGTAAATAAGCATCATTGGCAAAGTCAGTCTCTCTGTATGTAATTCTCTGAAGACCAAACTTATGATAAAGAAAATGCCCCCAAACATACCAGAGCTGAAGTACAGGATAAATGTGCTGATGTGTCTGTGCTGCAGACCTCAAACAGTTAAACGCTGACGACGAGGCCGTTACGCTGCATATAAACTGGGCTTTGATTCAATGCACTTTCGACGAAGGCTGAGAATGACTCTTCTTTCCGCGGTGGTGGTAGTTGGTAGTGCACGTAATAAAACCTATTCGGGGAAATAATTCCTGCTTGGATAAAACGTCTTCTGCCTTTAGAGTGCAGTAAATGAAGACATTACAAATGTGCCACAAAACTCTATGATGAGATATTTTTTCCCATAACATGGAGTCCTGCTTGAAAGACCTTTTGTATTTGTCATTTTATCGACATGCTGGGGCAAACAAAACCCTTTTGCCCACGCTCTCACCTCATTCCGTGACACAAACACACACACACACACACGTAAGCCTTTCCTTCGTGTCCTCTAAACCGTTCATGTGATATCAGCCATTGTGAAATTGAAATAGCCGGGCTACCTTGGGTGTTGTATAGGTGGACAGGCGGGGAATCGGACCCCAACCCTCAGTAAGTAGAGGGACAGCAGTAAACCTTGTAGCTGAATGTGGCTCTTTGTTATAACAGACAGTGTTAAGAGAGCTGTTTGTGCTGGACATAAAAAACTGTTTTCCAACTCCCACTAAATCCATTCTCTCTCTCTTTGGTTCCTGTTCTTTCAGGATTGTATCTCTGACTAAACCTCCCTGTTTCCCGCTCTCCAATAAGAGGTGCATCATTATTGTTCTATTAAACATGGCATTGGGGGAATAGAATGCTGTTGTTGTTTGCTTGTGATGATTCATAGGTCCATCCATTTATACATACTTTATCCTCCTGGCACAGTTCAAGCACTTAAACATAGAGGAGGATGGGAGGAAAAACATGCTTATCACACACAAAACAGTATGTAGTCAGAGCAAGTGTAATGAGGCAGGGAGAATTTGATAAATGAAGAAAAAGTACAGAGTTTTGTTTTTCAGTATGCAGACTGCCCAGTAAGGCCGTATTTCTCCAGTCTCCATTATTAATGCCAGCTCTGGGTGACCATAAATTCACTGGGATATACTGTACCACATCACCCAGACTGCATTTCTAATCTGATGATTTGAAGGGGATACTTAATCAGTATTCACACACACACAATCAATCACGTGCACACACACAGATAACGAAGCACACGCTTAAACATGGGCAAAGACACATAGATACACATGCAAACGGTCGCAGTCACCCAGCATGCTGAGACATGCAGTGCATGAACACACCTAAAACACGCATGCACGCACAAATGTGCACACACACACATGCATACGCTGCCAAGTTCAAACTCTAAACCACAGGTTTTTAATGGAAAAACCCATTTTCTCACAGTGCTGTGAGAACCCAGCGCTCAGACTATATGTGCTCTGCTTTGCTCTCTCTGTCTGAATGCAGCTTCAGTGTAATGAACTTATGTTTAACGAGCGGCTCAATTGCATGAGAGCGACTTGTCGGCACAGAGGACGTTCCTTTCGCCAAGTGTTCCTGCAGAAAAGGCCCTTTATTTACTTTGCTGACAGGTTAGACTACGAATTCAATCACATTGCAAATGTTCCCCATTGCTCAAATTAGATAAAGTTTAGTGTTTGGCATCTCTGGAGAGTGCCAACATAAAATGTTTCATCTAACAAATCAGCGTTATTCCAGAAAACAGCGGGGTAAAAATAACGTGCCCTCGCTTGTTGGCTTCAATAGAAGAATGACTGACTGGACGAAGAACTGAGATATAGAAGCTTTAATGACTTAGATGGCGGAGGAATGACAGACACCATCGCCATTAAAAACACACACACACACACACACATGTGCATGCAAACATTCGTTGCAGACAAATACATACTTTGCAGTCAGACGACAGTGTTTCCTGTGTGATCATGGGCTGTTTCTCACTCTGGCCTTATAAGGACAAGCAGAGCGTTGGAACGGTACAAATGTGCTGAATCTAATGGAACGGAGAGGAAACTGGGCTTACCCTGAACAACTGAGTCAGGGAGCAGGAGGGATCGCGAAGGAGGAAATAAGAAGGGAATGCAAAGCAATTAGAGAGCAGACATTATGTCGTTGACAAGCTTTTCTTTTTAGTGTGCATCTTTCTAGCGAAGCTGTGCGATCCTTTTATAAAGCTTCTTCAAGTGGAAAGGTTCTGCATTGCATAGAAATCTGGGAAGAACTCATTTACTGTGAATATTCCCTAAACATCCTTCCTTGTCCGTTATTATTGCCTTTTACTCCCTTTCTTTACCTCCCCCTTTCATCTACATCACCCGCCCGACTCAATCACTGTGTGTGTGTGTGTTGATGTATGTGAGCACGGCCAGCAGCAGGTCATGAGGTTGTAATCCCCCAAGTCAGACAAGATGGGATCAGTGCCGACTCAGTGGACCCAGACACAGAGCTGCGTCTGCTGGGACTAGCGTAGACGTACTCAGACACACACTACCGATATGATATACATCCTCTCAGTGTCTCAGTCAATAATGGAGATACGCTCATGCTCAGACATTTATTGTTCCTCTCTCTCCCCTACGTTCTCTTTCTGTCTTTTTTCAGTCCCCCTGGACCACTGTGCCATTGAGCTAAACTCACACACACACACACACACACACACACTGAGACATGAGGTAATCTTCAGCAAAGTTCAGTGGTTATGACTGACTGGAGCAATTAAGGACTGGCTCATCGTCAAAGATTTGGAGCCATTAACGGTTAAATCCTTCACACTGACTGACCGAAGAAGATAGTGTGTGTGTGTGTGTGTGTGTGAGCATTAATGTGTGCGTGAGCGTCAGCTGGAGTGGGACGGTGTAATGGCACATGTGGCAACTGAGAAAATGCAGAGAAACCTCAAAAGTGATTCCAGTTTGAAGAATACTCAAAACCCTGTGAAGGAGCTCCCAGACGAGGATCATTACGTATGTGTGTGTGTGTGTGTGTGTGTGTGTGTGTGTGTGTGTGTGTGTGAGAGGAGTTAGCTTCAGGCTCATATGAAAGCAGCTAGAGCCACTGCAGAACATCAAGCCAAATGCATAACCATTTTGAGTCAGGCCGGTCGAAGCCAAGTCACACAGCCTCCCTTTGGTTTGGCTGGAGAAGAGTGGAAGCAAACCTGGTGCTGATAGAGATCCCCTCACACACACACATTATCCAAGCATGTATAAAATACCTAAAACAACAGCAACACTTCTGTCTCACTCTTGCAACACACTGCCGCCGTGAGACTCACCGCACTGATGGAATTGCAGCGGTCCTTCACAAAGCTTGGAGCTCACATCTAACCGTCTGCCACGTTCTTCTTTTCTCCTCAAAGTATTGAACGTCTTTAACCGCAGAGCTGTGCTTCTTTTTTCTTTATGTTTTTTTAGGATCAGAAATAGATGGTTATCTTCCAAGGAGTAATGGCCCACTCTGTTGGAATAAATCTATGAATGTAAATGCATATTCATATGGAAAGAAAGAAGGATAGTTTTTTTATATTCATTTTGTTTTATTTTCATGATACTTTATTGCTTTCCTTCCTTTTTCACCATGTTCCTTTCAAATAAACTTGTGCTAAACAACTGCCACGACTAAGGCTGCAGATTTTCTTCTTAGTTAATAAATGAATATATTAAAATAATACATCATTTTTTTCCAAAGCTGCATAAAGCTTTCTAAAAAGTATTTCATAACTTTACAGAGCTCAAGGTGACATCATTAAATGTTCTGTTTTGTTTGACTAATAGTCTAAAAACCCAAAGAGATCCGGTTTACATGACAAAGAAAAGCAGCAAATCGTCACAATTTTAAGCTGAACCCATTTTTGCCTGAAACATTATTTGTTTTCTTAATACTAATACAGAAGAGCTGGTGTTAGTTGAATAATTGCCTCAGGATTTGTTTAAACCCTTTTCAGCAGCATTACACTGACACAAGAACAAACACTTTCATCAGAAAGAAAACCGTCCGTCACATATAATTCCCCATCCCCCAAAAACCCAAACTTCTGGTCCTCTGGTTAATTGAACTCAGACAATAGAACACAAACTGTGTTACTTCACATTTTGATTTGATTTATTTAGTAGCACATAAAAAAGATCATTCAATAAAGCACAATGTGCAAAAGTGGTTAAACCCCTAAAAGGCTTATTATCATGGGTCGCCCAGTTTTGATGGAAACAATCAAATCAAATAATCCGAAGATAATTAGTTTCAAAACATCATATAAATGTTGTAAAAAGTTTAGTTTCACACTGATAAGAAAAGTGAGACGAAATAATCATAATAGAAATAAATAAATAAATCCCAGTTTTGGGATTATGTTAAATAAAAAAAAGCTTTCAAACACAGTTACAGACAGTCACTGACCTGGGAGCTGATTAAGATTAATGCACTTTATGGGTCCTATACAGTTTACAGAGAAGTGACTGAGAAAGCTTTTAATAAAAAGGGGAACGTGAAGCTGACTAGACCGGTCTGGTAAAAGTCAATCTTATGGTCGCTTTTACAAATTTGGATTCTGTTCATGTCAAATAGGGATACAACTTTCAGTTCAGTTCAACATCAAAGATAAAGACAAATCTTTTAACATAATTGTTTCAATATTTGCAAGAAGCTTTTAGTGGAGCGGTGCTAGATTTTGATAATGATGTAATAATGAGTATTCTATGTGAATGTATTTGACACTATACCCACTGCACACTGTGCTCATCATTGCTCATAATTCAGTTTCCTCAGGATTAAATTGGTGGCCCACTAGCCGATCAGATAGTGGCAGAAAACACATGGTATGTTGAGAGAAAAGAGGGGACACAAGCGAGAGGTAGAATCTATTGAGGGGAAATGAGAGAAGACACACACACACACACACACACACACACACACAGGAGTAATGTCAACAAATGAGAGAAGTGTTGAGAGTCAGAGACGGACAGCCGAGTTAAAACAAAGCAGGGAAAATGAGGTGACGGGGTGGATGAGATGGAGAGAGAAATATAGACCGTGAATGGAGGGGTGAAAGTGGAAAGCATGAGTGATGCAGATGGATAGAGGGAGGGAGAAAAAGACTGAAAAAGGGGGGAGTTATGCATTGGGTCATTATGAAGGAATGTTAATATGATTAGTGGATGACTCTGACCTCGCTGTCTGGGACTGGTGCCTGGCTGGTCTGATGACCGCTGGACTTCTGACACACACACAATGGAAGAGAAGGATGAAAACATACATCAGACACTTACGCCAGAACAGACACACACACACACACAGAGAGACATGCACAGACTCCCTCACTGGCATGTGTGATTTGTGTCCTCTCTCATCCAGCAGGGGTGAGTCAACATGTCAGGACTTATTATCTGTTTTTAACGTGCATCATTCCCTACAGTCTGGACTCAAGAAGCCCGGGTCATGATCCAGAACTGCTCATGAATCAGCCGGTTGTTGGGTCTCCACATGACTACTTCAGTAATTTGTTCATGAGTCTCAGGGTGGGTGACAACATTCATCATGTGGGGTCTAAACCAGTAACCTCATTGAAGTTGACTGTGGGCTACTGGCTTTGGAAGCGTTACAGTTATCGCACACCACAAGAAGACGTGTGTGCTTCTTTTCATCGCCTTTTAAGAACTAATAAGCCCACCCGTCAAACTCAAGAGTGTTGGTTCATGTGGGTGCAGCAGTATGAGATGCAAAGAGATGGGTGACACGGGCTATGAAGAGGAAGGTGTGGTGGTTAATTAATTCAATCACATATCTCCCATATCTGACACAGCTGTGCCAAACACAGGGAAACACAATATTAAACCTGACCTTTACCGAAGACAAAAAAAACAATGAACCTACCATTCTTCTGTTCACGATGGCCATGCTTTGTCTACACTACATACAGTACATGTGCCGATACAAGCCCTGCACGTGTTTTCATCTGGAACATATTCAGCAAAAGGCCGTATCAATATCACATGCAAAAATAGAAATCATCATTTAATCCGGCGTGAAAGCCTCTCTTGTAGCCGTGCTGTTGGCCGAAATGGTTTTAATAATACAGTTCACTCTGCAGAGGTCACATTCTTTGAAAAGCTATCTGCGGTTGTGGCCATGGTTGTGTGTGTGTGTCCGTGTGTATGTGTGTGTGTGTGTGTGTGTGTGTGTGTGCGATTGTTCGATTGTGCTGTTCCTTTCAGGCATAATGCTTGACGTTGTTACATCTTGTCAAATCTTGATTCTTCTATTTAGCTCTCATGACTTTTATTCAGGCTTTGAGAAAGATGCCAAAGGGCAAACACACACACACACACACACACACACACACACACACGCACACAAAGCCTCAACCAGGTTTATGTGTAAAGAGTGATGAGTTTTGGTCCAATGGAGAGTGTTATCACCACTGGCCACTGCACTGTGGACAGGATAGATAGCCAACTGCTGTGTGTGTATGTGTGTGTGTGTGTGTGTGTGTGTGTGTGTGTGTGTGTGTGTGTGTGTGTGTGTTTGTTTGTTCGTGTGTATGTGTGTGTATGTGGTTGAATATTTTTCTAGATTGTTGTTTCAGCTGTGTTGTTGAGGACATACACACCTCTAAGTGTCAAATATGTGTACCTGTGAGCAACACTGTATGCGCATTTATCAGTGTGTGTGAGCAAGCGTGGGTGAAGTGTGTGTGTGTGTGTGTGTGTGTGTGTGTCTATTTGGAGATTGTCAGCGATTCTTAAAGCAGCATGCAGCTCTCGAGCTTCTGAGAGAGAAATATCTGACATTGAAATATGGTGAGTCATGTGGTAGATAAGAAATACTGAGAGCTGAAGAGGAAAAGACGAGGAGAGATTGAGAGTCATCCAGTAGTGAGAGTCTGTGAGTCTCACAATAAGAGCAGGTTTAAGAAAGTCTAGATGTCATAGAGACTGAGTGAGGAAGTGGAAAATAGAGTCACCTGGAAGTCATACGGAGAGGAAAAAAGAGTGCTGTAACGGCGGGGAGAGGAAGTTGCTGAGGAGCAGGAACACAAACTGGCCCTTTTATTCGCCTGTTGAGTACTTCAAAGCTGCAGGATAGGTGTAATATCCATAATATATATCAGCTTCCCCTTAGCTAAGACATTGCATGGGTTATAATAACAAAAATGATGCTAATGTCTTTGAAACGGGACGTCCAAGCCCACTTTCCACTCCTGCAGCTATTGGATGTACAAACACCAATTATCATCCGTTTGCATGTCCCAACGTATGCCTGCTCCTTACCGAGAGGTCTAATGTCTTTCCCTCTATATTTCTACCCCACCTCATCATTTCACGAGCATTCAGCTTTGAGAAAACACGCGTACGCCTGCTCTGAAGTATGCATGAAATGAGATTCTCACTGCACAATCTATTATAAATATCTCCACGCCGAGATGTTTTGGTAATGAAGAGCCTCAAAACCTGCTTGTTCCTTTCACTGTTGTACACCTGAAGTGATGTTGTGTAGATTTCAATGTTTTAGATGAGTAACTCTCAACGTGGCAGAATGTGAGTGTGAATGCATGATTGGCTGCATGCATTAGCCCCGTGGTGACCTGCCGCTGGCGTTCCCCGCCTCCTGCTCCATGTGAGCCGGGACGGGCCGCACTGCACAGGGTCAACGTGTACGGAACATGGAAGACTAGAATTTGGAAGTAATTCCGAATTAATTTCAGGTTAAGTTCAAGTCTAAAGTTCTATTTAGCTCTCATGACTTTGAGTAAGATGCCAAGAGGCAAACACACAGACATCTTTGTGTTGGTACACACATATGGAGTAATGATGTCACATGGATGCTGCACCTTCGCACAATCATGCACCGCTTATACAAGACTTTTTACTAATTCGTTGTCACTAACATGTTTATAAAGACATTTGTGTCATTTATTACTCGTATCTTGTATTTCCCTGACAGCAAAGATGAGCTTTCATGCCACGCCAATGACGCAAAGTGAAACTGCAATTGAGAGGGGAAAGTGTTATCTTAAAGAGTGCGTGTCAGGGAAAGATTTAGTGAGAGTTGCACAGAAAAGAGGAAACTCCGGTCACATGCTGAGATACTGAGAGAGGGCCCGCTTATGTAAGTGTGGCATTTCAATACAGCTGTCCAAAATGCTGACTGAAAGAAAGTCAGTTTCACTTAATGTTTTTTGTGATAAAGAACGAGTCATACTGCTAAAATGCTGGCAGAAGTTTCACTCCAAATCAGTGAAACTAGTGAGGCAGGGAGAGCTTTTCAAGTTCCACTCTGGTCTGCATTCTGTGGCATTTTTCTCTCTACAGCTTTTCAGCACAGTAATGTTTAGGCCTTTCCATGCAATGCTGGAATTTTCACCATTAGCCAATTTTACTTTGGAGTGCTCTTCTTTAAATTACACTTAATGGACAGTGAAACATTGGCCTGCCTGAGTGATTTATATTTGTTTTTAAAGTGAAGCAGAGGAAGAAAATATGTAGTTTGAGTTCTAGCTGGGGTGTTGTGTGGCATTGCTCTATGCTTCATACTTGGCCGTGTACAAATGAACATTAACGTGGATACAGACTCAAATGGGATAA
Source organism: Taurulus bubalis (assembly GCF_910589615.1). Classification (NCBI taxonomy): domain Eukaryota; kingdom Metazoa; phylum Chordata; class Actinopteri; order Perciformes; family Cottidae; genus Taurulus; species Taurulus bubalis. The sequence continues at coordinate 6,740,252 of NC_136603.1, read as the reverse complement.
CACGGTGTTATTTTGCAATCTGTCAACATTTTAAATATATAACCTTTTGCAGAAAAGAAGAAAACAACAATAGGTCATCGCCATCTTAAAAATCTGGCAGGTTAGCTGTTCGGTTTCCTTTTTTTTCTTCTGATAGCAGCATTACAATGCTCCCATTGCTCGCTTTTAAATGGAGAGATTTGTCTCCAACTGCTAACTCAAAACTAGCCAACCTCTTCAGTGAAGATGTCTCAATGGTGTTTGGGAATTCAGGCCAAGTCCCTCACACATTTTCTCTCACACACACACACACACACACACACACACACACACACACACACCCTCTCTGTCCTCCCATCTGTGAGTTCAGATGAACAGAAGTCTCCCAGGTCTTTCCATTGGCCGAGCTCCACACAGAGAGGCGAGCTAATTGGCCAGCTGGGGCCCAGCCGGTTGTCGGAGGCAGGGCATTGGCCGAGAGAAGGGTCAAGTGACATGTCACTGGTCAGATTGGATAGTAACCTGGCAACACTTCAGACTTTCCCTCTTGAGAGAAGTCTGGTGAGAGAAAAAAAAACAGGAAAAGACTGTTGAGCACAGCTTTTCTGAAAACGTGCTAGTTAATTTGCAGCTTTTTAGTGACGTTAAAGTGTGTATTGCGGGAGTTGCAAGTCCTCGCAGATCGTGTGTGAACTTGCTAATAACCCTCAATCATGAGGTCCCAAATTGTTGGAGGCGCCACTGTGTCACCTTCAGCGTTACCAACGTATCAATCCAAACAGGCAGGAAGTCACAGCCAACCGGTCCCCATGGTGAGCATGAGTGTGGATGTTCTTAGGTTTCATTTAGCACTTAATGAAGTTATCCTGTTTTGCTGTTGTTCAATTCAATTCAGTTTATGTTGTATAGCCCAAAATCACAAATTACAAATTTACAATCTGTACACATAGGACATCCCTGTCCCGGGACCTCACAACGCGAGGACGTGCTTTTTGTATTGCCTTCCAAATCAACTGAGGTTGGAGGGGCAGGGAGAGCGTCATCATATTTTTCCAACATACAATTTGTTCCAATTATTTTATTAAATTGTAGAATTAGATAGATATATATACTTTACTAATCCCCAAGGGGAAATTTGTTGTCGTAGTAGCGCCTTACAACTTGAAGATACAAATAAACACACAAGATAAAATATATAAAGAAGCAACAGGGATGAAAGATATACACAAAATAAAATTAAAATAAAGTAAAATATAAATATATATATATATATATATATAAATATACACAATAAAATATAATACAGAATGGCCAATGCATTTTAGCAGTATTATGTACCGGGTCCCAATTCGGGGGTCCCGTCTACCCCGATCCCGTCCACCGGAAAATAATTTCTCGGCCTCACTATTCATATTTGTGAATAAATGTTTTTATTTTGAATAATGAAAACTTCTGGGCATTAGTAAGCTTTTAAAATACATCTTAGTGGCAATTGCATGTGACAAATAGTTGTGTTGTGATTTTTTAACTCCCCCCGAAATCTTGCAAATGAGACGTTCCGGGGGTCTGAACTATCCATCAAAGCGTCTCGGACCCCCTCTAGACGCCCCCCGTATTTTGCACACTGCATTGTAAGCACAGATTAGATGCAATCAGCTTTTTTCCACCGCGGTCACCTTTTCGCAGGGTTTTCTGGCACGACAACAACCTCACACTACAAACCTCACATCTTGTCATCACGATAGCTACAAGAGGTCCTTGTTAGAAAATAAATAACAGACATTTTAAATGTTTGAACAAATGGCCGATAGTGTCATTTTTATTCAGGACAGTCTTCCCGCTCAGCAGAAAGAGACACAGTCTTTCTCCCGCTCCCTTTTTCATTGTAGGTTAATATCTATCCACCTCCACCTGTTTTTATTAAGTAGCAGAGTGAGCTAATCCAGAGGAAATGAGAGGTGGAGGTTAGTCACCAAGGATTAGTCTGGTTCCAGGACTTCAAACATTCCATTCCCACCCAGGAGATAATCATAGCCAGGTTGGCCAGGAAATTAAGTGACTGCCTCTCAAAGGGTCTCTAATCCCCGTCTCGCTCTCTCCTTACTTTTCTCTTTCTTTCCCACCCATCCTGCATTCTCTAATTCTGTCCTCCGCCCATCCCCCCCTTATACCCCACCTGGACCAGAGCTAAGTCCTGGACCAATCTGCAGCAGACTGCTTGTGTCGGCAATAAAACTTCTGTCTCCATTTCTTGCCGGCTAAATAGCGGATAGTGTCATCTATCAAGTGATAGATGACACTATCCGCCCTCGTACTGAAGGTAATATCTGACTCTGCAGCCAAGTCAGAGCTTTGAGACAAATTGAACGCTGCTCAGTGATATTTCTCATCTCTTTGTCAGGGTTTTGAGAATTTTGTGCTTGCAACATGCAGTCCCCGAGAATATAGTTTTCCTCCAGTTTATGCTCATCGTCTCACCTTATCAGCCCAACGGTATACGATGCACACTGACATAGGTAAATTGTATTTTTCAGAAAAGCTGACTACTAGAAAGGAGCGGGTTTCTCACGGGTGAAAGGTCAGAAAAGACTTAAGCTTTAAAGACTTCATGGTTTGTGTGTATTTGTGCACATTTCCTGTCACGCGAGACCCTCTGAAAGAAGTCACGGTGGACTCTGTGTTTGTGTGTCTGTACATGTGTGCATATCTCTTCATGGATTCAGGTCCACATACCGAACAAAAGCTCAGCGTAGCAAGTGGATTTCTGCCTCCTTCCACAGCGTGTCATCCCGCACAAAAACAAGTATTGCCTCCATTTTCCACACTTCTTTGTCCGTTTTTTTTTTTCTTCTCCTTTATCCGTGAACCTCATCCTTTTACATGTGCGCAGTCACACACAGCACATGTGCAAACCTTGCACACATACAGGTAAACATAGCCAATACTGAATTAATACACTGAAAATGTAAACATTTAAACATTTTTCGGAAACATTTTGGAGAATGTAAGTACACAAATATTCAAAATATACAACATGGGTGAAGTTGCTTGTAGACAATTTAATGCGGAGAAGTTCACCTTTAAATGAAAATCTGTTTATATCTGTTTATTCATGGTAAAAAAACGTCATTCCAAAAAGGTCCAGACTCATGATAAATTGTAGTGGTGTGCTTGTCGCTGTAATAAAGCTTGTCTCATCAATGTGGGAGTGATGATTACAGTGGAGGGATCGGATTGATGGCAGAAGCAGAAGAAGAAAGCAGATGAAATGAGAAGAGAAAGGAACAATGTAAAGATGGAGAGCTATACAACATGTAGAGGCTTGAACATGGCGACAAGAGGAGAGAAGAGGTCAAGACTTTCATGAGATTAGAAGAGATATAACAAAAAATAGAGGATAGAATCAAAAGACACCACGGCCATCACTACCCCCCGACTAGAGCCAATCATCTGAAAGAGGAAGAAAGTGTGTGAGGGAGGCAGAAAAAGAAAGTGTCACTTTCATCCTATTACAGCTCCATCTAACCAGCCACTGCAGCCACCTGCTCCCGCCGTCACACACATGAAAAAAAAGAAAGAGGGTATTTTCATACTCGTATTAGGTCTCTGTACATGCGGCAGCACATGCATACGATCTCTCTCACACACACACACACACACACACACACACACACACACATTGGAAAGGTGGCTGCTCTTATGTGCTTAGGGTCTTATGCTAAGTCTAGCTCCTGAGATATCATAGAGAAATAAATAAATAAATACCACAAATAAAAACCCGGCAGAGATTTTTTTCTACCTAAGGCGCACATTATATAAATGAAAAATATTTTTAAAAAAACATTGACCCTGCTCTCATCCTTGCCGTCCTTGCTCCCTTCTTCTGTAGGTCTCGGTCCGGTAAATTGTCTCCCCTTTGACCCCTACCTCTTTAGACTCCTCCCTACTCCCCTCCCTCTCTCTCTCTCTCTCTCTCTCTTCCACTCCCTCAGTCTTCCTTGGAATTTACCTGTCTTTGTTCCCTCTAATCCTCAAAGGGGAACTTTTTCTAAGTCGGGAAGTTTGGGGTAGAGAGAATGAGTGAGAGACACAGATGGAGAGTTTGGGGGTAGAGGTAGACGGATATACTATCTGGGTGGCAGGGAGGGGGCTTAGAGGAAGGCAAATTATCTCCTTTCACTTTTTCAGCTCCCCCTCTCCTCATCCTTCTCTCTGTCCCTCTATATATGCCATCACCCCTGCATCTATCTTTCTCTCTCTCTCTCTCTCTCTCTCTCTCTCTGTCCCCTTATCAACTCCCCACCTTGCACTTTCAAGGACAAGCTTAACTGTTAAGAACACTAAGGATTGGATAAACGTGTGTGTGTGCGCGCGTGTGCGTGTGTGTGTGTGTGTGTGTGTTGGTTTTAAAGGTACGTGTGTTTTTGTGTGTCTAATTTTTCTCCTGCATGTATAATATGTGTCTATGTCACTGCATGTGTGTGCACTAGGTGTGGTGTGCGGTGGAATATTGTGTGTATTTCTCCAAAGGCTTTGCAGTGGAGACTAATCCTATCCTCTCTGCTATCGCCTTTCTTTCCTTCTTACTATCATTTATTTATCCCCATCTCTCTCTCTCTCTCCCCACTCGCACTGTTCCCCTTCCCTCGCTCTCTCTTTCTCTTTTTCATATCCACCCATCACTTTCCTCGCACTCTCACTCCCTCAAATATATAAGCATATATAAAATATACACATTCAAAAATAGCAGCAAAAAGTGCACAGCTATAGCTCCTATTTCACTGTTCAGGATCAGATCATTTTTCGTGTGTGTGTGTGTGTGTTCACATTGCATGGACTTAAATAAGTATGTTTGTGGTGTGACAGCAAAGCGGACCGACCACAAAGCCGTGAACTATATGCATCTTTCTCTTGATCATAAACTGCTCAGCGATCTCTGGAAAAAGTACAAGCATGTGTACATACAAGACTGTGTGGTAACCATGGTGACACCCATGCTTGTGTCCCACTTTGTGTGTATGAACTTTCCAATGGAGACTGCGTGAAAATGTTTGTCACTAAATACGGTACACAGTCTTAACTTAACTCTTTGTTGCAGGAAACGTTTCACTGGTTCGGTCCAGTTTGGGAACCACTGGGTTAGGAAATGGCTATTTCTGGATCGTTATTCTTAACGGTTGTCATTGGATCCGTTTCCCAGTGAAATCTAACAATACAACGTACGGCGCTCCTTCAGCAGGGCCGGCTGTCAGACCCGGCTGCAGTAACACGAGAGGTTTTCTCCAGGGACTCTGGTGCTCGCACACACTCATTCTTTTCTCCTCAGGAACGGCCAAAATCAACACAAAATGAAAGTGTCTTTGTGACCACCAAAGAAAAAAAACACAAGTGTGCGTGCGTGTGTGCGCGCGCATGCACATGTGTGTATGTGTCTGCTGGAATATAACCTGATAACCTGATAACTTTTAAATGTCATTATTTTTAAAGGATTTAATTTGATTGATAGGTCCACGTACTGATTTGCATACAAACAGACACACAAAGCTCACACCCTCACAAACCTACGGTCCATAAGCAGGACACGCTTTTGCATGGAGTAGTATTAATCGCTGTATTCACGGCAGACGCTCAAAGCTGCGTGCTTTGGGGAAAATTGACCTTCTGTGGTCTTAATTGTACGAGAGGCTCAACAGCGCTGTGACATTTAACAGTGCTCCCCTCTTAATTTCTAGCCTTTTTATTCTAGTGCTTCGTTGACATTTCAGAAAGAAGAGGTTTGTGAATAAAGAGTATTGGTGCTCCTTTGGCGTTGTAAACAAATACGCATTATTTCATTCTTTCACTCTCTTTCCCGTCACATTCGTTGTTACAGCCTTGCAGCGCAGCGTGACCAATGAGGTGCGTGTCTGCAGAGGGTGGTTGATCAATAGCGATGACTCAGCGGTTACTTTGCCAGGTGCGGGGAGTTCTGCCTTTGAAACTTCACTCCCCAGCCCACGGCTTTTACTGTGTTTTGTAAACACACACACAGAAGCACCACCCACCTAGATACATTTTGATTCGCTCAGATATGGATCACCATGCTACAAGCGGTGAATAACAGTCCAACATATTGTGTTCTGAAGCGAAGAGAAGAACAGACAAAGCACTATTATTCAAACTGAATGGCTAAAGTGTTGTGTTAAGAGTTAGCTTACTCTTAATTTACTGTATTTTTGGTTACATTTTTTTCCGGGTGTAGTGTTGGATGAGGAAATCGGCACCAATCCTGTATGTTAAATATGAAACTACAACCAACAGCCTACAGGTAGCTTAGCTTAGCAGAAAGACTATAAATAGGGGGAACAGATAGCCTGGATCTGTCCAAAGGTAAACAATTAAGACCTACAAACACCTGTAAGTCTTACTAAATAATACATTCAATCTCTTTTGTTTAATAGATAAACAACAACAACTTCCCATTTTATATATATTTTTTTGTTATGCAAATCTTACAAATCGTTATACCTCATGCTCTCCTACAACTGTCCAGCAACACATGCAATTTCTGCTCTTTACAAGCTTACAAAATAAGCGTCCGTCTTCACAGGAAACAACTTGCTTGAGTTTAGGCAACAAAACTACTTTTTTTTAAAGCTTGTGGTTTGTGTCACTCAGTAGTCATGAGTCAGCTTCACGTCAACCACAGTCTTTTCCTGGACCTAGAGAGGTGGCTTGTTTGCTTGTTTGCTTGGAATAAGTTGTAAAAATTGACCCGTTCCGGCCCTAAAACATCCAAGACTGGCGCTAGAGGGGTAAGTAGAGCGTCGTAGTTTGGAGCTCGGGAGCCCTACGAAGCTCTGTTGAACAGGACGTAGTTGACTTTGTTAGAAGACTGATGAACTATGGAAAGGCCTCATTAGAAAGCTGTGTGTCCATGTGTGTGTGTGTGTGTGTGTGTGTGTGTGTGTGTGTGTGTGTGTGTGTGTGTGTGTGTGTGCAGAGGTGAACTTGTGTGTGAATGTGAATAATGAGTGAATTATGAGTGTGCTTGTCTGCTCTCTTTCCTTTAGTGCTACTCTGTTAAGAGGCTGTAGTAATTAGCCTGTGGAAATGGATGGCTTTTCACCAGCAACTGCAATTACTGCTTTCTCTACGATGAATGGATGGATGGATGGACCGAGGGACGGTATATAGTATTTAATGAATGGATGGAGTTATATTGGGAAGAATATTTAAAGCCTGGGATGCTGTGATGGAGGTCTGCGCGGTTGTGGGGAAGGAGCAATGCACTGTGGGAGAAGGTGAACTAGCGTGCTTCACCGCGTCTCCTTGTTTCCTACTGCTTTCGTGTGTGACCATGCATGGCATTGTTTTCATTTTGATCCCACCTGAGACCCCTTTCATGTCTTCGAGGCCTATTTTAAAATGCCCAAACCATCTCTTAAATGACGTCAAAGAGTATGCACCACGAGAATGATTACTCGTTGTCTTTCGCTGTTTGCTGTCACTGAAGAGCGTCCTCGGGTGGCCCTCCTCCAAACACACCCGTCTACAACTGTGTCTGGCTACACACACTAGCATCCTCACGCTTTGGGCATTAAGTATATCATCGACAGCAGATACCACACACACACACACACACTCACACACACACAGAAATCGCAGCCTCTTCAGAGCTGTGTTTTAATTGAGTCAGCCAAAAGTGCTGGCTGAGCAGAACGATATGACTGATACGGATTAGGACCAGCCTTCCCTTATTCATCGATTTCTACACGGGTCGGAGGCAGGGTGTATGTGTATGTGTGTGTGTGTGTGTGTGTGTGTGTGTGGGATGGGGGGGGGGGGGGGGGGGGGGACAATTGAGAGATGACTGAAAGGAAGCAAAATCTTTTTCTATTGATTTACAGAAGGAGAAAAGGACATTGGGAGTGAGGCAGATGGACTGAGAGTACAAAACATCGTATGGAAGGTGGGGAGTGTAACAGAGGGCACCATCCCCCTCTCCATCAGTTGTACCGAAGAAGAGAGGAAGGGTTGGAAGAAGGGAACAGAAGTGACTGATGGAGATTATGCTGCTTCTCTTTGTCGTCATTGATTTAAGGAAGGGAGGGGGTAGCGAAAGACAATCGGGGAAGGGAAGTGGGAGAAGGATGGCAATAGATAGGAACTGAGCAGAGAGAGAGTCGTATATTCAGGGATAAATGATGGATGCATGGAAAGGGGAAAGCTATGAGAAGTGATATAACAGCCTGATGGGTGGGGGAGGGGAAAAAAGTGATCTTAAGTAAGAACGAAGATTTAAGAGTACTCAGAGGAACCCTTTATTTCACTTAAGGAGAGTTGGTTAATGAAGGGAGAAGATGACACAGAGAAGAAGAGAGGGAGGTGAGAAATAGTCAGAAGGTTGGGGGGGCGGGTGAAGAGGAAGAGAGAGATGATGAAGAAGTGTTGAAGAGGAGCACAAAAAGAGTTGGAGAGAGAGACACTTCACATTTGGGCTAAGTAGCCTCATCGAGGCGGTATGCAGCTACCAAATGCTCCATGTCGATCTAAATCCCTTTGAAATCCTTGAAACAGCTCAAGTGAAAAAGTGTCTGTGTGTAAGAAAGAGAGAGAGAAACAACTAGAAGATAGAGGGAGGCAGACTTTGAATGTGTGTGTGTGTGTGTGTGTACAAATTTGCGCGCCACTCAGTCGGTCAAAATGTATGCGGAGCAGATTCATAAGAGCAGAATTATAAATGCACGCGATGGAGGACAGACGCGTAACAGACGATCTGTGCAGGAAGAGGAACGGTGTCACTACATCTGAGCAACAGGGATTCTCACGCTCGTTAGACCTGCTAGACTCTTTCACTTCTACTTTCAAAGTAAAAGTGGTGTTTTATTTCGGCTTGAAAATCAAAACGTGACTCGAAATGATTAATGACATATCTAATGTATTTGCTACCTTTGCTAGCTACGTGTTTGCCTCTATTTGGAGTATGATTTTCAAAACCATAATATAGGCTCTTTTTTTTTCTTTTCATGTTTTTCTGAATAATTTTAACATGAAACAATCATTGGAACCATTGTAAGATTTTTATTTTTTTAATGAGGCCCACTTCTGTGCAGAATGCTGCTGTCACAAATGCCATGAGCCTGATATGTGGTGGTTTACTGCGATCTGATCCGACTCCAACACAATAGTCATAACCTTATTATTGATCAGAAAATGGGTTGAAGCAAATCCAACATACTATGTATGTGAATAGACCAGGGGATGGTAGGGTCCACACACTCAGAATAATTGAACTTGCATGCTATATGATAATCCATAGAGGCATAAAACATGTAAATCAGATGTCGTCCTAAATAGTCCATATGGTGACCAACCTCTCCTCACAGAGAAGCTGACTTCTCCTCGTGTGGATTTAATAAAAAGACATGACCCTGGCGTCCAGATGTAGGTTTGTGCTGTTGCAGCTTGCAAGCCAACAAACAATGTTTTGGCAAGAAACCTTTTGCAATCTCAAGTGCACAGAAGCTGCCAAAACATCTGGAGAAATGTGAGAAACGATCTCACGTGCGATTCTGCTTTTACGAACCTGTGAGCTCTCAAAGGTGGACGTGCAGACCGAGCCGCTCTCAGGATGTGGTTTGCGCTGTGTGTGTTTGTGTGTGTGTGTGTCTGCTCCCTCTCCCTTCGGTATCGCTCTCTTCTGCTCGACTTCCGCGCTCTCCTCTCTGCCTCTCCTCTGCTCACTATGCCGTGAAATGATTTTTCACTAGACCATTACCCCAACCAGTGTGCTGCACTACTGCCACAGCCCTCTGTGAGCGAGAGGGAGTGAGTGGGCGTCTGTGTGTGTGTGTGTGTGTGTGTGTGTGTTCAGAGTGTGTTTGGCTGCGTGCATGAAAGAGACTAATGTGTGTATGTACAGTAGCTGCACTTTTTGTTTATGTGGGGGGGAGATAGATTGTTTGCACGTATTGGTACGTGTGTGTGCGTGTGTGTGTGTGTGTGTGTGTGTGTGTGTGTGTGTGTGTGTGTGTGTGTGTGTGTGTGCAGTATGTCCCACTCAAACTCAGCTGTCATAGTTTTGCCCTGCACTGTACTCCTGTCACAGGTGTGAATGCTGAGAGTCTAATATCTGACACACACACACACACACTTGCACACACAGCTACAGACAGACTAATACAGTCAGCGATAGTCGAGCAGGCGAGTTGTTCTTGGGATTCTGGCTCTGGCTTCGTTGTTTTGGGATTGTTAAATGTTCTGCTATCAGCAACTTTCAACCCCAAAAAATGTCAAAGTGCAAAATGTACACACAAGCTAAATTCACTGTATTGTTATATTTGAACACATTTTTATCTGTCGAACAAAAAGGTAACATTTTTATGTTTGTGACATTATTTCGGTGTGAGGTCCTTATTCCTGTCCTCTGAATCTAAAACTGTCCAGTTCTTGTGTTTATTCCAAACCGATCTCACTGCCCCTATAAACTTCTCATGAACAAGCGTATTTGTAGTTACGTATATATTATTACATCATATTTGTAATAAGAAGTAGCACCATTCAGACACCCTCACTACATGCCACTGTGTCTGTAGAACTGTCGACACTTTTCCTGACTTCATGTGCACACATGCACATTCATTACTCACTCATCTGTTTGTGTTTACTCAGTCTGTGGCATCGCACAATAATCTGCTCATAATCCATGTGTATGGAAGCACACAAAGGCATGCACACCTGAGCAGGAGCAAAACAAACCCCATCATACTCTCTCAGTCCATCTGTACTCGGGCACCTGTTACAAACTACCTTTCAAAAGGTTCTATACACGACATTCAGCGCTAATAGATAGTTGCATTAGAGCACCATTATCTCACACCAAAACAAACGCCCCTCTCCTCCATTTGTGTGGCAAAGCCGCCTGAACGCACAGCAGGATAAACAACTAGTGACGAAATAAAAACTCAAGGCAAGCACGATGATCTACTGTACATTCATTGTGGCTGTTCATTTGTTTTATTTTAGAAACATTTGTAACGTATCAACAGCTTAAGAAGCTATTCATCTGATCTGCCAAGTGACCCAAATGATGTAATGATTAGATTGCTAGCTAACCTGCTAACTTTAGCTCACATAAAAACATCGAGTAAAATATGCTTCACGTTTGAACTGCCCTCTGCCATCTCGCCTTTAGAATTCTGTGTGGGAGGTCACTCGGTCTTTTTATAACTGCAGGGAAGGCCGACCGTTTTAAAGGACTCACGTGCACAGTCATGAGGAGTCAACCAAAACAAAGCACCGAGAAGCTCAGATAACAGCACACTGAGACTTCCTTCTCCACTATATCTTATATATATATATATATATATATATATATATATATATATATAAATATACTGTACGTATATATAGTATATATATATACGTAGCAAATAGCTCTTTACTGCTGTATTAATGTTCAAAACCTCATAAATAGCTCCTTTGAAGACAAAGCTAAAGCAATAGTCTGTATTTTTCCTATTTGCCAAAATCCCATCAAGAGATCAAAACCAACATTAAATTGATTCTACAAACAAACCTCCGCAGCCAAAGCTTGATATATGTTATTCATCGTTGCCAAAGACCTCCATTGTCGTCCAAACCTAATTGAACACACATAAGATAAGATAAAAACAGATATTCCTTTAATAAGACCCGCAGTGGGGAATTATTGCAGGATTACAGCAGCAGACGGGTAAAGTGCACACAAAAGACACACAGTAAAAAATAAAAAAAAACAGTAATAAAAAAAACATTAAGAATCCACAACAACAATATTATGTATACAGACAGAATTAAATGTATTTATATTGCACCGGTTGAAGTGATTCAATTGAATATAGTGTGTGTTATGGTCTACTGGGAGCTCGGCTGGTTGTGCAGCCAGACAGCAGCAGGAAGGAAGGACTTGCGGACACCGAGGATGAATCGGTTGTTCCTTCTTTACCACGAACACGCGCTGGAGTTTATTTT
>NC_136603.1:6675779-6723279 GCF_910589615.1 Taurulus bubalis | reverse complement strand
GAAATAACTAGCCGGCTGTGTGCATCTAGTGTCTGCACGCCTGTATACCTGTTCATATTATTCCGAGTGAGTCCATAAATAGCTGTAGGGTTGCTTAGTCAGGTACCGTGTGTCTGACGTGAAGTCACTTAACTGGAGCGCTGGCTACGTTGTGCGAGTGCGAGACGAGACTTTGATGGCTCTAAAATTAAAACATGAGCCAGCAGTGGATGATGTTTCCATGCCTAAAGCACAAACACTAGCTAACAAACTGTCAGCAAATGTCACTGCATGAAATAGAGAGGAGTCTGTCGAGGGGATCGTGTATATATTGCTGCGCTATAAAAACGACTCAGTGTTTTGGTCATTAAATATATCAGAAAAACAAAACAAAGGCGCTTTTTCGCCAGAGTCCTTAAACAGGATTTTAAACGTGGCAACCCTTTTTTAAATTTAAGTTTGAGTTTAAGTTATCTAATGGTAAATATGAATTTTTGTGTTATTTAGTCCAACGTCTTTCTCCCATAGAGAACTTCAGTTCTCTTGCTCAGACATTCAGATTTATGACGTGTGCTCAAAATTCGGAAAATAGCATTCTTAACTCTCTTAAGAGCTGAGAGTTTTTTCATGGAAAGTGAACAGCGACAACATTTTTGCAAAGCAGTAATGAAAATGATGCAGTGCGAGAGAGAGAGAGAGAAAGAGAGAGAGAGAGAGAGAGAGAGAGAGAGAGAGAGAGAGAGAGAGAGATGCATGACATTCAGCAACCATTACTGTCTGGACTTAAACCTGGAAGGTTGGGGTTAAATACTTTGTGTCTTGGCATGAATGGATGCATGAACATGTATGAAACAACTTCAATGGTTAGTACGCACACATGCGTATTACGCGTATGGGTGTGTGTGTGTGTGTGAGAGAGAGAGACTCGGTCATTCTGAGGTCAGTAGATGGCTATCAGAGTGTTTGTATGGTCAACATTAGCAGGTTGCGCCCCAACCATGTGTGCCCCATTACTTCCCCATTTACACATTCTCGCTCTCTCTGTCTCTTACACACACACACACACACACACACACACACACACACACACACACACACACACACACACACACACAACCCTGTACTTCTGTACTTGTGAGGACACTCCTTGACATAATGCATTCCCTAGACCCGAACCTTCACCTTATTCTAACCTGAACCTTAAAACCAAGTCTGAACCCCCAAACAGGTCTTTGAAAGTTTGTTCGTAGGAGACGACCGGCCCAAATGACCTCACTTTCTGAAAAATGTCCCCACGCTCAAGGTCTCAAACTCAATTTTGTTCTCACAAAGATAGCTGCACACACACACACACACACACTGGTAGACAGGGAAAGAAAAGAGAAGAAGAAAAAAAACTAAGTTGACAGGAACATTTGCGGTAATTCAATTCAGTTTATTTTTGTATAATATAATCAATAAAGAAAGAAAGAAAGACACTATATAACCCTACAAAAAATGACAATATGTGTTATAACCCACTAATATCACAAACTGATTCACTTGTCTCATGTACGTGAGTTTCAAAGCACATACGACTGGACTAAGTCGGCTTCGATTAAAAACAGGATTTTGTTCTCCACGGATCTCTGTTGATAGCAGCACACGGTTGTTTGAAACGCAGCCTTGACCCAATTGGATTAGCTGAACACACTTACCCATTTGTCCTTATTATTACTCTTATTAGATTAAAAGAGCCAATAGGAATTGCTGCCCAGGTTTCTGGGAAGGCTGTCACTTCCTCATTATAATGCTAATTGGATGGTTAGTAATTAGAAAGCAGATGTTGTATTCAGTCTCTGTGTCTCTTTAAGTCACATTGCTTCATTTATTTCCTGCTTTCTGCCATTCCTCTTTGCATCTTCCAGCCCCTCCTCTCCTCCTTCTCCTTCTCATTCTCTCTGAACTTGAGGTGAAAAGGACATTGTTGAATATTGTTTCACTCTGCCGAAGGGGGGAAATGAAATGGGAATGTGTCTCACTCCTCTCTCTGTCTCTCCATCTCTCTCTTGAGAAGACCTCCCAACCAGGCCCGAGAGTTTCCCAGACCACTTTACAACTGCGGCACAATCCACCCCATTGTCCAGTTGTTTTTCTGTGTCTCTGGACTCAGCGAGTCTCTGCTTGTTTGTTAGCCATGAAGGGGACACCAAGAAAGACCCCCACCCCCACCTCCTTCCATCTTGCTTTTTCTGTCTTGACCCTATCTTGTTTCTTGCTCCTAGTGTTTCTGATGTGTTCACCCGTTGCTGCTTTACAGGGTTCTGGTCACAGCTTTGATCTTGATCTTGGACTCTTCGAAAATTGGGTTACAGCCCGTAATGTGTTGCACAACCATGGGGTCTCCGCTCGACAAGTGTGTGTGTATGTGTGTGTGAGAGATATGCTTTCATATGTCTGGACCCTGGGGTGAAGGAGGAAGTTTTTCTTTCAGGTGCCAGCCGGCAAAGCTTTAACAGGTTTTTTTTGGGGGGGTCTGCTGGCGTTGAGTTGATGTTGAGTGATCATGTGATCATGTGAAGTGAAGCAGGTCTGCTACAAGTTGTGAAATACCACACTTTTTGAATTGTGGTATAAAAAGACGCCTTCGGTAGATTACTCATTCTGTCCTTCCAAAATGTGAACATCTTCATTTTACGTCTTGCTAGTTTAATGGCTGGCGTTTGCCTTTACTTCATGGCACTTAACTCATCACCAGAAATGTGGGAAATGCATCAAGGAATGTTACATTATTATTTATGTCTGTCTGAAGAACAAGAAGATCGTCCGCGCTTCATACTTTTCAATACTTGCAGCTGTGAAATGTTAACATCTGGCTGCAGGCTAATGACCATCTGCTGTTCCTGTGCTGCTACAAGCTTAGTTTTTTTTTCTTTCCAGGAATTCTCAAACTTCTATTTAAAAGTTAAATGATAATTAAATGTGTTTCTGCAGGGATGCAAAGTTCTATCTCCCAATGACCAACGATAAACAATGAAAAGCGGCACGATGAGCGTGTGCAACAAAGTAGCTCATGTCAAAATATTTGACGCCAAATGGAACGCGTCATAAATTGTTTTGATGATTTATGAATCTGTTGAAACAGGAAGCAGCTCATATTACTGCAACAGGCAGGGGTTTGACATAACAAAAAAAAAAGGCTGTGGTTGTGGTGGTCAAGTTAGTGAATGGATGCACATGCTTAACTGCATCTCCAGTGCCATACTTTCAGTGCTAAAGTTGCAAATACAATTCATGTTTTCAATGAAAATGAAATGTAACATAAGTAGGTAATGCAGTTGCTTGTGCACAGGTGTAGTGACACGCATAACTTTCCTGAAGGCGCCACACAAACACTGAGATCCTGTTTGTGCGTATGTGTGTGTGTCCCACCTTAAAAGTTGTTCACATCAATCCGTGTGTGTGTCAATCCCCCATCTTGCTGTTTCAAGCACTATGTCACAACTCCTCTTCATGCACCAAAATTAGGCTATCGGGGGTTCGTAATTCTGTCAGCAATTTGTATCCCGTGGTCATGCACAGAGCAAAATGTCCCCAGCTTGAAACCATTACGTGTTGCTGAGGGGAAACCTTATTGGCTCAAGATGTGAGATAATGGAGGCTATTTGTATGGGATATGGCATTATCAGTAATGGATTTCATGGGGTTTAAGGAAGTCGCCCACTATACTGCCTAAGTGGTTATGTATGATACTGCAATAACTGAATGTCATCTTTACTTTGAAGAATTTCAGCCGGTATAAATGGACATGGCCCATTCATGTACGTACAAGCTTTCAGCCAATTCATTGCAACCGGGATGAATCTGTCTTTATGGCTGCTGCACGTTCAAGTGTCCAGAAGTTGATATTGCTGGTGACGAGGTTTGCACCATTCAACATGAATTATGGCTTCATTTGATGTTGCCATTTTCGAGAGGACCCTGAATGGTTATTATTTCCTCTGATATGAGAGCTTGGGAATATATATAGTTTGTATAGGTGCATATCAGAGAGGTCAAAAGCAATTTACTGGAATAGCTCCTTCACAAAGAATATATATTTCATATATTCTTCAGTATTCTGGCACAGATTTGTATTGATAGTTTTTTTTAAATAAAATGGAAATGTAGTAATAAGAATCCTTGTATTTTGTATCATCAATTGTTTATTAGAAAGACGTTTCCCACTCATTTGCTGTCTATCTTTGGCTGACATTTGGCTCACATTATAAGGGTTCCTATTTGTAAGAGAGTAGGACTCCTGTCATCGTAAAACACACAAACCTGCTTTGTTGTCGTAACTCTCTGTCTGATAACAATATTAACTGTTGATTTTAGACTGAATGTGTCCTTGGTTTCTCGTAGTAACTCATCTAAAGGGTAGATGGTATAATAAACACAGATTAATATGTATTTAACATTGATTAAAGTCAAATTGAATTCTTTTTCAAGGACACAGGGAGCTGCAGTCACACCGGAGCCACGTATTGGGCCGAGTCAGCAGTTAATGTCCGTGTTTGTGCACGTGTTCTGTTTGTGATGCCGACCGAGAGACGTTTACTTTGTGCTCGTGGCTGCAGGCGGGCCCATGTGGTAACGCCACTTGTTTACACCCGCTTCTTTCCCAGATGTGAGCGTAGTTAGATCACAGAGATGTCGTTTATGGATCTCAACCTCAACTCCAAAATTCTGCGTGTGCACATTTCCGTTGTGATTGGAGTCCATGAGCAACGGGCGAGGTGAGAGAGTGAGCGCATTGGAACAGGAGCTGCAGAGACATGAACAAAGGTCTTGAAAGACGTTCAGTCCTGAGCTCACCTCCGGTTGACCAGAATTTATTTTTTGCTGTAGATTGTCAGCCTCCATGTTTTTTTGGCTACCGCTTCATTGCACGGTTTTCAAATGGCATGGCCGTGTTATGATGGGATGCGAAACGCCACTCCAAATCCCCTTTTGTTCTGCCCTCTCTGTGTTTCCGAGGCAACGGTCTCCTACCATCTGGAAGGCCCTCGTCCCTCAGTTCCTCTCGCTTTCCTCTAATGGGTTTCTCCTCTGTCCTTCTCCATCTCATTTTCTTTTGGTACGGTTTCTCTTTTTAGTTTGACAGAATTTGTGTTGTTTTTTACTTTTCTATGCTCTTATTCGATTCTCTCTCCTGTTTTGCACATTTCTCTCTGTGGCTTTGTCCTCATACTTTTCACTTTAAGCACTTTCTATATTACAGTATTCTTTCATTTGCTCGCCGCTGTCCTCTTCTTATCCTCCTGTGGTCTTTTCCATCTAGTTCCCTGCTGGCGTTTTTTGTCTTTTTTTTCCTTCCTCCTAACACTTCAGCCGTGTTCTTTAAAACAAGTCTTCTGTATTATGCAGCCTCACACACGCTCAGACACACACGGCATAACTTACATGCACAAGGGAATGTAATCATGTTAGTTTCCTGGACTAGTCCGTTTGTAATTCATGACATCCAGGCGGATTAATCACATATGACAGAACTTTATTGACAAAGACAGATAGGAGCCCTTGAAAGGTGTTTAGTTTCATTCAAACGTGAACAGTATGAGCAAGCATCCGGTGTGTGTGTGTGTGTGTGTGTGTGTGTGTGTGTGTGTGTGTGTGTGTGTGTGTGTGTGTTCCTCTAAAGTAGGGCCCATTATTCTCAGCAGATGCTGACCTACAGCATGCCAGTTCTCTGGAGGGCAGCGCTTGTCTCTCTACTTTTTTTTCCCATTCCCCACCTCTCCACCATTAATTTTCTTTATTGTCCCTGCCTTCTCATTTTCTGCTCCCTTTCTTCCTCCTTTCATGTTTTCCTTCCGAGCTCCACGGGACATCATCCATCTGGGAGATTTCATCTCTCCTACCTGTATTCCTATTTGTCACTGCTTTTTCCTCAGCTTGTGTGTGGAAGTCTCACTCTTGTTTCCATCGTATTCTCTCCCCCGCGTCTCCCCCCCTCCATCCTCCCCCCATTGTTGAACTTTTTACTTGTCAGAAAGTAGTGCACATGCCACTGAGACTACTTTTTATGCTCCTGCACCGGCAAAACTTGTGGCCGGAGGCATTGTGTGTTTGGGTTGTCCATTCTCAGGACTAATTACCTCATGAACAACTTGAGGGGATTTCTTCAAATTTTGGAACGAACGTCCATATGGGCTTTTAGATTAGGGATTTATTAGATTGTTTGCAGTCAAAGGTCACTGACAAAACACGGTTTGGGCCGAAGCTCAAGAATTCATAAGCTACTTATGAAAATTAATAAAAAATGTCTCACAGGATAAAATGCTGAAGTGATAACATTTTTTTGCGGGACATTAATGCACACATTTTCACTCTCAGAATCAAAATGGTCAATTCCTCAACATGTGCCAAACACACAAAGTTGAAAAAACGTTTCTCTCCTGTCCAATATATAAAGTACCCACGGATAATAATAATAGAATATAATAAAAGTGCAAATAGATTAAAAAAAAACATTGAGACAACATATATATATTAAGAAAAGCCATAGAATTCTGACTGCAATAAAACAGTAGATATTAAATGTTGTGTTGTGCAGAGAATATGGAGCCACAGCCCTTGTCTTTTTCCTTCCTCCTCCTCTTCCTCCTCCTCCTCCTTCCCCTCTTCCTCCCGTCCCGTCTGTCTCAGCCCGTCCCCCGGTTACACCTATTTGTCTTCTGTTGACGCTATCTTCCAATCCTCTTTGCATTCACCTCCCTTCTCCCTGTCCTTTGCTCTTTGCTATTATCAGGGAATACCGATGAAGAGTTTAGTCTTTAGTGGCTTGCTCTTTGTCTGGAAACTTCTTGTTGGTTGTTTGGTTTGAACACAAATTTGCCCCTGCCGTGAAGTCGTCAGTATTCAGCTCCTTGGCACCGACACGATTAGCATGCATGTCAACAAAACACACGGTCGCGTCTTCATCTTACTTAAACAATTCCCAGTGAAATACTGCCTGATCTTTATTTTTGGCACACTCTCAACCCTCCATTCAACCTGTCTCACCAGGAACATTTGACTCTCTTTAAGCCTCTTGTTGACCGTGGTCGCGAAACCACTGCAGCTCATGACAAGCACATGACAAGTACATGATCTGAAGACTACTATTTACTGATTGTCGTTTTCATAATAAGAGGTGACATAAACAACCACTGCTTCAAAATGTGGTTGCACCAATTTCAGCGGTCGTGAACATGTTATATTTAGATTGCTCCTACAATAGAAACCGTATTTCCAAAAGCAGGGTGTGTCATCAGCTGACTTGTTATATTACTATGTGTGCTCACAAGTTACAAAAGGACCCGTTGATGACTGCAGCATCAAGTGCATGGGAGCCAGGGTGCTACTGAGGAGTTCAGAGTTTAGAAAGCACAAGAGCAGCTCTGTCCTGCTCCTTAATTTGGTTTGGGAAAGTTTACACTCCGGCAACTCCGGTCAAACTTGTGTTGGATAGTTTTACATTTGATGAATTCATGAGTTTGTCTTCATCCTCAAATTATGTTCTTGTGTAAATGAAAAAAACTAAAATATGCTGTTTAAAAATACAAAAGAAAGCATGAACGGTTAATGTTTGTGTTACTGTAATAAGCATCCAATCCAAGGGTTATGACAGAACAAGTAACATTAAGATTATATTCTATTTTTATAAGGCTTAACCTTGTTTAATGTGAAGGCTAACTAGCTCTACCTTATACAACGTGGACAAGGCTATATATATATATATATATATATATATATATATATATATATATATATATATATATATATATATATATATATATACTACTAGTTGTGAGGAAGCAAACCTTTTGCCTGGGAGTTGCAGCTTTTAGCTTCGTTCTTTAAGCATGATGTTGTGTATACAGCCATCATGTTCATAATGTAGACCCTTTTGCACTTAACTTTTTTATTTTTTTATACAAAGCAGCTGAGTTTTAAACACATTTATTTTATTTATGTTTTTAACCTTGAAAGCCAACAGATGCTTTTCGTAAAATGAAATCACAGGCTGATAAACTTGATCCCGTCATTAATATAATGTATTTGTTCCGGCCGATTGAAAGACCCTGAAGGTCAGCTGTTCTTAGCCCATATCAGCCATGTCCATAAAAATACAACATTGCGTTCGCTTTGCTTTCACTGCAGTTGCCGGGTTATCAATGTCCCCAAATGGTTTGTCAAATGTACCAAATGGTAACGAGGGTTTGAATGTTTTGTCTATGTATTTGGTTATGCCCCCTAATCCCGGTTGATAATACCCTTCCTTGGCCTTTGACCCCATCTTCTAAGTGTTTGATGGGAGCTGATGGAGTATCATATGACCTTAAGGGGTCAGGAGTCTAGGGAGGTTTAGGGCTCTAACACACACACACACACACACACACGCACGCACACACACACACACACACACATACACACGAGCACCAAAACAAACCACATTGACAGCTGAACCAACAGAATTCCATCTCTGACATACACACACACACACACACACACACACACACACACACACACACACACACACACACACACACACACACACACACACACACACAGTATGTAACCACTTAACCATAAGTGGGAAAACAGCTTAGTGTCTTATTGGGCTTCTCCTAATAAAAACTCTCTCTGCTGCTTCACTCCAGTGACTCAGCTCTGCTCTGTTAAGAGTTTGTTTTTCTCCCACTACTCCCAGTAAATACAGTTCCAGATGCCACGTATACTGTACTTGTGTAGTTTGTTTTCACGCGGCAGCTTCCTGTGCTCTAACTCTAAAACTGACGGTCATGCTGAAAGCCTTGACTCTCTGCTTTGTGCTTTAACATCTTAGTCGACTGCAAGAAAACCACAAAGACAAACCAATGATTTAAGATGATATTGTCAAAGCTGGTATTGTTTTGCTATTGTTCTGTGGAACCACTATTTTAAATGGTACATGCGGTGTTGTGCCCTCATGTTTGTGTCATAATCACCTCTCAGGATCCTCCAGAAGGAGCAGATGATGTCATTGGATATGCAGCATAAATGTGCAAAACTCATTTAATGTTTAAATCTGTACTTCACAGAGTTCATCACTTCACCAAATAGGTGAAAATAAAGCATTTGCTTTAACTGCTTTTAATATGGAATGTTGTTATGGAAGGACATAAGGCATTTGAAGATATAATCGACAGTATTTTGAGATATATGGTTCAAAACCAATATAAAATGTAATTTGCTGAATAAAAAACTCGGGATGTCACGCAGGTTCCATCTATATTCCAGTAGAATCTTTTCCTGAGATGGAAGATAAAGTATTTCTCCTCCCTTCATTATTTTTCACTTAAGCTTTTATTGCCTCATTGTTTGGACCATGATGCATCTGTGATTAAAGCTTCATAATGAAGTATCACATTAGGAGGATGGAACTAAGTTAGACTCAGTTCAACTCCGGGGACATTACATCACAGCATCTCCGCTCTCAGCAAATGACATTACGACAGCAGTCGTGGAACCGTTTGAGCTATTAATCTGGTTTTATTACCAGACTGTCAAAATATCGTGACTCCCATTGACAAATAATCTGACGCCGTTGAATGCAATTTAAATATATGAAGTGTTTTCTCAACCTCAAACCTCAAATCTGTTTTAAATGGGTACGAGCACGAGGTGAAGACTCGGCTCTATAAAGACTCATGAAGAGATAACTGAATTAAAGCTGCATTAAATCTCCTCCTCTTTCTCCTGCTCACTTTGAATATCGCTCTTTATTCCCCCTCTTTCTCCCTCCCTCCTTTCTTTTTTTCTTTTCTCACCTCTTCTGACCCTCCCCCTCTCATCTGAAACTTTTCCTCTCTTCATATTTTGAGGCAGTGTTGTTTTTGTTTGGTTTTATTGAGACGATCCATCTCCGACGCGGCTGTCATTGAGTCTCAGGAGTTTTTTAATGTGTTGTGTCACATCGCGACGTCTTGTCTCTCTTTCTTAAAAGTATTTGTGTCTCTCTCTGAGACAGGCTGGGATGATCGATGGTGTGTATGTGTATGTGTGTGTGTGTGTGTGTGTTCCCACTAGTATAACAGCTGTATCCAGCCCTTTTAGAAAGAGTAAGTGAAGCGTGTGTTTATGAGAGAAAGGGGCAGGTGCAGAGGACATATAACAACTCCTTGTTTCCTCAGAAATCCCTTAAATACCAGAGAATTAGAACGGCTCGCGTTACTCTCAATTACTGCCAGACCTGGAGAGAAATCTTGCAAATTATCCTTTTGAATATCTAACCTTTGTCCCGAATGCATCTCGGTAACTCACACTATTTAAGAAGGCATCCCTGAACAGGTATTACGTAGTTGAATTTCACTTCAAACTGAGCCCCTGATGGCTTTCCTGTTCTGCTTGAAACGTTTTCAATTCTTTCGTTTTGCTTTGATTACTCTCTCAATTATGTTAAACTAGTTGTTGCATGTGCCAGGAAGCTGTTCTCATTCATTACATCTGTTTCTGTCTTTCTCTCTGTCTCTCTCTCACACACACACACACACACACATACATATGCTCACACACACACACACACACAGACCACCAGCCTCCTCATTTGGTCTTAACTCCTCTCCAGCTGTGTGCCAATTTGCCTCCTCCAGAGTACGTGGAGTTTGGGAGGGGGTGATTAGGAGCTAGCACTGCATTCGAGCTAAGGTTTGCACTGTGTGTGTGTGTGTTTGTGTGTGTGTGTGTGTGTGTGTGTGTGTGTGTGTGTGTGTGTGTGTGTGCCAGTAATGGGTTCCATCCTCATTACCCCATAATCCCCAGCTGCTGTGCAGTTTCTGACTGGGTTCCTGAAGGGAGAATTCCAAACTTGCCAACGGATTTACAGTGGATTCCCCAAAGATTCCCACTGGATTTCCACCCCATTCCCAATCTGGCATCTCTCTGACGACTCTAAAGCTGCAACTAATGATTATTTCATTTACAACGACTGTGTAATATATATATGTATGTATTTTTTGGCTAATCAAATAATCCTGAAAAGCGTTAGTGATTGTGAAAAACCCCCCATCACATTTTCTGTGGCAAAGGTAACTTTTTAAATTGCGAGTCAAAATGCAACAGCCCAAACGGCCTCCTATTATAAGGAAATGAAACTGGGAAACAACTTAAAGTTACTGCAGGGAACTTTTGCCCGGTTATGAAACAGATTTAATGCTGATGCCTCTATACGACCTACACAAGTAAACGAGACCATCAGGGAGACGATTGTCTATTTCTTTTTTTCCTTTTTCTTCATTCCTGTCATCTGGTCCAACGCAAAATACAAATTAAACGTTTAACAGCACGCAGATCTCCCTCAGCTCAGATTTAAGCGGGGCCTCCGGCAGAGAATAAGCACAAATTGGTCAGGTATACTACAGTAGGTAGTGCAGCAGTTTGTAGATGTAGCCACAGAAAGATCACACAGGTGAAATAAGAGCTCGGTGATGAGATTTTTAGGTCTCTGATCTGCCAAATTGTCTCTATAATTACAGACAAAATACTTTCCTCTGGCTCCATGTTTCTCTCTTGTCTTGTTTCCTTCATCTTCACACCTCCTTTCATTGACCTTTTCTCTCTATTTACAGGTTTGTCTAATTAGCGTTGTATCATATCTATTATAGTGTCCTAATAAGTGACTGAAAGCCCTACAAATTACGACAAATCATGGTGCATATTAAACAGGTAATAGATAAGTGAAGCATTTGCTCACAAATGCTGCTGCTGACTCTTAATTAGCTTTACCTTTTTAGAGTCTTTTTCTCCCTTGATTGTATTTTCCTCGCCACTCTACCTCTCTTCTTATCCTTGTGTTTTATCTGCATCTCACCCTTGTACCTCCCCCTACACTCGTCCTTCCCTCTCCTTCTTACTTTCTATCTTATCTCCCTCTCTGCCTCCCTGCCCTGCCTTCTTCACCTCCCCGTCACCTCTCCGCTGCTCTTATCTCTGCCTCGGTGACATTATCGGTGCCAGGGGCCAAACTCAGAGTGACAGATCGACTGACTGATACGGCCGTCGGTACGCAGGCTCAGGGATGGCCGGCAAGCCATGCAGATCAGCCGGCAGGCAGACTTGTAGCCATAAAACCTCTAAAAGGAGAGCGAGGGAGGCAGGCAGACACATGGACAGACGGGGCAGCTGGCAGACTTGCGTGTTGGTCGGCCTTCCAGCGGGAGAGAAGCAGACGAAACGGCTGTGGATCTCAGGAAGGGGAGACATTTGAGACATGTAGCTGATACGCGTCACGCAGCCGGAGTGACTTACAATACGTGTAGCAGAATGAGTCGAAAACCAGAAGACAGACAGGTTGACAGACGAGAAAAGCAGAAATGTAACGTGTGTGCGTGTGTGGGGTGTGTGTGTGTGTGTGTGTGTGTGTGTGTGTGTGTGTGACTCTCAGGACCGATATGGAGCCAGGAGGGGCAGAAGCAGACATCCCAAACATGATGGGCATGTAGTTAGTTATACACTCTCCACTGCTGACCACCCAAATTGACACACACTGGCGTCAGCATGGAGACCACCAGCACTGTGTGTGTGTGTGTGTGTGTGTGTGTGTGTGTGTGTGTGTGTGTGTGTGTGTGTGTGTGTGTGTGTGTGTGTGTGTCTGCTCTGTGCAAGTATTTATGTACAAATCTGTGTTTGAGTTAGTCGGGCTGTCTCGCGGTGGTTGTGTGTACATTAACGTTATCTCCAGGCAACAGGTCAACTCTCTGATTGGCTGAAGGCTGTGGAGCCCCGCCCACCTAACAATGTATGTCAACGATAAGTGTCATTATGACACTCAGTGAGAGTGAACACATTTATATAGAAGTGCAGGCTTCAGTACACATTATTTTGTAAGTATATTAATCCAAACTGCGAGGCAGTATGAATTTAATAAAAATTGAGAAAGAACAGGATATATATATATATATATATATATATATATATATATATATATATATATATATATATATATATATTATATTATATATATGCGCTCATTTAATCTAGAATTGTCTGTATGTACGTGAACAAACAAGCATAAATACACAAACAAAAATAGAATAGAAGATTAGTTTTGAAGAATAGAAATTAAAGAGGGGAAAATAGAGATGGAAAAGCAGATGGGTAGATTGAGAAAGGATGAAATGGATGAAACAAATGTAGACAGATGAAAGAAAGAAAAACAGAACGGCTCAGATAAAATGTAATACCTCATAATGTTGGCTGTGTGGACGACATATGTTTGTGTACTTGCTTTCCACCGGGCACAAGACATTGATATCTATAGACAGGCTTGTACTGGATTACCACAGCTGTGTGTGTGTGTGTGTGTGTGTGTGTGTGTGTGTGTGTGTGTGTGTGTGTGTGTGTGTGTGTGTGTGTGTGCGTGTGTGTGTGTGTGTGTGTGTGTGTGTGTGTTTTAACTGAGCCCTGTCCTTCTTAAAACTGTCACATGTCACTTATATTCTGTTGCTATGTGATCTTTGGCCGGGATGGGCCGCTGTGCGTGCCTCTCTCTCTTTCTCTCCCTCTCTCTCTCTCTCTCGTTCTCTCCCTCTCTTTCTCTCTCTCTCTCCCTCTCTCTCTCTCTCTCTGGTCCAAAACAAATAGTTTTCAGCAGCTTTTCATGAATATTTAAGCCATTTAGTCAACAGAGAAACTGGCAAAAACTGCAGCAGTAGTATTCTTTAGTTCTAATTAAAATACATGAAAAGAACATCACAAAGCAAACAAAAGCTGTAGCATGATGTTCTCGGTGCCAGCGTTGGTTTTAGTGACAGAGATTCCAGGCAGAACGAGAGGTTAGAGCTGCTTCTACTGAATAGTGTCTTGGAGGCAAATCATGTTTATTTCCATTCAATGTGGTTTTATTGGCATGAAGGTTTATTTAAAAAAATAACAATGTTGCTAAATATACAAAATATTCAAAATACAGAAGTACCCAATAATATGAATATCAACAAAATATGAATACAGTATGATTGTTACATAATATGTATGTATTACAATTACATTTTAACAAACGCGTGTGTGTGTTATTTCACTATTTGCCGTTTTTACCGGTTTTTTTTTTGCAGTTTTGGAAAATTATACTCGCTAGCAATGAAAATATTAACAAAATATGTATTAGCTTCCTCTTTATTGACACACAATATAGCTCTAGTCTCTAGCTCTAGTCTTCGAGTCGGCCCTGGGAGACTGTGGTTGAGGGAGTGAATGGACCTGGACCGACACACACCTGTTTATGTTTGTTGCAATGCCGATACAAATACTAAATGTCTTAGAAAATACAAAATGTGTGTGTTATACTTCTTAAAACTTAGTTTTCTTACGACATCATTTGTTTAAAATTGTCCTTTTCCAGACGAGGTCCGTTGGATGCGACTGACTACTCCATGCAGCCGTGGGCAGGTCATTACCCCGGACCCCCCCAGGTCCCACAGGGGTACCCTCAGTCCCCCTCCTACCCCAACCCGCAGTCTGCCCCGTCCTACTCCGGCTACCCACCCGGTCCACCATACGCACGGCCAGGTGACCCTCGGGGCGTCGACCCTGGGTACTATCCCCACCCCAGGTAATTAAAGGAGTTGCTTCATATCACATGACCCAGGATGCTGAACCCAGAGCTTAAACTCCTCCATGAAATACAGAGTCCTCTTTGATTCAAATAGCTTTGCTCATTTTAGCTTATTTCTGTTGAACCATTCACACCTGTCCTCACAGTCGTGCTCATCGGGTGATAATGGTGGACGTGTTGTTTTCTGCTCCCAGCTCCCAGCAGAGAGGCCCCTTGAGGCAGGATGTTCCTCCGTCTCCTACCCCTCCGCTCCGTGGACCACGGTACGACACCATGGCACGTGGAACCGCGGGTGGAGGTTACAGGTAGGATGAATATGAGCCTCCTTTGTTCATCCATTTAACAGCTGAAGAGACTTTTAAAATGTAAGCGTATGAGAAACAACACCTCGCCGTACAAAATGAGTTGTATAACTACAAAAGGAGCATCATTGTGTAATACACATCTACATCAGTACATATTAAGTAAGACCACAAGACTTCACTGTACCCTGAGAACATGTTTGATTGGTTACAGGCACATGGTGGATCCCAGTCCAGACCAGTATGTCTATACTGGGGAGGGAGGAAGACAGCAACAGCAACACCAAACCAACCCAAGACAGAAGAATGCCATGACTGCAGCTGTGTAGACGAGTCGGGTCCAGAGATGAACACGAGCCCAAAGCTCACTGCTTTGTGTTGTGCAGCTCTTCTGCTTGCAATGAAATCCAGTTGAAACCTTTTAATGGTGTGATTTGAATCACCATCATTATCAAACACTGTCTGCACTGTTTGAAGTATATGGTAATACACAGACAAGCAAGGTAAAGGAGGTTAATTACAGAGTGGCCGGCGTGAAGCATAATGTCTTGTTGTTTGAAGTCATTTAAATTGCTCTGAGTCTTCCCGCAGTATAAAATTAGCAGGGTTTTTACTTTTCACTATACTCTGATTAAGTCGTCTCTTTCAAGAATCTGTCAGAGCCACAAAGATAATTGGATCTGTTTAAATTAAGGCCTGCATACGGCTCTACACACTCTCATATTGTACCTGGTGGTTCTACTGCTGCAGCTCCACAAACACCAATGATACATTGTATTCTACATGATACATTGTATTCTACATGGTACATTGTATTATACATGGTACATTGTATTATACATGTTACATTGTATTCTACATGCTACATTGTATTCTACATGATACATTGTATTCTACATGATACATTGTATTATACATGTTACATTGTATTATACATGGTACATTGTATTCTACATGGTACATTGTATTCTACATGGTACATTGTGTTCTACATGGTACATTGTATTCTACATGTTACATTGTATTCTACATGTTACATTGTATTCTACATGTTACATTGTATTATACATGATACATTGTATTCTACATGATACATTGTATTATACATGGTACATTGTATTATACATGGTACATTGTATTCTACATGTTACATTGTATTCTACATGGTACATTGTATCTACATGGTACATTGTATTATACATGGTATATTGTATTATACATGTTACATTGTATTATACATGGTACATTGTATTCTACATGTTACATTGTATTATACATGGTATATTGTATTATACATGTTACATTGTATTATACATGGTACATTGTATTCTACATGGTACATTGTGTTCTACATGTTACATTTTAGAGTGCATGCTACATTGTATTCTACATGTTACATTGTATTCTACATGTTACATTGTATTCTACATGTTACATTGTATTATGCATGTTACATTGTATTATACATGTTACATTGTATTTTACATGTTACATTGTATTCTACATGAGTACAATGTAACATGTAGTAACACGATGGCCTGCTGGTCTTGTTTAGTGGCTGTAATCTTGTGCGATGAAGCCACATTTATTCTTGAGACTGAGGCGGTTTGTGTTTACAAAGAAAGGTGTTTGTCAGGCATTTAGTTTCCTCCTGAGTTGAGACGTAGAAGATGATGGAAACTGTTTCCGTGTTGCAAAATGAGTCTGGAGAAATCCTTCTTTGCTCTGTTTAGTAACGGCTGCTGAAACAAAAAAGATGGAGGTATCATAACTCTACAATTACAAAAAAAATGATGTTTCCATTTCGTCAGATTGAAGGGCGACAGTAACCGTATGTTATGAAATGAAGGGCATTTTGAGAGCTATTTTCTCAACTTGTGAAACAGGGAGAACGCCACTATACCACTCTTTATGAAAGTATAGATTGTTTACTTGTGACTAGTCTGATGTATCACGTACAGCATTGTTAATTCAATCAATTATGTAAACATATGAATAATCAAAATGCTCCAAAGCACAGAAGAGCAGTGTGTTATCTTCACTTGTAATAATATGTTTTTAATAATTCTATGATTGCCTTTTCATTTTATACAAACTATTTCTCTCAGTAGGGATGAGATACTTTAGTCCAGGACTAGATTTAATCTGAGCCTGGCTGTTCCTGCCCTAGAATTATCTCGTGATAACCACTTCGACCACTGTAGATGTAATGGTCATCACGTTTGTCTTTGAATAGGCAAATCTATTCAAAGTGACCTCTCCTTGAATGTGTGTGGAGCTCTTAGATGACGTCATCAGTACTCAATCCACGGTACAACCTGTGTGTATTGCATCAATCCTGCCTGATTGGAGTTTTTGCTCACTTTTTTGTTTTTCCATCAAACATCCAATTCAGAGATAATCCATTCTGGAAGAAGCTCCGATAAGAACAAGACGATCATTTTGTAACAATGCTGAGAGCTCCTGTTTCACGCCAAGGCAAGAGGCTTCCAACACTTCATTTTGCATCGCGAAAGCTTTTTATTGCCGTCTGCTTCTCTAATGGAGGTGACTCAATTATGGGGTGAGAGCACACATGTGATTGCGGCGCTTAAACGTGATGGACAGCAGCGTTGCATCATTCTTTCTCTCTACAAGCACAAAAAGCAAGCAGGCTCAGAAGCCTCCACTATGTTTCAATGCTACGGACAGAGCACCCCTCAGTCTGAAAGTTACCTTGTCTGTGTATGCCGCGTACTGGAGGTTGCGATGGATGTTCATGGGACATCTCTGTGACCTGGTGGTGGTGGTGGAGGCGTCACCGTACGCTGAAGGGCTGACGAGTCCCGTTGAAACCCGAATTGAGCTTCAGAGTGCTCCTCTCGGTGCTGCGTATCCATTTAGCCACTTACTAAACCATCAATTAAGTGGAAGTGAGAGTCCAACATCCAACATGTCTGTGTTTCACTCCACAAAGCACAGCAGCATTCCTTTCAGTGGAGATTCAATGTTTGAAAAGACACTTCAGGATCACGTGAATTGCATCTCCGTCAATGTGACAGATGAAGGAAATCCCGCTGATGTTGAAGCAATAATTAAGTAATTTGACTGAAGCTCATGCAGACTCCAAACCGTTTGGTTGACAGATGTGGATCTTGATTGGAACAAGGAAAGAAGGAGGTTGAAATATTTTAGAAAAAAAACAGAGAAAGGTGGGAAGAAAGGTAAAGAATAGATAGGGAAAGCTAAAGGACATAGAGGGGGAGGAGGGATCAAATAAAGAAGTAATAGACTGTCAGTATACGAGGAGGGAGGCAGAAGAAAAAAGAACACAGGGCCAAAGCATTTATGGTTCACATCGGAGTTTTCAAAGAATAACGGAGCAGAAGAAAGAAGTTCACAGACATCTGGGCGGCAGCAGTTCTGCAGTAGGAGGAGGGTTGCAGGAGTGGGCTTTGTATTGACTGAATGTGGTGACTGTGGGAATTTCTTTCAAATGTGTTTCTCTTTCATGCTTTTTTCAGCATCAGTATCAAACTCCCAAATAAAACTGTGCAGCTATGACTGAACGTACAATAATAATAATAATAATAATAATAATAATAATAGCACAGTATAGCACAGTGGTCAGGTGTAGGGAAGTGACACCACAATAGTTCAGATGCCCCTTCAGATCATTCACTCTTGTGCTGTGTTAACATTAACAGCAGGCTTTGACAGTGAGTAATAGCGCCAAGCATTCCCTCAAAAGTGACCAAACGTGCCTTAGGTCAAATAAGAAATGGCAGGTGGCACACAATTTATCAATAAAATTAGATTTTTCAAAATACTGGATGCGCAATATTTCTGAAATGTGAAATGTGTGTCAAAATATATTTCTTAATTAAATATTGCCGTGCTGCAGAGATGTCCTGGCCTGCACTTCATAGTCTACAGACTTACGAAACCATGTTCACCATAATCATTTTTAATGTTTCAATGAAAATTAGGATAATTATGTAAAAATAAAATCATTCCTTCTAAAATTGCAAAGCATATCACAATTGCAATATCAATTCAAATAGATACATTTTGTAAATATTTCAGCCCTAGTTGGCTTCAAAATGTCCAATTAATCTTTGTCAAAAATGTTTGAATTGGAGTTGAAGGAGAAAACAGAAATCTTAATCGTAACATGATGAAAAACAGTGTTTTATACTCCTCAGACCTTAAAGGTTATGGACAATGAGTCATTACTAATAATCTACTTTGCTGAATAATATGTGTGATTCTGTATCCCGATATACCAAAACAAAAAGAACTATGTTCATTAGCAAAAGATCAATAACTTTGGATACTTGCAGCTATGCGACGGTACATGTACATTATGGAGCACCAAAGAAAATGATCTACTAGAGTCACATGGACGATTTTGGTGTCATATTTCCCAAAATATATTGCACCACCATAAGACCGAATCTGGATGCTGCTGAGTGTCTGCTGAAGCTTTGCTGAGATGCAGTATATTGAGATGAGAACATGACATGAAGCTGAACTATTTTTACTCTGATACTGGTACGCAATATCACGTGTATGTTACTTCTTCAAATGTATTTTGTATGTAATTCTTTTTAATGATAATTGTTGTTGTTGGCTGGCCACAGAGCCACAGAGTGTTGTTGCCATTGTTACCATGCTACAGATCACTTCTTTCCTCAAATTCAGTTCATGTAGGGTTGTTTTTTTTTACTGTAAAAGCAATTTTCATCTTGTTTTTACAAAAATGTGGGGGGGGGATACATTTTGCTAGTTTGCGTAGCATGGTTAACATATCAAACATTGTGAATGTATGGCTCTGTGGTTTTTGGCAGGACAGTATGAGTTGCACAAGTTGAAGGTACTAACCAGTCTCCTGGTTCTCTGTGTATGAAGGAGCCAACTAAACAACCTGCCTTAGAAGTATAACATGTTTTTATTAAACTGATTGTATCCGTAAACAAATCTATTTCATATAATGTAACAATAAAATTGTTTTCTACTATTGTTTTCCTATATATTTATGTATATAACATCTTTTTTTACATTAAATATTCATTTTTAAACCGGATTTGCCAGAAGATGTCATACTTTAAAATGTTTTAAACATGTCTTTTTTAAGCCACAATGCATGCCCAGCACATCTCCTAAGGTTAATTAAATATGAGTCAGGAGAAATTATTTCCCTCATGTCCCTCGTTCCCTGCAAGGTGAATCATTAACATTGCCAACCCAATTTAGTCCATCATTTAAGCTGCTGATAAATTGTACCTTTGTGATAAGAGATAGATGTTGGCCCCTAAATTAATGCAAGACTAATTATCAATTAGAAAAAGAAGATAAGGTACACTGATTGCGGCACAAAGTTTTTTTAGTGTCTCCGTCGTAGTGCCATCTCATTGCCAGGTCATATCCCTCCGATTAATAAGCATTTAGTCACAGCTCGTGGCTTAAGGTGCTTTCCTATTTGTCAGACACTGTGGGTGCAGGATGAGGCTGCAATCAGAGAAGTTAGTCGTAATGAGACACAGAGGCCGAGGGAATGTTTTATCAGTCGAGCCTTAATTAGCATATCCCAGACCTCTCGGCCAATGGGGAGAAGGAGAGGAAGCAATTAAATTCTCCTGAGTTCCTGCCAAGGTTCATTTTGTGCAAAGTGCTCAGTATGGATGTACAAAGTGTGTGTGTGCTTGTGTATTTTCAACATTCAATATTCTGATTGCAATGGCTATTTAAGTCCTGCTGTTTGTGTTAATGCATGTGAGAGCTACAAAGTAGTTACAAAGATTAATTGCAGAGTGCTTCTGGACTCTTCTCTCTGTGTGAATCAAACATGTCTCTGAAATGGAGCAAATTAAAAGACTGTGGAGCGACTGACTGTTTACCTGAGTGGTAAAGGCTCCGTAGCTATTCTCAGCTAGACTTTACGTACTTCTTTGAGAAGCTTGAAGCTTAATGTATTGTTTTGTTTCACCTTGCAGTATGGATGAGTTCTTATTTTTCTAAACCTCAGACCAAGCAGCAACCTCCAAGGCTGAAAAATGAAATCACCGCAGAACTTGCCAAAAAACTGCAGTTTGAAAAAGGAGTCAATCCACTTAGACCCCCATGTTAAAATGCTCCATTTTCCAGCGGGAATAAACACGTTAACCTGCCAAAAACGGTTTTGCTCTCTATAGTTAATTTCCCAATTATGTAAGTGGGTTGAATTTCATACAACGCACTTGTTTAAATTATATTAAGGCTAAAGTTAGGCATAATTAAGGGAGTGGACACTTTTCAGCGTCGCTATCGCAGCGTTTTTTCAGTATTCAGAGAACTGAAAGACACTCAAAGTAGTTGGCTGTTCATTTTTTTCCGCTAAGTAGAAACAACAGTACAAACCAGTCTGGTTTTCATTAGCCGGGAAAAAACATCCCATTTAATATCACAGTTAGCTTGAATTACAAATGCTCCTTCATAACCAAGCTAGCTAGCTAACGCTAGTGTTAGTTGCTAACTTAGCATTTGTTATTCCCCTCCGCCCTTCCGTCCAAATATGGTCAATTCTGGTTCCAAAAATCCAAGATGGCGACTACTACTATCAAACCCGGAGCCCACAGACCAATGGTGACGTCACGGTAACTTTGTCCACATTTCTTCGATGTATTTTTGTGTCACATACCCCATCTTTCAGGAGCCCTAGAAGCTGATCATATATCAGGGCTTTGTTTCTGGGAGACATCTGTCTTCTCATGCTCTCAATCACTTAATGCATCTTTAATTGACGTTTAATCTGTCCAGATTATGACTAACCCCACAGTAACTTCAGGGGTTTCCTGACAGAGTGGCCTCGTGCTGGTAATGTCTTTGACTGATGCTGTATTTTAGACTCGCTGACTGACTGTATGAAGTAGTCACTGACTGACTGGCTGTGTAATTGCTCCAGCCTCCCTCACAGGGCAGGTTTGGCACGCTGTAATTATTATCAGTTATTATTATTAGCTTTAATAATCATTGGAATACATTGTAATTAGGATTTCCTATTATGAATGCCTGCCAGTTTGCGAGCACGTATGTGTGTGTGTGTGTGTGTGTGTGTGTGTGTGTGTGTCTCTGCTTGGCAAGGTATTGTTCAGTTGTAGCTATTATTGGCAGCCTGGCAGCCTGCTTTTTGTTCCCTTGACTTCTGATTGTTTTTCGTTACACTGTGCTTGAAGGCCGTCCTTGGAACTGCCAGACCTCCCGAAATCCTCATTAATTATTGTCAACTTACGATCTTGTTTTCTCTGTGATGGTGGACTAATGATTCAAGTGTGACAAGCGCAGATCACAATCGGCAGCGTTGCTATCCATTTTAAAAACGTGTTAATGCAAATGTACCACGGTGTGCTTATTGGAGCGTCGGTGGATTCAAATCACCAACGACATCAATATTGCATGAATCAGCATTGACGTGCGGAAGTGATGCACAAGGCCAAATGCCTGTTTTACATTTCGTCAACAGATTTGATCTTCCTGTTCAGCACATTGTTGTGCGCTGTGTTTTGGGTGGGGTTGTTTTCAAGGTTCATGAGTTCCTGAAGTTTCTTGGACAAAGATGCAGTTCAAAGACAGGTCAGTGCATGACTTTTTTTTTGTAGAATTGATTTAATTTATATTCAGAAAAGACTGGAAAATTGTCGCATTCATGCCACGTTCAAGTGCAGCGGTTACCAACCAGCAACTCTTTGAAACAAAGCTATAGAGAATCTACTGAGGAACCACTTTCTAACAGGTTGTGACCAGTTCAACCAAAGACTTAAAAATATTAAAGCTAAATCGTTTTTCGATCCCTGAACAGACACGTTTAATAAAACAATTTTGTTGAGCAGAAATGTGTTTTGAACCCTTTGTGACAGCCATGTTGGGAACCACTGTTCTTGAGTAAAATGCTCCTTTGAAATGCAGATACAACTTCACCTCAATGTGTGAACAAGCTGCTGACCACTTCCAAAAAGCAGAGAGAGAGAGATACGTGGAAGTGTTGATTATGGCAAATTCTGTTTTGTGTGTGTGTGTGTGTGTGTGTGTGTGTGTGTGTGTGTCAGTCCCAAGATTCACATCCTGGCAGGGTCATGGACAGTGTACTACGAATACTGAATGTGTCCTACAAAGTCTTTGTGTGTAAAAAGTTACATTTCCTCTTTCCCCTGTGGACAGTAATGACTTGTGGTAAACTCCACTGGCAGCTGTTTCCCCTTTTCCCATCCCCCACACACACACACACACACACACACACACACACACACACACACCTACATACTTCAACCCAGTGGTAAACTTGAGGCATCGTTCTAGCACACATACTGCACCAAGGATCTCTCTCCTGCTGGCTCCTGCAGGCCTCTGAAGAGGTGAGGGTGGCTCCTCTGGGTGCCAGGCTAAACCCACAGCACTGAGCCACACTGGGTGGGATTTATTTCTCTAAAGCCTTCGTGTGTTTGCTGCTGTGTTTTCGGCTTCTTTCCAGCATTGTCTCGTGGTGCAATTTCAACCTGGGGCTTCCAGGACTGAAGAGAGCAGCCGGGAGTTATACACAAGCAGAATTCAGGTATGAACATTTGGCCACAAATCCCCAGACTACTGTGAGCACAAAGCAAACACATGGGATACTTCAGAGTACTTAGAGACAAAGACTCGTAAAGTTGTTTCTATCTCCATGTAAGGCAGCCGAATGGGCCGTGATTCTGAACCGGGAAGGGCACGGCTTCATGTGGCCTCCTTAGTGATCACACAAACACAGAAACAACACTGCAGGACGCAAAGAAAACCACAGCACTTAAAGTTTCTTCATCTCCACCTTGAACTTATGTGTACCTTCCCTTTGTAATGTTCCTATAGCAACTAGGTTTGTGTAACCAAACACAAGTCAGCAGAACACTGATTCTTTCGCACAACTTTTTACATCCTCAGAAATTCAGTTTACTTACTAAAATATAATTGAAGTTGTGACTTCATCCCCAGGTCTGAGCCTCAGTACCCTCGCTGCATGATGGGGCAAATGGCTGAGAGATGAAACCACGCCCACTTCCATGTGACGAAAACCTCCGTACAGTGTCAACAAAAGCCACAGTAGGTTGGAAAATAGAAGTATGGCACAAATTTGATGTTTGTGTCATGCAAAAACAATACCTCTTAAACAATAATTTGTCTACTTTACAAGGTATGTGTTCTTTTATCGGCCGCTTGAAACCAAAACCAAAAGAATGACCCGGAAACATCCTGCATGTAGCCTCCAGCGGCATCAGCGGCCCACAGTTTGTCTGTATTGTGTTTTTTATCAAAAGGGTTCAACTCCTTTGTGGAGCTTTGAGCGTCAACTTTAGTTTCAGATGTGCACATATATTAATACACACACCATCCAACCGCTGTGCTTACTCTCTTTAGTTTATCAGGAGGAGCTGATGAAAGGAGGAACGGCAGCCATCAGAGAGAGAATGCATGGCGTGAGACAAGATGCTTTCCCTCTGAGAGTGAAATGAAGTTGCTTTATTCACCTCACTGCCTGCTTCCTTTCCTTCACAGCAAAGTTACAAACCACCAAACACACTTTACTCGTCTTGACATTTATATGATTCTCTTGTCGCTTTGTATCTACGTTTCCATTTGCCCTTTATTGTTTCTCTTTGCTTCACTAATGCGTCCTTCTAAAGTTTTTCTAACATTGTCTTATGACGAAGTTTCAACAGAAAATGTGTTTTTTTTTTTGCTGCTGTAAGAATTTAAAGAAATTATAAAACGGCTTAATTCTCCATTAATGCTAATATGTCACTGAAAGGATTTCATTGACTCTGCGGTCAAGAAACAAATTCAGCGCACAAGCTAACATGAAATTTCAATTAGAGAAAGAAAACGGTTGTGGAGTTATAAGGCGGTCAGTCAGCCGCTGTGACAGCACTGGCATTGTCTTATCGATATGTTTTCTTCATAATGTTTAGTTTTCTGGAATAATTACAACAGAATAAGCCCCAAAAAAAAGCTAATTATACAGAAATGACCAACCTCGCTAATGAAGTTCTGTGAATGACAAGTCAAGTCACTGTATTTATAGAGAACATAGAAAAACAACAAGCATTCACCAAAGTGCGTCACAGAGAGATAACAATGGATATCAGACAAAAACTGAGGTGCATCAAAATGAAAAGCGACAAACTTAATGATTTACTCCACTGATTCAGCATTGCATTCCTGTAACAGTGTTGGACTAAAATAAACCTGAGATACCTTTTCATATTTTATACCATACAATCTTACTTTTCAAAACGTGGTTCCTTGGCCCACAATGCAATGCGGCCGCCAACAGCTTGGTCAGAGATTTGGGTTCACCCAACTTCTCACTTGATATCCTCAGTAAATGTTGAAAACATGATTTGGTCTCATTGGGTATGGATAGTAGCAGCTATTGTTGCCTCGAGCTGCTGGCCTCTAGAGGCCGGAGAAGCAGACTATTTTGTATTTTATTTATGTTTTTAGCTCCAACCGAGATCTCACAAAGCTTCCTCTAGAGCCACAACATACTTTAATACTCATTATTTTCATATAAACAGTAGTAGTACTCCAAAAAGTCTCCAAAGGTTCCACTTGGAGTTAAAGTATTTAATTCTTCCCTTCATACCTGGATCGTAGTTTTAGTCTCTTCTGTGTACAGACCACAACAAGACTCAATCAGGACACGAGTGACCCATTTAAACAAACTAGGTTACGTTTAAATTAAACATAAAAATAGAAATAATCTCTCCTGTCACCACTGCGTCTGTCTTTCTTTCACACACACACGGACACACATCATTCATATAGCCATAGGGAGCTTTCTACAGTACACACACACACACACACACACACACATACACACGCTAATCCAACAGTCAGTTACAGTCAGTCACAGGGATGGGACCAGCATGACATAAGCAATTATAATCTTCCCAAAATACATCTCCCTCTTTACACAATCCCTGTCCGAGCTAATGGACTCCGTAGTTGAGGATTTGTGTTGAAGTCGCTCGAGGGAAAGAAGCAAGAGGCGGGACAGTGAAAGAGAGAGCGGGTATAAACTTGCATGCACAAATGTTCGCCTTTTTCGTTTCTAATCCTGAGCAGTGATTTGCAGTGAACACAATACCCCTCTATCCCTTTAAATACATTGATCGCGTAGCCACTGAGTTGATGTCTGTGCAGAGGAAATAAGTTAGAGAGGGATTGACAGACAAACAGCCGTGCCTTGTTTTGTTTGCGAGACAAGATACTGGAGAGGGGAAGAAAAAAAGAACTGATAAATATGTGTGAAGTAGGAGGAACGATTGTGCCCAAACATTTCACAACAAAGCACTCAAGAGACACAAAGGGAGACGTTAGGAAAGGAAAAGAGGAGGGAGGAATGAGGGCTGAAGGAGAGAGAGAGGCCTTTTATCAGCTGAGCTGTACAAGGATGGAGAAGAAAAGGAGGGAGCTCAGAGATGACAGGAGAATGAAAGATGAAGATAAGTGGCGAGAAAAGAATATCGCACCCTTGTTTATGCTTCTTTGTGTTATTGTGTGTTTCTTTGTGCTATTCTGAAATTATGAGTTATCTCTGCTTCTTTAAGTGGCACTGAATTTCAGTTCTCCAGTTTAGTTTCACGAGTTTACCTTTAACAACCCACACGGCTCTAATACATGTCTTTTCTTTCCAACTTGGCAAAAAGTCTTCATTAAATGCAAATATCTTCACTTCCAGTGGAAATGATGAACATGTTTTAAACATGTTTTATTTGTACTCCGGATACCTGATGTGTGCTTTTGAATCACCTGTTTGTGGAGAGTTTCTTTCTCTTGGAAGAAGTTTTGATACTGACTCAACACATTGTTGGATACAGCCTTTATAGTTAGTTTAACATGCCATGTTCAAGGAAATATGAGCAGAGACAGAAAAACTATAAGTTGCAGTTGGATCATTTTTAAATACAATGTTGCAAATACACACTGTGTGCATATGCATGCACTAATATGTTGAGCTCCACTGGATTTGAACTCAAGCTCTGACCTTTATACGCACATTGCCTTCGTGAATCGAAGCTCCATCAGGTGATTGAATCTACTCGGATCACCTGTCCTGGAACTGGAGTCTGAGTTCTCCATCTTTATGTTAATCACCTCGCAGTACAGTTCAGCGTTTGTTCAACACACTCTCTGAAACAGTCTGCCGTGCGTACCCTCCCTCCAATGCTGCCGATGCTCCAGATGGCCGGCACAGCTCCGGTCTCACTCACTTGATACGAGTCGGCTGGCAGTGCCATAAGTTGATCTCCTTGTGACTGAGAGCCATGCGCTGGCTCGGAGAACTGGAGGACAGATTCCAAATAAAGCCCATTTTATCCTCTGGAAGGCTTGAATTGAGCAGCGAGGGCAGAGAGAAGACAGGCAGAGCTGGAGAGGGGTTTATCAGGTCAGGACCCTCCAAATGTCACCGTCTTTCTTCTCTCAATCTGCCTCCCTGCCGCCGTCTGCTCTGTGAAAATGTGTGGAACAATGTTCAAAATGTCAAACAAACACAGTTTCAACAGTTGAGGTGGAAGCCCGTGGTTTTTGCAGATACTTGGATGATCTCGCTTATATCCGGCGTGTATTAGGGTCACGTGACTGGTGAGGGTTTGGGGAGTGAGCGAGGGATGAAAGGGAGAGCTAAACACGGATAAATGAGTTAAAAAGGATAACGAGTGCGACAGGATGAGGATTAGCTGTTGTTTTCTCCACGGACGATTTGGTTCGTTCCCAGACTGCGTGTGTGTGTGTGTGTGTGTGTGTGTGTGTGTGTGTGTGTGTGTGTGTGTGTGTGTGTGTGTGTGTGTGTGTGTGTGTGTGTGTCTTTGATAGGCTGTAAATGGTTGTTGTCGTTTTCCTAAAAGCCATAAAATGATTATTCCACGTGAGTATGTGTATTAGTAACAGTATTTCATGATTTTGGTGCAAAATTGAACCTGCATCAATCAAGTGGAGCTTGACTTTGCTCCAAATGCAGATCTAACTTTTAAAACAGTCGTCTCAGTGAGGAGACGTGGGCTACTGTTGGTTCAGATGCTCCTCGTCTTCATTAGCTTAGCACAACAACACTCTGCTGTCCTTTTGGCAGACTCCACTTCTTCTCAGAAGCACGGATGCAAACACATTCATTATGGGAGGCTTGTACGGTGAATACTAATAAATAATAATGCATTTAATTTGTATGGCGCACTTCATAGTACTCAAAGACACTTTACACAACATTCTTAAAATCATCCTAAGAGCTATACGATAATAGAAAAGTTAGCAACACTTAAGGATAATGGAACCAAAATGTATTAAAAAAAATGTTTAGATGAAAGGAACTGAAATCTGAATCATGTCCCCAACCTAAATGTTCCTTCATTTCATATCGTGGATTTAAGAAAAGTAGTGTTTCACATCTGGTGTCAGTGGGTAATGACCGTCGAGGTACCGATGACATCACGATTATATAGTACCATTTCTAAACACTCACAGAAAGATGGGGTTTTTGTCCAGCTGTTGGTCTGTCTTTGTTAATAATACAATTTTGTCTGTTGGATTGATACTCAGAAATAGGACAAGGTGAAGCTCTTATAATTTCAACGTTTTCGTGGCAGAATGTGAAGAGAGATAAACACGGCTGGCTCAATTAAGAAGAAAATTAGAGCGTACAAGGTCCTCTTGTCATTTGTGTGTGTTAATAATTGTGAAGAGGCTGTTTTTTGTTGCTTTACGAATTAACATGGCATGGAAAATAAGGCTTTTCTTCTTTTGGAGCTGTTTTGCCATCACGTTTAAATAGAAATATATAAAAAGAGCACTTACCAAATGTTCATAGTGTAGCGAAAAAAAAACATCTTTATTTTAAATTAGTCAGTGTAAATGTGGATGTTGGAAATCCTATTTTCTTTCATTGTAAGAGAGGACGGCAGTGGTAAAATACTACTGGGTATAGAACACAGTACCAAGCCAGATTACTGGCTTTGGTGTTGCATGAGAGAGATTTTGTGCATATTTCCTTTTATTTCCGTGTGTGCGTCCATTTGTATGAACAAGTGAGGGAGCTCGCTAGAAACTGTTGCTGTGTTGGGACGTGTAAGTACGACAAACAACAAGTTACGGGATGAAATAAGCCTTTGAGGAGAAAGAACAATGAAGTTGCAGGGGGAACGATCAGAGTGTGTTTGAGGTTAGGATCTCTTTTTTGTTGACAATCTTAATGTGGCTCAACTTTAAGCTCCGAGTGTGTGCTTTGGTTTGAACAGACAATGTGACATGGGGGTTTTTGGTGAGTTCGGCTAAAACCGGCGACAAAGCCTCTTCACTTGTGCCAGGCCACGTTTTGGTGTGTGCTGTGATGAAAGGCCGCTGGCAGCGGGCACAACTCTTTCTCATGGAAACTGATATGGAACTAATCCACTGAGCCCAAAAGCATTTGGAGAGGAGTGAGCTCCAGAGAGCTTTTTAAATAATATTCATCAGTGATCTCTCACACACACACACACACACACACACACACACACGGAGAAGATCGTCCCCACGGAAAGACGTTTTACACTCCTCAGTCATGA
Source organism: Taurulus bubalis (assembly GCF_910589615.1). Taxonomy (NCBI): domain Eukaryota; kingdom Metazoa; phylum Chordata; class Actinopteri; order Perciformes; family Cottidae; genus Taurulus; species Taurulus bubalis. Next base: position 6,693,820 of record NC_136603.1, on the reverse strand, counting down.
GAGACTTCAGAGTGTTTTATTGCCAACAAGCGTTTAAGAGCACCGATGATACTGAGCACATTTTTTTTTATAGTCAACAGGGACTTAATTAATTTTCCCGAATGTGGCGTCCATCACTGCTCTGCTTTGTGAGACGATTCTGAAATGCAAATAAGCGCAACAAGCAAAGTGTGACATTATTCTCATAGTCGTTTCATTTTTAGCTCCGTACCAAATGTTCTTTATTCAGTTGAATGAATGTTGCAATGTTGAGCAAATTATAGTGAGAGACACAGTGGGGAGTCTCAAGGGGAAGCCTTAATATTATATGATATAATGTGAAAAATTTTAACTAAAAAATGAAGTTAGTTCCTGCATGTATGTGTATTTGATGACGGACCAATGTTGCTTTACTAAAATCTCTTTATTCATGCGGGAGATTCGTACAAAATGTCTGTTGAGGCTGAACCAATGAATGTTTCCACTGCGGTCTGAATGGAGCGTCATCCGTCTTCTGCAGGACACACGAACTTGCACAAGTGTGTGTGCAGTGCAAATTTGTGGTTATGCATACACATTTGCTTCTCATCACAAGCAATTAGACATGCATTGACACACATGCAGAGCGAAGTCCAGAAGGAAGGAGACGGGGGGAACATAGATAGACGAGCCTGACGGGTTCCTCAACAACAAGTTGTCCAGTTGCCATTAAATGCTTTTTCTCGTACTTCTGTGTGCTGGTAAAATAATACGAAAAAAAAGATAATTGTTTTAATCCGCAGCTGCTGAAATACTTTTTTTTTGCCAAATCATGCAGTCATAGTCAGTTTGCGGCTTGTGGTAACGGAAAGATTCACAACTGCTGGAATAAACACAGCAAACTGTTTTTAAGAAAAACGTGATTACTTATTGGAAGAAGAAAACAAACCTTGAATGTCAAATTACAGACAAAGATGGCCCTTCGATCAACAAGAACTGAATCCTGCTTGTGGATGATTTCCAAATTAGAACGTCTGTTACATCTCAGAAACCATGGATTTTGGAGCTAGGAGTAGGAAAAAATAATCACATTTCTGTTTCATGGTCACAGTTTCAAGCAGGAAGCTTGATTCTCTTATAGATTACGATCCAGAGGAACTTCTTATTATTGTTAAGGGCAACAACCTTTGCCAGAGGACCACTAGCCCTCTCTCCTTCTGCTTACAAAAGTCCCCCATGCACTATAAACATACTTATAATGTGTAATAATCTTGTATGGCACTGTATAATTATAGTCATAAATCCACAAGACTTTATAACAATAATCAAAACACATTGTAAAGCATTTAACAATGAATTAGAAGGTCAAGTATCATACAACTTATTAATGTCTGGTTACTAACCGACTATTGTTTTTGAAAGAATCATAGCATTTTATAATTCCCATAGTTGTAATTCATTATATATTATGGGAATTATAATACGCTTTAATCCTTGTAAAAGCAAAAATGTCCGTGAGTGACCACAATTATGAAGTAACATGATAATGATTAATGTCATGAAGCATTTTAAATATATTTTAAGTGTTTATAACTATAATGATACAGCGCTCAAAGCAGATTATAACACATTATGTTGATAATGCATTACAGACGTGGTCGTCATAGAAAGTGTTGATCTCTTCACGCCGCCTGCCCCGGGAAGCTGAGGAGAAACCGCGCCATGTGTCCAATTATGACAGCTTATTTTTCATGGCCTCTTGTATTTTGGTGCCGGTGTGGTGATGTGCGTTTAACGGACCTTTTCAGCAGGAGTTCTGCTCTGTGTTAAACACGCAGCCTCCATGCTCACTTAAATCCCCCAGAGAATCTGTCTTTTATCCTCCACACCGGCGGAGACACATAACCGGAACATCTGTGCGTATATATATCCATACGCAGGCACAAACACACATGAGGAATCTGTGCGCTCACTCACATCTAAACACACAAAAGCGTGAGAAATGGTTTTCACCTGGTGTGGATAGAGTTTCATCCCTTCAGCCGCGAGAGTTTATTAGCTGCTTAAAACATTACCGCAGAGGGAGTTTCCCTCGGCTCTGGAGGGCTGCATTCCTCTCAGCGTGCACACACGGGGGAAACCGAAACCTTCACTTTCCATCCTTCTGTCTCCATCAAGGCAATCTCTCTCACACTCCACCTTCCTCCTCCTCTTCCTCTCTCTCTCTCTGTGCCTCTTTCACTCCCTCGCTCACCCACACGCTCCTGAAGGTGTAGCGTTGCGATCAGTGTTGGGGTAGTTACTCAGAAAAAGTAACTAGTTACACGTTACTAGTTACTTCTGAAAATTGTAACTAGATTACTTTGCTAGTTACTGCATTTGAAAAGTAACTTCACTACTAGTTACTTTACTTTCCATTTTTTTAAGCAAATGTCCAAATGAACTGCAAAGATACATGGACAAACATCATGGCCCTTTCATCACTTTATTTTCAATTTTCAATAATAATTTATTATTATTCATTAATATAATTTCCAATAATAATAATCGCGCGAGTCACGCGACACTTCCTGCATGAACAATCTACCGTAAACGTCGGGTTACGAGCCGCTACTACCTTCGGTCAGAGTCCCCGTTAGCTCCCCGCTGGGGCTCCTGCTAGCACTTCCCCGCTAACTTCCGCTAGCTCTCCGTTAACTTCCGCTAGCTCCCCGAAAACCACCGAAGGTAGCGGGACCAGGCTCGACACCCGACTTGGGCAGAGGGGACGCGGGCAGTAGCAGCAGCAGCGCTAGCTAGCAGCTTGTTGCTATTGTTCATGCAGGAAGTGTCGTGTGACTCGCGCGCCACTAAAAGAGAACTTTTCGGACTGGTAAAAATGGCTTAAGGTCTAGTAAAGTAGTGTAGTTACCAATATTTTGAGTGTAATGCGTTACTTTACTTCGTTACCTATAATAGTAATATCGTTACTGTAATCCGCCCCCAACACTGGTTACAATGCGGCCTGGTAAACATTCCCGGGCCCGGCCGGCCGGCCGCTGAGGTTTTCCAGATTGTTTCCGTTTAAAACAAACGCAGTGGAGACAGAGGAGGCGAGGGATGGAGGGCCGAGATCGCACGGCAAAGATATGGATAAACACACGTATGCATGTCGCCACCTGACATGCAGGGAAACGTCGTAGGCATACACAAACTGTGGGTATGTTTTCACATGTGCGTATCCAAACACACACACACGTGTGGTTTCCGTACACCCTGCAGAAGGACCCTCAGCTATCTCATTATACTGTTGAAATGTCAGCCTCATTAAAGTGGCCTATTGGACTTAATTGAGAAGCAGAGTGTAAATAAATGCTTCAGTCCAGTTTGTTTTCACTGGTCTCTCCAGCACTCTGCTCTCTTTCAAAACCAATTCATCAAAGAACCCTTCACTCTCTCCAGCGTTTCTCAGTTCCGTCTTTTCCTCCTTTTCATCTCTTGCCTTCAGTCCTTTTATAATTTTCACCTTTTCTTAGTCAATCTCAATTTGCGATGTCTTCTCTCTTCCCTGCCCTCTCACCGAGGACAAACATCTGAATATTACCACACTAACTGGACTGATTCTCAGCTTTTCTTTCGGTGAACTTCCCCTGAAGATGGTAAATGGCTCAAACTATTGGGAGGGAGGCAGTACATCAATCTTCATTTTTTTTATAATAATCAACTTCTCTAACTTTACATTTTGGCTGTGTGGTTGGATCCCGCCTCCACAAAGTATCCGTTAAATGTCAAAAGAGCAAAGTTACACAAGACTTGAAATAGCTGTAGAAGCACCCACTCACAGCTCCACAGAGCAGGTTTAAGAATGTTCTCTGGCAGCGTCCTCTCTGATAATTTAAACACTCTTATTTAGAAGAAGAAACTGTTTCTGAAGGCTCTTATGATCCGCAGTGTGTTCCTCTCATGTAATCATTTCTGAAAGCATTTTGTAGCTTCTTTTAGACCTTTGCTTATATAAATTAAAGATATAAGCCACGAGGCAAACCTTTATAAAACCCTTTCAGACACAGAAAACAAGAGGAAAACATGTGCTTCTTCCCATAGACATCTCTGTTTGTTTGAGCAAATATACCTTGTGAAATGCAACAAATGTTAATATTTTTGTTGTGTTGAAAAATTACCTGCGGTGCTTTCTTTTTTAAGTTTGCTGTGTGCAGTATTTGCCTTTTTGGACAACAAATCACACTTTGGAGGCTTACATCTGTATCATAAATGTGTCAAATTTAAAAGTGAGGGAACAGCACAAATTCCTATGACAAAGACCCTTTTTAGAAGGTTGCCACGTGGAAAATTGTATCAGAATTGTTAATTGGCCACTTATGAACTAATAAAATGTTTTTTGCAGGCACAAATATTTTATCGTGCCCGTGTTCAATTGCAACGATGAAAAACGTGATTGTTATTGGAAGGGGATGGAGGAGGGATTTTTTCCCCCTGTTTTGTCCGATTTTATTCCCTCACATCTGAAATGATCACTTCCCATCCAAATCTCATTCCAATTACTTCCAATCCAATTTCAGTCCTGAGTTATTATTTCTCATCGTGATGGAAGCCCAGGTGGCCCAGGGTTTAAGGCGACGATCATCACAACGTCCCTGGTTTCAGTGCAGCCGGGAACCTTTGTTGCACGTCATCCCTCATCGCTTTCCCTTTCCCTTCCAAAAGTTAATGTTGAGTTTGAGCTTGTTACCTAACAAGAGGGTGGTTGTTGTACATTTATGCTAGTTACATTATTACATTGTCGTTACAATATTACGCTGCGTTTGTTACGTTCCGTTGTTGCGTTACGTAGTTGCGTTACGGTGTTGCGTTACGGTGTTGCGTTACGGTGTTGCGTTACGTGTTGCGTTACGTGTTGCGTTACGTGTTGCGTTATGATGTTGCGTTACGATGTTGCGTTACGATGTTGCGTTACGTAGTTGAGTTACGTAGTTGAGTTACGTAGTTGCGTTACGGTGTTGCGTTACGGTGTTGCGTTACGTGTTGTGTTACGTAGTTGCGTTACGGTGTTGCGTTACGTGTTGCGTTACGTGTTGCGTTACGTGTTGCGTTACGATGTTGCGTTACGATGTTGCGTTACGATGTTGCGTTACGATGTTGCGTTGCGTAGTTGCGTTACGGTGTTGCGTTACGGTGTTGCGTTACGTGTTGCGTTACGTGTTGCGTTACGTGTTGCGTTACGGTGTTGCGTTACGTGTTGCGTTACGTGTTGCGTTACGTGTTGCGTTACGTAGTTGCGTTACGTAGTTGCGTTACGTAGTTGCGTTACGTAGTTGCGTTACGTAGTTGCATTTCGTAGTTGCATTACGTTGTTGCGTTACGTAGTTGTGTTACGTAGTTGTGTTACGTAGTTGTGTTACGTAGTTGTGTTACGTAGTTGCGTTACGTTGTTGTGGTGTTGCGATACGTGTTGCGTTACGCTGTTGCGTTACGTTGTTGCGTTACATTGTTGCGCTACATTGTTGCGTTACATTGTTGCGTTACATTGTTGCGTTACATTGTTGCGTTACATTGTTGCATTTCGTAGTTGCGCTACGTAGTTGCGTTACGTATTTCCGTTACGTAGTTGCGTTACATTGTTGCATTACGTTGTTGCATTAAATTGTTGCGTTACGTGTTGCGTTACATTGTTGCGTTACGTTGTTGCGTTACGTTGTTGCGTTACGTTGTTGCGTTACGTTGTTGTGTTGCGTTATGTTGTGTCGCATTACGTTGTCGCGTTACGTTGTCGCGTTACGTTGTCGCGTTACGTTGTCGCGTTACGTTGTCGCGTTACGTTGTCGCGTTACGTTGTCGCGTTATGTTGTCGCGTTACGTTGTCGCGGTACGTTGTCGCGGTACGTTACGTTGTCGCGTTACGTTGTCGCGTTACGTTGTCGCGTTACGTTGTCGCGTTATGTTGTCGCGTTACGTTGTCGCGGTACGTTGCGTTGTCGCGGTACGCTACATTGTCACGTTGACGTTTATAATCTTGTCCAAATAGTTTTGTTGCCTAAACAATCATTTCACAATCCACGTGACATTGTTTGTTTCTGCAAACACAAATGCGTGATACACGGCTGATCTGAAACATATTCATGAAACAGGTTTTTGTGTCTCGTGGTGACGTGCAATGTCAACACGGGTTGACCCAACGGCTTCAACGTTTGAATGCTTTTAAATGTTGATGAAGGTTTCGGGATACGGTGCAGTCCACTGAGAGCCTCAGTTTAAATGATCTGTTCATTCTCCACATTTTGTTTACCTTCTTTACACTCATCCCTCCTACTTCTCTATTTAACTCCATCCGCCATCCCTCCCTCTTTCTTCCCTTTCATCCACCCTCGTCTCTCTCTACTTCCTCTCCGTTTATTTCACCTCCTAGAGTTACTTGCTACCGCGCTGACACACACTGAACCTTCTCAGTCTGAAACAAACAGTCGCAGTGAAGCAAAGAGACAAGAGTGAATGCTCGATTGCTCGCTCACACTATACACAGACCAACTCGTTGACCCGTGCAACCTCACAGACTGACAAGGAAATTCGTCCGACACTCCAACACAAACACAGAGGCGTACACTCTCTTAAATGCAGACGCAAATGTCACACACCAAATCCTCTCATTTCCTCTTTCCTGTAGCTGGTCAGTCGGGCGTGTGTGACACTCTGAGCGTATCGATAGCAGGGGCAGGTTAAGCTAGCCCTCTGAGAAACACACACACACACACACACACATGCAGGCTCGCTTGCAAATATATGCACATAGGCCCACACACTCACACCCCTGTGGTCGCTGGAGATGTGGTTCAAATCCTGCCCGGTGACCCTTAACCGATACCAGCACATGAACCAGGTGTGTGTGTGTGTGTGTGTGTGTGTGTGTGTGTTTTCCTGGATGGCCAACGGTACTTTACAGAGCCAGGTGATAATGAGGTCCTAGTTGACTGCACTATCATGTCACTGCAGGGTTTTATAGGTGTGTGTGTGTGTGTGTGTGTGTGTGTGTGTGTGTGTGTGTGTGTGTGTGTGTGTGTGTGTGTGTGTGTAAGTTTGTCCAGACAGGTCATGGACTGTTGCTCTTAACTGAACCCTGTTCTGCTGCCCAGACGGTCGTCATCGCCTGTCTCTCTCCATTGTTTGGCTTTGGCTCAGCTCAGTGTGTGTCCATGTCTGAATGTGTGTGTCCGTGTTATTCTTATTATTTTCATACCTCCGTGCCGGTCATCGTGTTTTTCGGTACTTCTGTCCGTCCGGTTCATTCTCGTGAATGCAATATCTCAGGAACGCTGATTTAATTAGATTTTGGAGGTCAAAGGTCACTGTGACCGCTGATGATATTTTGGCGGGACATGGATGTAAACTGCAACTTGACTGGCATACAACCTCAAGGCTGTAATTTTATTTTGCATTTTAGCCTCTGACGTCGTTAATGTCATGTACTCTTTTAAAAAGTATTTATAAGCTCGTCCTTTTCAAGGCGTCCACTTTAATCTTAATCTTGGTGTAAATTGTTATAACAGCAGGACAAACAGTTTCACAAAGTGACTTTAAATGCTTTGTGTTTACATATTCTGTGGCGCTGCACTTACCTTCTTCATACTGAGGCGCCCTGACTGATCATCCTCTCAGAAACACACTTCTAAGAAATGTACATGTGAAATGTATATGTATGCTCGTAAAATGGCCTATTTAATGAAGACACATTTCTGTAACACATACACACAAAAAGGACACATACTTGCATGCACAGGATTGATTGACGCACATTAATTGACACACACACACACATACATATTGTTCCCCCACAGACACCTACATTTTTCGGCAGACTAACACACTTTAGACATAGAGATATACAGAAATACTGACCTCCTTACTTCCATTATGTCTTCTCCTAACAATTTTGCTGCGCTCACTTAAATCACTTAAACTTTCCATGTTTACATTTTCCTGACAAGTGGCTTCTGGTGATGGTTGGAGTAATGACTGTCCTCGCTCATTAGCAACGGTACAATGAGTATGCCGTTGGTGTACCCCTCCAAAAAGCCTGAGATGGATGTGTGTACAACGTTTGTGACATCAACACTGGAGACTGCCACATGGGGACGGTTCTGGTTCACAGGCCGTCTCCGACCTCCTGGGAGCTAAACTCATTGGTACTGTGGCTATGGAGGCAGACCAAGAAATGCTCATATGGGTTGATTTAGAAGGCACTGTTAAGCAACGTTTAGGGACGATGACTTCCTCTCTTGTTCTTGTTGTTTTTTCATGTGAAGTCATCGGGCATTCTCACATTTCAGTCCAAAGATTCTACTGTCCTTGCTGCATTAAAGCCTTTTACTCCATAGTGGTAAAGTGTACAGCAAGTTTAAGTTTCAAAGACACACACAGGAGTGTGTGTGTTCCCCTCCAGTGTTTTGTGTGATATTAAAGGGGGCACATCACGCTGATTTTCAGGTTCATATTTGTATTTTTGCTTTCTGCTAGAACATGCTTACAAGCTTTAATGATAAAGTATATTTTACTCATACTGTCTGTCTGAGTGTACCTGTATTCACCCTCTGTATGAAACACACGTTTTAGTGCCTGTCTATTTACCCCACACCACCTAAAAAAAAAGCCAGTTTGCTCTTATTGACTTGTGAGAAAAATGAATGGTGCAACTCTGCAAAGGTAGTTCTCCAGCTGAGGGTGGAGATACTCAGACGGGTGGAGTTATATTCTAATGCGTCTGCATGTGACATAAATCACAAGAACTGACTGGGTTGTCTCATTTCACAGTTTGTGGATTGGTAGGAACTCCAGATAACCAAATGCATGTATACAAGCACTGAAAATACAACCTCTGTGTCACTTTAATTTTCTCAGCATCCCTCTTATCTCTGGTCCTCACAGAAAATAAAAAATGAAGCATCATCACCTCCTCTGATCGTCATTATAAAGAGACTACTTAATGCGACACCTTCCAACCGTTGATCGGCGTATGTGTACGTGCTGATTAGTTATCGTACAAATAGTTATGTCACATCAGCATTTCTGTTTGGTTTCAGTAGCTGGCATTGCTTTACGTTGGTGCTTTGGATGCTCTGAGCCTTCTGTGTGTAGGCGGAGAGGAAGCCACTCACCGAGCCGGCTAAGAACTGAATGTTAACAAGAGCGAGGGTACGAGGGGTTGTGTGCCAGTTGCTCGGGTGGATTACAGATTCCTCTGATTTGTGTGTGTGTTTGTGTGTTTGGGGTCTTGCTTGCATGCCTTTCTGTGTGTGTTTAATAAATGAGGAAGGGCAACAAAGGTTGAGCGCAGCGCTTGCTCCCCAGCTGGCTTCGTTGTATCATAGCAACTCCACATGAATAATAATCATAAACACACACACACACACACACACACACACACACACACACAAACACACACACAAACAAACACACACACACATGCACAGTAATGAGCCATTCTTCTCCAACCACTCTGGTTAATCTCTCTCAGCTGTTTCTGCTCTACGCTGAGATCCAGTTTACAGTAAACATCCATTTACTTTGGATAAACCCTAATGGTGATTTAGATTTTAAATGATTTTGGCATTTTAGCCACAATGAGTCTGGTTAACAGGAACGTGGCCGCTCTGTTTTCATCAAAAGAAACAATTTTTCTTTCCCCCTGTGCTTTTCATGTGGTTCTTTTGAAGAATTATATGCCAATAGCTTGATTATGTAATTTGCCTGTGCTCAAAGTCAGTAATCAATTAGATCAAAATGCAGAATTGAATTCATTTCGTTTGAAATGTTTCCTGGTTTGCATGCACATGCACATGCACATGCACATGCATGGCGTGTAGAGAGCTGCCAGAACGATGGGTCACGGCAGCACAGTGCCACATGCAGTCAGGGGGTCGGTGCCTTGCTCAAGACCAGGAGCAGATGTTTCCAGCTACCAGGACACACTGCGAGCCTCCGCACGGATAAACATGTCCTATCATGAGAGCTAGTTCTTCTGTGGCTTATACTCTCAGGATATGTTGGCGTCTGCTGTGTTAAAAATATTACACTCTTCAAAGGATTACAATGGCAGTGAGTCTTGCCTTTTAAAATATGTTCTATCCCTACTTTCCATGGTCTGCAAATGTCTTGTGTCCAACATTCCTTTTGGTTATTTATGGGCACAAGAGCAGTAAGTGGAGCCAGCAATTCAAGGTGCATGGCTTTCTTTCTTTAACAGTGATAAAATGGAAGTCAATAAAAGTCTTTCGGACAGCTGGACAGAACTGACAGACACCATGAAGCACTCACACTGTTTACAGTGTTTCAATTGGTACAACACGGGAAAATAGCAACTTAACGGTACTCTTAAATGTGTGTGTGTGTGTGTGTGTGTGTGTGTGTGTGTATCTTGGAAGGAAAATAGTAGTTGAATGAAAAGTGTTCTTTTACTGACCCGCTGCCTATCTGTTTGGTTTCCTGCCAAAGCCTGTAAACACACTTTGAAAGAAGCCAAACATTTAAAAAATCAGCTATTTCAGAAGTCTAACCAGCAGCTGCAGTTGTAAAGTTCAGCCGTCGTTCATTTCTGCCAGAACAAACAGTACCTAGTATTAACTGTTATTGCTTAATGTTTTAAACGGCTGATGGTATTATTGGCTGGACTATATACTTTATTTCTTTATAGTTTCTTTCTCTGTCTTCCTTGCCCCACTTCCTTGTCCTCCTCAGTCCAGTTATTCACAAAAGTAAAGCTCAACAGTAAATAATTGTTTTATCTTGGCTGTGTGTTTGCACTATAAAGCTACTTCCACCCTAAGCCTCCTTCAACTGGTTACTGTAGTGTGTGTGTGTGTGTGTGTGTGTGTGTGTGTGTGTCTCTTTCCAAGTCAAATAAAGAGGTTGTGTCAGAGGACGAGTGGGGACGGTTCCAGCAGTCAGCATCACAGAGGAAAGAAAACAAGCCGCTTCTTAAAGAAGTTGGGAAATAAAGAGAGGGATCAGGGATTTTTTGTCACATGCACTTCCTTCTTCTTTCAAATACTTGACCTTTGCTCTTCTCTCTTTTCATTCGCTGCTCTCTCCGTCTCTCTCGTCTCTGCCTCTTCTTCCCTTCAGTCATTTTGACACCCGAGTGACTTCTCCACCTTCCCTCTCCATCACTCTCCTCGCTCTCTGTCTGTCCTCCCACTCTGTTTCAGACACACACACACACACACACACACACACACACACACACACACACACACACACACACACACACACACACAAAGTGACCCTGTTTAATAAACAAGCAACAGAATATGTGAGTAAGGAAGCTTTTAGTGACGCCTCTTATCTCACTTCCTCTAAAAACACACACACACACAAACACACACAGACACACACAAGAGAGAACACTGAACTGCCACAAAGTCTGAATGTGGTCTTTGAGAGTCGCTCACTCTCCCGACTCACACATTCACACACACACACACACACACACACACACACACACACACACACACACACACACACACACACACACACACACACACACACACACACACACACACACACACTTCTCAGTTACACGCGCCATCCACCAACATGGACCGGCTGTTCTGTGAAGTGGCTCAATGAAAGAACCCTAACAGAAGAATCGGTTCCTCAAACACACACACACACACACACACACACACACACACACGTGCCATACATATATACAAACTGACGGTAAATTGTGCTACAAGTTGACAAATTAGCTCGTCACATGAGTAATTAGTTAGTTACTTCAACCCTGAGAATGGATTTTGTTGACTAAACCTAAACTTCCTGGGAAGTAACAGGTGTATTTTTTGCTGCAGACCATGTTGTGTTTTTGAGGTGATGTGGAGCGTTTAAACTGCAGTACTCTCCGTACATAAATAGCTACTGTTTTAGCCTGCTCGTGCTTCTTAATTGGTCAGGGCATTACGCTGCAGCCATCTGTGAGCGTACGTCCACATTCAAATGAGTTTTTTCATCCTCACAAAGTCAGCTTTTCTTACACACCTTAAAAACTGAGCTTTTCCAAAGCCAGCGTCTCCAGAGTGGCTGCATCTTGTTTCCTCTTTCATTTCATTTCTTTATCTCATGAAATAAGGATTTTTCTCACCGCAGTGCGGCACCTTTGAGATGACTGCTAGTTAGCATGTAATATGCATGAGCTGTCATTAAATCACTATTTCATACCATGTTTTGAGACAGCAGGGAAAGAAAAATATGTAAATGATCCAACTAAATGTCTCCAAAACGCGATGTCAGTGGTTGGAGAGAGCGGGACTGAACTGAGGTGTAACAGGCGGACACTCCAAGTCTGGTTGTTGGCCAACAGCAAAGAGGACGATGCCGAAGAGATCAAGTCGTCCTCCGACATTGTTCAGGTGGTTCACCGTGGGAAATAAACGTCAAATAAACATGTAATGGAACGATATGAGAGGAACTGCAAATGAAGGTAAGGATGCAGAGACATAGCGGGGAAAGTTTATTTTCTGCTTTTGGAATCCAGACTGAGGCCACAATAATGTGGATGAAGCAGAAAGAGAGACTAAAAGTGTTCTGCTCGGAGTTAAGGTCGTCATTAAAAGTTTGTGGTCAACACAAACATATCAAAGCGAAGACAGCAACTTCAATTTCTTACATCTTTTTTTTTTTTGTTGTTGTACAAAATGGTTAAAGTCTCCATCTGCTAATGAGTGTTGGTGAACAGAAACCAGTCACATATTACAGCTGACCTCAGTAGTACAGTTAGCGTCGACCACACTGACAGGTTTGTCATGGCTTTCGTGTCCGTTGTCTCATGACTTCTCTATTGAATCATTTCTGTGGGTCTCTTTGGAGCCGCCGAGGAATTAACATGAGTCATGGCTAGCATGGTTTGAACAAATCACCAAAGTTGCTGCGTTTTTAGTGCAAAAGTTTCATTTCAAAGTTCAAGTTTCTTGCTGAACTGAGAATATAAAACAAACTTTTCAAGACTCAAACTGGCTTCAGCTGAACCTTTGCACATAATGAGGACTGTGGATTTTGTCGTCTGCAGTCACATCATGAATGACTTCACAATATGTGTAAAAAGAAAGTGATAACATTTTGAATGCATTCATGGACATGCAAATATCATTATGGGCATTTTAAAGTGATTCTCCTTTCCCACTTTGTTTATTTTGTTTGATTCATTTCATCCTCCTTTTCTGTGATTTGTTCCTGCCTTTATGTTTCGGTATTTCCATCTCTTCTATTAGAGACTCTCTCTTTTCCCTTCCTCATTCTCCTCTCTCTTTTTAGCAAAAAAAAAATAGCACATTGAGTCCATGAGCAAAGACCTCCGCTGCTCATGTGTTTGTTTATATTCATTTATTGAGATATAAACCACCGGTGGAGTCCAATAACCTCGTGTGGACGAGCATGAACACAGATCCTCTGAGGAAGAAGGAAATTAACTTTGACTAACTGCGTAAAAACTATTTTTTTCCCTGTCGAGTGCTCTCTTGAACTGACTCTTATTATTGCTCATGTCTTGCACCACATGTGCACACACGCATGCACTCATTCATGGGAGCAACATGCACATGCAACCTTGACAACCTGTTGCTTTTTCCAAGAACCTTCAATCTTTTGCGGCTGCATCCTATCTGGCGTCCTGGTGGGCCGGCGGTCTGGCACGTCTGCCATGTGTCAGTTACATCTCCGTAGCACGTCATCTTTTCCTCAGAGTGAGGAGGTTTCAACCACTTGGCCGCGCTCAATGTTTTCATAGGGATGATACCGCCATTCCTCGGAACCATGCATCCTTACATATCAACATTTTAGAGTGCAAAAGTAGGACATATATGATCCGTATGAGACGCATCAAAGTTATAGGCCGACTATCTCTGGTGAGCGTTCTGACAGTCTTATTGAAGGCCTTTGCACACAAAGTTAATATGTTATGTCCAAAATTGTGACATGTTTAAAAATAAATACGACCTCACGCTGTGTGAATCACTTTCTCACACCGACTCTGAAACTTTTGACCCTCATTAAAGTTCTTGGAACGGATTTAATTGTCTGTGAGCCACCGTAAATATAGACGTTATCATCCAAAAAAAGGCATCTGATAAGCTGCTTCATTTCGTTCATCGTCTCCCAGCACAAAGCACTTTGCTACATACAAAGTGAGCAGGTGACTGCAGGACGGCTTAGAATCGGGGACGGTCGCGAAACAAAGGATGTAGGAAAGATTAGACCAGATTAGTGATCGTGGCCCTGGCAGCTAAACGATAGCGTCTTGCTAATAAGACTAAGATAGATTTATTAACACCTGTTTGGGGCTATCCGTTGCATCGACGTCGTTGATTCAGTTTTGTCTCGTATAGAATTATTCAAACGCATCAGACTCAGGGTGACAGGTTTCTGATTTTTTGCGAAATGAAGGATTTAAAAATCGCACACGAGAAAAACTGACTTGGAGTGCAAAGGCCGTCACTGTATTTATCTCTTTGGAAACTCAACAATCTTGACACACAAACACGCATGCACACACCCCCGTACATACATCCCTACACAACTACAGCACATGTAATATGCTGCTGCGGCGCTGTAGTTGCCTGGTAATGTACCGAGCCGTGTTCCAGAAATAAACACAAAGAACACGGAGTATGCGTGTTTGTTTCAATGCCTCTGGATATTCTCAAAGGAAGCAGAACAGGTTAAAAAACGAAGAGAGAGGTGAAGATTGGAATTGAAGAACACCAAATATTTAGCTTAAAAGGTCATGAATTGGCATTTTTTCTTCTGAGTATGTGTTATATCTCGGTTGGTTCCTTTGCTTCGCTGTCAGAATCGCTGAAGCAATATTTCACTTTACCAGAATGTGTCTATACAGTCAGGCTGACTTTTAACTTTTGAAAGAGCTTAAGAGCAAAATACTTATTCTTTAACGTAAAGTATATGAATGTCTAACATGAATTGGTTCCTTTAATGCATTTGCTGTGTGTGTGTTTGTACGTCTGATTCAAACGCATAAAATCGAACCCATCTAGAAGTGTGTGTTGTTTGTAAGAGGGTGTTAATTGATGCATTCTCTCCTTTTGACTGTATAATGGAAAAGCACTTCTCATTAAACTGTCACTCACAAATCTGTGCTCGTGTGTTCACGAAACAAGAGAGAGAAAGGAAGACGTGAGCAGGTCATTATCATACAGTGTGAAAGGAGAAGAGCGAGGTTGTAAAAGGGAGCGGAGAGAGAGGAGGGAGAGGTGCAGAAGAACAGACCATTGCAACAATTAGAGTGCCATTTAAAAAGCCTTCTTCCACCGCCGTTTGATATGGAAATGAAACAATGGCCTCGTGCAGGAAGCGATTTAAGGACAAACTTCCTCTTATTCTGGTTCATATCCACCATCTGTTTACATTTTGTCCACCATTGATTTCTGGGATTCGCCATTGTTTTCTTATTTTTTTGCTTTTCTATTCGGATTATTTGGAGGAAATGATGCCGCATGAGGCCTTCTGTGTCTCTGCAGGGCGCCGTGGTTGAAATTAGCCTCACAATGCATTACGTGACGCGCACACACTCGCTTTTCATCACCTGTGAGGGGCTCGTTTCCCGCTCTCTCCCAATTTGCTTTATTTAAATCTATTTAAATTCAATTCCATTATAATCAATTCAATCACGCAAAGTGCATTTTATTTCAACTCAATTAAGTGTGCTGAATTGATTGTTTTACCTAATTAATGAACAGTGTTGACAAAACATCATTTTTAAAAAGCAACATTTTAGATTCTATGAATTCGCTCTGATGGGTGTCAGTGTTGTTTCTACAGGATTGTGTCCCGACCCTTAAAGAGACAATGATCAATAACCTTCTCAGACATAAGCTCCACTCTTCTTAATGGCATCCTTTAAAACGCGATTAAGGAGTACATTGCGAAAGCAATCTGTTGATTTTTAAGTTTCTTTATTTCTGCTTTCAAAATGATATTAACCACAACTGGTGAGGGTGGAACTATTGTCTATGTAAAGATGTAATGGAGTTATGCCCACCTGGCTCGGTCATGGCCGCCGCTCGGTAAGATAAGGTAAGATACGATAATCCTTTATTGGGCCCACAGTGGGGAACTTTGCAGGATTACAGCAGCATAGTGGAGCAAATGAACCAACAAGAGAACGGTGTAGATAAACAAGGATAATAAATACATAATCACACAGTAATGGTATATTAAATAAGTTAAAACTAAACTAAAATCTGATATTGTCTGTGTGGAAACCCATTTCTGCCAGTAAAAGACACAACATCAGAGATAAAAAGTCACAAATAATGAGATTGCTTCTTTTTTTTTTTTAAGCTTGTGCCACTAAAGCACATGCACATGTACGATCACATAATTTAGACTTTCTATCACATAATTTTGACTTTCTATCTCACTGGTGGAAATGGGTTTCTATAAATCCGAATGAGTGCAATATAAATAATCTGGAATTCAAGTATTTAGGGATTTTTATTCTCGAGTGAAAGTCAAAAAAGTGAAGTGTGAGTGTTGTATTGGACTGTGAAGACAGAGCTTTACCCCAAATCCAAGGTCTCAATTAACAAAACAAACATTTAGTTCTGGGCCAATATTCCACAATCAAGTTAGTTTCCTCTGCAAGCAACCTCCTGCATTCAGGTTTTATATGCACTACATGTTTCTTCTTGTGGTTGTTGTGTTTTTTGTTTCTGCTCCATTCACAAGAAGCTCAACAAAGCTCAGCCTTATTTTGGAGACTGACGGGAAGAATGTGTCAGAGAATAAACCCAGAGGAGGGACTACATCTCCCAGCATGCCTAGGAGGATCCCAGAGAAGTTGTTGGTGAAGAAACCATGGGGATGTTCTGCTTCCAGCATTGCCATTGTGAGCCAGACTGGGACAAATAGCAAGATGGATCAATGGGATGAATGAACTACACCAGTGCTCACCCAAATATAAGGGTAATAGAGGTCAGAGAGAGTGTTGAGATGGAAAGATTAGCCCAGTGGTTTAGCACTTTCTCACAACGATGGTACGCTTTTTTGTGTGTGTGTGTGTGTGTGTGTGTGTGTGTGTGTGTGTGTGTGTGTGTGTGTGTGTGTGTGTGTGTGTGTGTGTGTGTGTCGTTAGGAGTCACAACCCATTAGTCTTGATGGAGTGGGGCAGCGCCAAGAGAATAACTGTGTTTATTAGGGGTTGGGTTCAGCCATTGTTTCAGCAGGAGAAAAGATTGTTCTGTATGTTTTCTGTTGGTAAAACTTCAGTGGGGTCTTAAAGGTAGAACATATTTTTCATAGAAGCATTTAGCTTGACTGAAAAGTGATTTTCTCTTGTTCTTTCTCTCCCCATGTATTTCATATCTAACGTTACTTTCTAATCTTTTCTAGACTTCTAGACTGTTTAAATGGCACCTTCCCTAAACTTCACCTTCCCACTGGCTGTTTGACTATGGTTGACTTATTGACTGGCTAACTGACCAGCTGAATGACTAAGTGACTACTAAATGTCCCTTGCAGAAGCAGTTCTTCACTGACCATTTGTCTTTTCTTTCCGTTTTATTACAGCCCCATAAAACTCTGGAGTGAGAGAAGAGCCCTAAAACGACAGAGCTGTAAATAGAGGTGTGTGTGTGTGTGTGTGTGTGTGTGTGTGTGTGTGTGTGTGTGTGTGTGTGTGTGTGTGTGTGTGTGTGTGTGAGAGATGGAGAGAAAGCCTCATTAAATCCTTTGTATTTCATCCAGAGCTATAAAGAGGAGAGAGAGGCAGATGGAAAAGAAGAAAAACATAAATGTTTGAGCTACAGTGATCTTTTCCATTCTCATCTATTCAAATCGACTAAATCTACCATTAGCTCAGGAAAAAATGCGTAGCGGATTGAAAGTGGGAGGGAGAAGATCAGAGTGTTAAAAGAGAGAACATTAAGACCAAAGACACAACTGAGAGAGAAAAATATACACAAACACATCAATGTATAGCTTTTAATATATATATAGATAGATCGATAGATCGATATAATATAATGTGCTGTTTAAAAATGCTTGAAATAATGCTTAAATCTCACCTTTTTGGGGTTTGCCCATGA
>NC_136603.1:6615779-6673279 GCF_910589615.1 Taurulus bubalis | reverse complement strand
CTCAATCCTCCATCCATTCACATGTCCCTCTATCGCAGCCAGACTGCACAAATAGGATTTTCCCTGGAAGTAACTCAAATTATTATATCACTCCCTCCCTTCTGGTGCTCATTCTCTCTTCCTCCCTCTTTCCTATAAATAAATGCCTGAATACAACTGCACGTTCTCTGGTAACTCCCTCCTTAATTCGCATCATCAAAGTGGATAATCCTAAAGTTTGTCGTTTAAAAATGTTGGTTTCTGTAGGTGGAGTTATTTTCAGTTTCTGCAATTACAGCTCACACAAACACACAACTCCCTCTATGCTTAAGGGTGAATAACCATTGTATTATACCACAGTGAATGAAGCAATTTATACTTTCATTAATGTACATATTCACTGATGGAGGCAATATAAGACTACATCCAGCCGTCCATGATTGACCCATTTCCTTTTCTCTTCTACCTCCACTCTTCTCAGTCCATGTTCAGATCAACAATAGTGTTGTATTTAGTGCCTTTACATGCACTTAAGTAACTGGGTTACAGTCAACTTTCTCAAGTTAGCTGATTAAGCAACAGTTGATGAAAACAAACTCCTGAATCCTCCTGAAGAACGCTGTTTTCTTGCTCATGTAAACTGGTAACCAGTTTTCCAATCAGCTTTTTGCGGCTTATTATTGAAGACGAGAAGACCAAGAAAGCAAGGAGAAAAACAACACATGTACAATACTGATCAATGGGAAAACACTGCCACAATAACAGGGTTTAGCAATGAAATGTCATGCGCAGCTAGATGAGCAATGACACGTCTTGAACAGACAACAGAATACGGTTTACAAAGGGTTCGTTATTAAAGACTTGTCTAAATTCTTCTCACCACATTGAGAGCTGCTGCGATGCCATCTGATAAACCTTCAACCTCGTGGACGTTTTACTAAACCAAGCTTGTTTTTATGCCATCTCCTTATTCTACTTCTACACACAAACACAGCCATTTTGTTTCTCTACTTTTTATTATTTTATTTTCAATCTTATTGTGGCCTATAGTCCAATATTCCTCTCAAGCTCCCTCACCCATGCACCGCCTCCTTTGTGGAAAATAATGTGCAGATACAGTGAAGACAAGCCCTTTTTTTTCAGCCCTCACTTCTGCCAGCCCTCCATCCCGTCTCGCTCTTCCTACCGCCAGTCCTTCCAATCCTGTAAGTATGGTTGCATGAAGGTCAAAATATTTTCTAATTCAGTCCGCTATAGGAGACGGAAATGTCACCCGCACTGTATATGAGCTTTAGGAAAGCTTGGAAATGAGCTGTGTGAACAGTGCAGGCTCAATGTGAGTCCTCGGCACGTGTGTGTGTGTGTGTGTGTGTGTGTGGCTGAGCATTTCCCTTCTCGCTTCCTATCATGCACATGGGTTGTGTTCAACATGATGATTCCGAACATGATTTTTTTTTTCCACCTAATATTCCCCAGGTAAATAAAACAAGCTGAAAAGTGTTTTGAATTATCCGTGTTAAATTCCTTTATTGAAACCCTACTGTGCAGTAAATTTGTATTCTTTGTGTGTGTCTCTCTCTCTGTGTGTGTGTGTGTGTGTGTGTAATTGAGTATTGTTTCCCCTTAATTACAAGCTAAGACAACAGCCAGATCACTTCAAGTCAATATTAGCATACAGAGGTATCAAGGAAGTGAAACACAAGCTGTCTCTCTCTTCCATTTAAATACAAATGAATGTAGAAAACAAGGAAAGGAGTGGAGGAAGGAAGGAAAGAGCAGAGGAAGAATGCATGTGAGGAAGAAGACAGAGAAACAGTGGAGTGATATACCTCCTATAAGGAAGTGGGATGAGGGAGCATTATAAAAGGTGATGTGGAGGATAGAAAATAGTGAAGAAAGACAGAGGGACGAGCTTTATGCTGTAACATGACACACACACACACACACACACACACACACACACACACACACACACACACACACACACACCATCGCAGCCTTTGTAATCAGCCCTCTGAGGGGTTAGAGGCCATTTTTATCAGTGTTAGGTTTCTTGACTCATCATCTTATCAATGATCAGAGAGCACTCCGTCTCCGCATTTGTGTGAGTGTTGGCGCTGTGTGTGTGATTAAGCACAGCACTGATAATCCTATCAGTTTGTGTCATCTATGACAACAAGGCATTCCCCCGCAAAGAAAACCACCGTTATTGTGCTTTCCCCGGCCCGGAGGGATCCACTCCCTGAGGCTGTTGTTATTGATCATGTCGTTATTAACAGTGAATGATGTGAGCGTCTGCAGCCTGTCATTGAAAGCATGTATGTGTGTGTGTGTGTGAGTGTGTGTGTGTGTGTGTACTACATACTAGTGACCAGTGACCCGTCCTCCACTGTACTCCCAGTGTTTCGGTTGAGTGACTTGACCGTCAACAGGTCTGTCTTTTGTTTCTCTTTAACAATACCACCATACACGACTGTACTGTCTGCAATTGGAAGGTAGTGGCTCGTGAAAACTGTGTGTGTGTGTGTGTGTGTGTGTGTGTGTGTGTGTGTGTATTTCCCATACACTAAAGTACAGTTAGTTCCAATTACTGGAATGCTATTGCTGGTGCCATAAATAGAGAAGAATGGTGTGACTAGTGACCTGATCTGAAGTTAGAATAATAAAAGAGTGAACAAAACAAAGGGGTGTGAAGGGGGGTTTCTCTACTCTCCCGTCTTTCTTCTCTTTACTTGAAGCTGTCGTGTCTTATCAGTGACTGATGATGCTAAACGCCGTGCCTCGGCTCTCACGGCGAAACCATGCGACTGTAAAATGTCAATTTCGAGAGGGAGAAGGACAACAAATTCCCGTCATCACACTTAGTGCCTGTTTATTTAAAATTTGCATAAAGAGTGTTGTTCTGCTGGAATCATAAAAACCTCAACGCTGCTATTTTTTTTATATTCAAAGCATTCGGTTATAGCATATTTAAATTTAAAAAAAAAAATTAAAAACCAGTGTGTAAAAGACAGCTGTATCAGTTCAACATGAAGTGGTGCTGAAAACAGAGCCCTGGTATCTACACTCATCTGCCCCAGTTGTTGTTCAGGACTTCATCCTATACCCCCACCTCCCCTCTGAAAGCACAATGCCTCTCGTTGCAGCCGACGCTGAGGCGATAGCTGCGGTTCAGTAGTTCATGTTCGCACCTCTCCACACCTGGACATCGCTAATCGTACGATAAGAAGCTTTTCTCCGCTTGCAGGCAGTTTCAACCGTTTTTATTTTTTCAGTATATATAGGCAACACTATCTTTTATATTTCAATCTTTATCATCAAAAAAGGAAAAGACCTGACAGACAAACTATCGTAAAAACAGCGTTGCATTATGTGACATGGGTAGTATGAGTATGGGCGGGTGTAACCAATGATTGATTTAACTCTGTGCCCTCATAACAGGACACATAAACACAGGCATGGTTTGTAATGAAGTCTCACCAGCATGTGCCAGTTACGTTATCGTTGGTCTTAAACTGAACAACTGTGAGGCTTTAAAGATATTTCACATTTTTAGACTGTAGACACAGCCGTTAAATACATTTCGCATAGATGCCTTTGCCTTTGGGTCTCCATGAAAAAGTCAATCTTGATGTTTTCAGAAAGAGTCCAGACTGTGGGAGACTGCTGCAGAGGGGGAAAGGGTCCCACTGGCAACCTCATTGGGGTAATCGAGCTTTGGTACTATGATGTTAGCATTTTATCTCTTCTCTTTTCATATCTATTTTGTAATGCATATTGATGTCATGCTTTGAGAACCGAACAGCCTATTATTGCAATAATGCAATAATAGACAACCTACTGCTCTCCAATGTAGTGTCTTTATTAATGATCTTAAAAAAGACTTGAAGATAGCACTCCAGAAAAGCACTCCTGCATTAGTGTTGCAGTCAAGGAGCCTCGGCGGCATTCTACACAAACTCACAACAAAGCTCAACGACAATTCATCTTATCTCCTCATCATCGTCGTTAAGCCGACAGCAATTTGAATGTGTCATCAACAGCTGTGAGAATGCACAATAAATGTGACATCTAGTCCTACGTCAAGATGATTAACACTTAAGGTATGAACCCATGTTTAATTGCGGTCCTTTTGAAAACAGACTTTGATATTGAGACCTCCTCCAAAAGCTCGGTAACATTTCAATTAGAAGGCTCTGACGAGTAGTTACAAAGTCAGTTTGGCATCTTTGCAGTAGCTGTCATTTCTCCTCTGAGGAACACTAAGCTACTAACTGCTGCTGCTGCTTTTGCTGCACTAGCAGTGGAGTCAAACATCCAGAGAGGACATCCTTATCTACAACCACACACAGAGAGAGAGAGAGAAAACAGGCGGGGGTGGGTGAGGGGAGAAAAGTAAGAGAGAGAGAGAGAGAGCAATAAATGAGAAAGTCAGACAGAGGGAGACAAGACAAAGGCACGGGATGAAAGAGGCTGAGAGAAAACGCGGGACCAAAGCAGAAAAAGGGTAAAAGAGAGTTCGATGATGGAGGGAACAAAAAGGGAAAAGGGACATGCAGAAGATATGGAGAGATAGGAGATAAAGCTCGGTGATAAAGTTATTAGAAAGAGCAGACATTTTTCACCGACTCTGCTCCGCTCTGACAGCCCACTGCGCTCCCTGGACACTGCTTGTTTGTATGTGTCTATGTATCAGTGTGCTTGTTTGTGTGTGTGTGTGTGTGTGTGTGTGGCTGTGTATATATTTGTCTCTCTCTCGCACCTCTGTGTCCTTGCTAATAGCTGAGTGGACTCCCTGCAGTCTCCACAGGCTGTACTGTGATCATCACCACTTAGTTGTGCACCCACACAGAAACGCACACATGCACATGTCTACCAGACGACCGACACACAACGCACAAATGTACACACAGCAGGGTAATGCACAGAATGTTAACATGTATGTTGTCAGCGCCGCGTGTGTCTCTCTTCACACGTGCATCTCTGAGGCTGTGTGCATCTCTGCGTATGTGTAAATCTTCTCAAATGTGTTTGTGTGTGTGTGTGTGTGTGTGTATCGGTACACTGCTGTGTGTGTGTGTGTGTGTGTGTGTGTGTGTGTGTGTGTGTGTGTGTCTGAGGCATGTCTCAGCTCTGCCCCTGCAGTAAATGAGTATGTCAGCGCAGCCCATGTTAACTGTTGACATACTAATTTACTGTGGCTCGCTTCCTGTAAGACCTGCTCAGTAATATGGCTTATTGATGAGGCCACGGGGAATGTGTGTGTGTGTGTGTGTGTGTGTGTGTGTGTGTGTGTTTGCATTACTGAGTATTTCCACCGGAGATGAAATATCTGTCGCGCCTCAGATAAATGTGGTCAGTCCACGGGTGATGTATGCACACACAATATTGACTCTATGTGTCTGTTTGTAAGATGCGTTGGCAGGTGAAGAGTGAAACATATACATGTTTATTTTGTCGGGGTATGATAATATGTCGAATATTGTTTTTCCAATGATTCGATTTTTCTGAACTCTGCTTTTGCTCTAAATGTATGACACTTGAAGAGAAGAGGAAACAAGATCGGGAGCTGGGAGAGATCTTGAACAGGAAATTGGACAGTGTTGAAAAACTGGAAGAAAACAGCTACTGCAGCTTCCCCGGAGTCCGGAGACGGCAACAGATTGACAGAACACACACACCCGTTGGTAAAATACACCAAAGAGAGCCTCCGACCAACGCGTCCAGGCAGACATCTTTTAACTGTCTGACACGGGGACCCATACACAAACATTTATTCATAGAAGTCAGGAGAGGTCGATGGGTGCGGAGCTGCTGGTTCCTCCGAGAGCTCCACATTCTCCATGTGCCATTAACCCCCGAAGATCCATGGATGGAGGGAGCGACGCGCCGGGTGAAGTGGTAATCGGGAGGATCGGGAGAAACCTCGGCGGGCCGGTAACATTTTGGTGATTGCTTTGGAGGTACTTACATTACTAAGCCTCATTGCCGGCTGAACTGATGAAGCTATACGTGCACACACACACACACACACACACACACACACACACACGCCTACATCTGTATGACGCCTCACGTTCTAAATGGCACAGTTTCTATTCCTCAAGATTTGTTTTGAAGTTATTTTCAATGTAAGTTCAGAGTGGACCTTAAATTTGAAGTCAGTGTTTTTAGTCACTGCAGTATAGTTTTGGAATTTGGTCAAATAGAGGTTTTTATTAGTTTGTGTTTTGTTTCCAGTGGCCATGGCTGACCTTATTGTGCTAGGGCTTTTAGAGGAGATTTGCTTTCGGTGGCCCTTTACAAAAACACTGATATTGCTTCATTTTTTTTTTTTATCGAGAAAGAAAAACAGCCTCATGCGTGGGGGGTCTCAGGTCTCCAGGCAGTCGGTCTGCATTGCTGAACTCCTGAAAGTGAAACCCACTTAGCCCCTGGAGGGACAGAAAGGGGGGGGGGGGGGGGGGGAGAAGAGAGGACAGGAAATGAAATGAAAGGGACAAATAAATGGGTAAAGAGAAGAAAATGGAAAATGTGATATGAAAAGAAGTATGAGTGAACAAGGAAGGAAAACTTTGACTTGAACAGGGGGCAAAACAAATGACAGAAACACAACAGGGATCGTTCTGAAGAAAAGAAATGAAAGAATTGAGTTCAATCAAATCCTTCATCAAATCAACTGAACAGAAGAGAGAGAGGGAGAGATAGAGAGAGAGAGAGAGGGAGAGAGGATGCAGTCTGCTGGCGAGGTGTGGACAGAGCCGGTAGTGCTTGACGACAGGCCAGCAGACAAGTTCTTCCCCTGACGCAGAGCGAGGATCACCTTACCCTCTGCTGGTTTCACAGCTCTGTTGCAACACACACACACTCACACACACTCTCAAAAACCTTTTCATTTGAATGCATTCGTGTTTTACTTTTCTAGCCTCTGGAGGCAACGGCCAACGCTTCTGCTGTTCCATCCGGGATCCGGGATAAGACCTCCTCTCCTGTGCAAAATATCTGCAGTCTGATCAGGTCTGGACTTGTAGTCAGTTGACCAGCTGATTTTAAGCTGATAAAAAGCAAAGTCATCATCAGACGATTGCCGATGGGTTCCACCTCTTTTGCTCTCCAGATGGACCGTCTACCTGCATGCAACCAAATGTGATTGGTCAATTCTACTATACTACTACAATAATGCAACTACGACAAAAATTAAGATATTTGACAAGCGTGACATCACATAAACAAAGCACTCAGATTCAGCACAACATGCTATACTGATGTATGCTGCAGGTGGTTTTCAGGGGTTAGAAACACTTTTTTTTTTTGCATTTCTGCTCATCTCCCTAAAGTAGATTATCAGTGATGTCAGTGGTGGCTTCTGGGAAAGCCCTGTCCGCTGCTTGGCGAGCAGAAAAGGTGTCATGGATTGGCATATCCTAGTTTCACAACATACTGTTGCAAGTTCGACAGAAGAGGTCCAGAAGGCCTGGGTCCATGTGGTGGGTTGGTGTGAATTCAGAGTGATTCAGAGGTTGTTGCGGACTCTTTTTTTAGCTTTTCATTCGGCACGCTCTCTTCCTATGTGAGACCAAAGCTTGGACTAATGTCATTATTTCACTTCAAATGAAGCACTGGAAATCTTTTAACCACCATTGTACAAAAATACTTGTTTTTTGCTCCTAAAAATTTAACATTTTCAAGATTAAAGGAAACGTACCTACAGAGATTTGCTGTGAGATTTCTCACAGAGCGGGGCCGTCTACCTTTTCTCATCCATCGGTCAAAAATAAGACATTTCTAACAGCTCAAGTGGAACGCTACGTCGACGTTAGCGTGCGATTGCTCTGCGCTCTCATCACTTGACACGTTCCAGTTGGCCTGCAGGGTTTAGTTTCAGTGGAAAGACACAGGAAGAAGGGAGCGAGGGGGTGAGAAGGACAGGTTACAGAGGTCGAACGACTAAAGGGACCCAAGGAAGGAGTGGGGTGAGTCTCTCTCACACACACACACACACACACACACACTCACACATACACAAACAAGCACACACTCGGACCTGTCATGGAAAAAAGAACTTAATACCTTCAGACCTCCAGAGATGTTAGGACACATCTGAGTGACAGTTTGATGGTGTGTATCTGCACTTGCGTGTGTGTGTGTGTGTGTCACGTGTCACTGACCTGAGTGAGACCAGTGATTAACCTGCCTATACTGGTAATCACTGGCCTGTGCCAGTAAAAGTAAACCTGATCAGGAAATGAGGATTTAGCCGATCGGTAAGTGATCAGTGACATAAGATTGCTTGTTCTCAGGAAAGCTTGCGTCAGTAAAGTTCAAAGGGCTGTAAATAATTGTCACATGTTGTAAAAAAATAAATAAAACTAAAAAAAAAAGCAGCAGCATTCTGTGATTTTCTTGTCATAAAAGAAAAATAAGTTTGAAAAGGTTTCCTTCTTCCCACAAGATAACCCGGTGCACAACGTGATTTTCACGGAGCGGTCACTGGCAACTCCAGCTGTGTCATTATGGCCGACATGTGTGTGCATCTGTGTGTGAGTGTTCGCAGGGCGTGTCCTGAGAAGGCCGAGCGAGAGCCACGGTTTGGTTAGTTTTTCAGACCACAGGCCCTAAAACCTATGCACCTCCCACAGACATCTTCCCTGTAGTACTGTATACCACTGAGAAAGAGAGGGAAGAATATAGCACAGCTTTAAAGTAAAAGTGTTAAAGGGTACAGAAAGTCAACTTAAATGTATTTTCCCTCAATTAAATTACCCTTTGATTATGTGCCCTTCAACCCTGTTTCTTCGAGTGTGTGTCACGTTGTGTTGCTGTCTGTCTTTCTCCCCTTATTTAGATTCCATTCACCAGTGACCCGCGCGCCCTTGGTAAACAGCTTTTTTCTCTGTCCTGCAGACAAGTGTGATACTGTGTGTGTGTGTGTGTGTGTGTGTGTGTGTGTGTGTGTGTGTGTGTGTGTGTGTGTGTGTGCACGAAAAGTGTGTGTGCATTTTTGCAACCAAGTGGTCAGCCATTATTGCCCAATGGCTTTGACTGCATGACTAGTAAGTTTTTCACAGAAAAGAAAATTGCGTTTTTAATCTTCATTGTAAATCAAAGATTATTAGTAAAGTAATTTAGATATTTAATAACTAACTCACTTATCCGATTCTTTTCCATTTTGATCACTTGGTCAGTTTGCACTTTTCCGCTGTGACTGGTGCTGTAAAGCAGCACCAAGCTCCCAGCATGCACTACAAAGCTCATAAAGCTGTGCTGTGGGTCTCTCCTTTCCAGGTTTTTCCCTTTTCCACCTCCCTCTATTCTCTATCATATTAGAGAGAAAGGTAGAGGGAGAAAAGAGAGAATAAAAGAGGCATGGCGAGACTATCTGGAGGACAGGACAGTGGAAGGAAATGGGAGAAAAAGTGTGAGACATGCGGTATAATAGTATAAATAAATTAAAGGGGAGAGAGTGTGAGAGATAAAGAAAGGTAAGAGAGGGTGAGGCAAAGAGAGAGAGAGAGAGGGGGAGAGGGAGAGGGAGTGAGATGAAACTGCTCTTTAATCAGTGAGGGGCTATATGGAGGCGGGCCGAGGTGCCTACTGTAATCCGATACAAGCTCGCGCGCATGGCGAGCACGCACGCCGAGACAGGGGACTGAGTGAGCGGTGCTGCTCGCTGCCACACACCCGGCGGAGAGCGGAGGGGAAGGAGCGCACTGCCGGAGAGGGAGCGAGGGAGAGAGACATACACGGAACGTCAGAGAGAGAGAGAGAGAGAGAGAGAGAGAGAGAGAGAGCAGCGGGCATACAAGAGCGTGTTTCAGCGAAGCGGCGCACAGTTCGCAGGAGAGCGGAGAGGCTGCACGTTTATTTTCTCCCGATCCGTTTTACGCACGCCGGAGCCTCCTCGAAGAGATCTTGTGTTATTTATTTTTTGGGGGCGCAATAACGGACTGCTATCGAAACAGTTTATTAGGAGGATACTCCATTTTTTTCCCCACTTTCCTAATCACATGTGCTTTTACCACGTACATGCTCAATTCTGGAGAGAGAACCAGAGCAAACGATTTTCGGATATTTTATCGAGACGAAGAGGAAACAGTTTTTTTTTCTCTGTTTTTTTTATTTTGTCAAAACCTGAAAGCCTTCTGGCAAATGCTTCTGTTGGTTCCTGGTGGTTTCAAGCATTGATTTCTACTTTGTTTTTGAAATTCATGATTTTGTATTTTTATTCCCACGCGCGCTGTGACACTGTGCGCACGGCGATGGATCGTGAGGCTCTGAAAATGTGTTCAGAGTAGATATTGCGCCAGTATCTGATCAATTTCCGCAAATAAGTTTTTTATTTTCTATTGTAAGAAGAAGCACACGTTGACAATTCTCGCACAAATATAGTGTTTCACCAGGGCGATATTTTTGGAGAGCCCGGTGGACGCGATCTGGCATTCGTGGAGGATTTCGGCCACGACTTGTGTTTGCGCTTCAAAGAAATAAAGAAGTGTGTAAAGGAAGAAGAAAAGAGGACTCTGGACAGCAGCGTTGACTCCGATATACAGACTAAACCCACAGAGGAAGAGAAGAAGTGTTTTTTTCTCCATATCCGAGGGGGAAAGATGGATTTATTCATTTGGCTTTGTGGATGTTTACTGGCTGTTCTCTTGCCTTCAGCGGTCAGAGCAGAGGACGGAGGTGAGTTTGACACTTGCGCTGCCCGCTCAGATCACACGCTCACACGTAGCTATGAAACACATTAGAGGTGCGGTGTTTCTCCGTCAAACCAAAATGCGTAATGCATGTCAAAAATGAACACGCGTTTGAAGCTTATAGCCTTCACTCGCGTTCAAATACTGCGCTGATCATCACGGTGCAGAGGGAGAAGTCTTGTTTTAACTCTCCGGCATTGACCCATCCCGCTCGGGCGGAGGTAAACCGAAAGTGAACATGTAATTAATCATCACCGTAAACTAAATCTGTATATTTGTTTTAATACAACAAAACCCTACATTCATTTTCGGATAGACATTTGACAACTTTCCAACAACCACAACGTTCCCATCGTCCCTGGACCCTCTCCACTGCTGGTTTCACTCCGTCATAAAAATAAGTTTATTAATAACTGAGGGATGTTGTCTTGTGTCGTAAATATCTTAAACACATGTTGTTGATTTTATCTTCAGTTGAATCAATGACTGTTCTCAGGAGAGCTGTTCAATGATGAACTATCACGGGTGTTCCAGCACTATTCATATCGGGACTATAAAGCCAGTGCCAGTGGGTCGTAAGAGGGTGTTTATCGCGCTGGTTTTTGTCTCACTGTGATGTAGTCTTCCGTGAAAGATATTCCCCTCGAGACAGCCGGCTTCGTGCAACAGGGCAACCCTTTTGAATCGGATAGCCGGTTGCGCGAAGAGGTGAATCCGCCCAGGCTGCAGTCAGCGGCGCTCCAGACGCGCGAGGGGTCCGAGGCTACGGAGGTCTGGCTTCCCAAGTCCGTGCGCGCGGTGGGGTTTGGAGTTGCATTGTGGCGAGCGCTCATTGCGCGGGGTCTGATGCGTTTAACGGAGGTCGTTGGACGTGATTTGTGGGTATGCGAACGATCTTTACGCACAGTGCGAACGCCAAAAAACTTGAATGCCCTGACCGTCTCTGTGCCGTGGCGACTCCTTGTCAGGGCAGCAATACTTGCTGTTGCCCGACCACAGGTGTGCAGGGAACCAGGACTGTTTGTAGCATAAACTAATCTTTAAGGAAAGACCGTATGTGTACTATGTCATGGTGTGACTCTCCTCCCTTTCATGTATTTAGAAGCAAAAACAATCTCCTTTGTTTTCTCATAGCTGATAACTTGTCCGAATCAATTCTTATAATCTCTCCTCAAGGCCACTTCCTGCTTTGAGATGCATGTGTTTGTGTACACAATTTACAAAAGAGGGAATTGAGATAGGGCAGCTGTGGAGAAGTTGGTTGCATTCTAGGTTTTATTGATTTAGGGCTTATTCAGGAGCCTAGCTGAGGCTTTTTGCAGATCTCATGACTTGGATTGAGTGGCCAGTCTGCCAAATGTTGTTTTTGAGGAAAACAGCATACAGAGAGAACAGTGGAGGCATTCTTTACGTCACACTTCACCTCTGATGTGAGAAGATATGCTCTGTGAACATGAGGTGATATGGCCTCAACGTGTTTACATCTTCACATATAATGGATAACTGCTGGCACTGTATGTACAATCTGAAGCGACATACATTTCCTCTCAAAGGAAGTATGACTGAGGTTTTATTGAACAGCAAAAATCCAAAAGGAAGTCGTGGCGCTCAGGGTAAAAGAGATTAACTTCAACAGCAGGAACCGGGTCTCTCTTCCACCTCCCATCAGTCATCGCTGCTTTTTTTAAACCATGACCACAATCTTTCCCTGTAACCAAGTAGTTCTGCTTTTCACCATGACTTGGACTTAGATATTCTGTTATTTTTTTCTGACAATATACCTCATTTTGTTCTGGGGACTTGATCAAGCTCCCCTTTGAGGCACCAGAGAGCCACTGGAGCCCACACACTGCTCAGCATCAGGCTGAGGATGAAACTTTTACAGATGCCTCTGCGGCGCTGCCTCCGGAGATATGAGCAAGGCATAGTGAGACAGAGAAGTGTATATATATATATATATATATATATATATATATATAAATATATATATATATATATATATATATATATATATATATATATCAGAGAGAGAGAGAGGGAGAGAGAGAGAGGGAAGCGCAGTAGGGAGGGATGGAAGTAAAGGGGGAGGAAGTAGCAGAGACAGAAACAGGCAGAGGGAACGGAACGGAAGAATGATTTTTTAGCCTCGCTGTTTGATCCTGTTTCTTCATTCCGTTTGATCACAGCTGTGCCTGCAAGGGAGATAAACGGACATAATTGGCCACTCAAGACCAGCTGTCTGCCTCCATAGTGTCTCTGCTGAGATGTGCTGGATGATGAAACAGGCTCACTGCGATGCACAGTGTGAGAAGCTATAGCAGTGGGGTGACTGGCCCACCGGTATGCACTCGGGACTGGTTTATAAGACTGGGTTTGACAGGCAGTCCGAAGCAGAGGGGAAGACATTTCTTGTCCAGCTTTTGGGGGGAAAGTCAACAACTTCAGTAGATATATTCTGTGCACATATATAAGAATTGACTTCATAGACGTTTGCTATTAAAGAAGTTGTCCGCCACCGTGTATCCTGACTGAGACCAGGTTTCCTAATGCATTACTTATTGTTTAGCCTGGAGCCTTCGTCCCACATCTAACTCAACCCGGTGCTGTGTTGCCCCGTGGGGCCGGCTTGTAATAATTAAATGTTACATTGGTGGAGGTCATAATGCTTTGTAAGCTTCAATTGGCCATCAATAAAACAAACCATCCATGTCATTGGTTCACGCGGTGGGGTTGTACCCAGTTTTAGCTCACTACATAATGGACTGACTAACTGCCTGTAACGCAGTCGTTCTGTCTGATTACTTTGTCTTAGAAATATATTGTTGTCTTTTCATTAATATGAACTTGTTTAACTCCCTGTAATTGTTTGTTTCCATGGGTAATTATTCAGTGCATATCAAGATTGGCAAGCATACTTCAGAAAGGCTAGAAATACATCACTCTATTATGCCGAGTGAATGAACACTATTAGGAGGAAAATATATTTTGCAGTTGACTATAAAAAGAAAGGTCAATTCTGTAATCGGCTCATCCATGAACGTTTGTCTATGTATTTCCCATATCTTGTCATAATTTCCCATGATTGTTTGGTCTAAATCACTGCTGTATTATCAGAAAGGCTTCACCGACATGGCTCGTACGTTGAAACAAGGGAGCAATGCAAAGAGGAGGAGGGAGCAGAGATGGAGAGTAGAAGAAGGATGGAGAGAGAGAGAGAGAGCGAGAGGGAATCGTGAGTGTTTGGCTGTACCGAAGAGAGAGGGAAAGCGAGAGAGCATGAGAGGGCATTAGTGAAATAAGAGGAAAGCAGCAGAGTGTGAAGAAGTAGTTGAGTGGAGCCACCTGCAGTAAACCAACCCAGATTTATTCCTCCCCTTTGTCGAGCACAGGGGGGGTTCTGGCCAAGGTAAAGCACATTATTAAGAAATACTCTGATTATAGTTTAGGCAAAAGGCAATTTTCTAAATGATAATCTTGAGAATTAAATGACATTACAGTTGTATAGATTTTTTCCTTTTTCAGCTTCAACTCGCCACATTGAGACCGTAGAACAAACCAGACGGTTTCTGTCACAAAGAGGTCATGAAATACATTCAGGAAATTAAAACATCAGTAAACGGCGATGGTTAGATTGAAGTCTTAGTTGACGCCCGAGTACGCTAATCAGCGGCAGGCGACTCACGTATTTCACTTGAGTGATGCGGCAGGTGTTTTCCACCAGGCTTCAGGATTACAGGTCATCCGCATTCATCTCATGATCCAGACTGCTGTGTACCTCGTCTCCTTTTTGAGGAAATGTCCTCAAGAAAATACATTAGCCATTCAACTTAAAAAAAAAAAGAATCAAACGAGAAGACATTAGCCTCTCAGTCATTGGAATAATAGTGGTTGAACAACAGAGGGCCCGGTCCACTGGCAACAACCTAGTTTGCAGTGAGCGACTAAACATTAAGCAAATTAACCTTCGGCACAGTCTCTCCCTCTCTCGTCTGTAAAAGGGGAAGGACAATTAGTGGGTCCAGCAGGATGTTCTAATTACAGTTATCATGTCATTAGTAAACTGTTAGTATTCCAGTGTCTTCATTGGCCATTGGTAATGACTGGAGTCTTTAGAGAGGATGGGAGCTCAGTGTGTGAGCGAGCATGTGTTCTTGTTTTTCTACACTTCTGAAGCACAAATGTCCTCGGAGGGAAAGAGGGATCATGGGCATCTTTCAAATGAGGACATTTGCCGTGTCCTCGCTCCTTTTTTGAAGCCGTCGCCCGGACAAATAAGAATGTTTGTGCCTCGTAAGCCGAGCCTTGTGTGTCCTCGGTCGTCCCTGCGGAGCAGCGGCGTGCCGGGCCACAGGTTGTTTTCCTTCTTCGCTCTCCCTTCACGCTGAATCATCCCGTTGTTTTCCCCTCTTTTCATGGCACTTCACCTCTGCTTTAATAGGACGCTCGGTCTCTTTCTCCACACCTCCCTCTGTCAGTGTTCTTTCCCTCGCTCCGATTAGGAAACCTCCCTCACCTTCTGTTCGCCCACTTTGCACGGTGGGAAATCCTTTTAATGTTTTTCATCCGCGTTGTTTTCACTCTCGTCTGTTCTCACTGACTCTTTCAATCGGTGTTTTCTCATCCTCTTTTCTCTCTGGAAGAGAATAAAGCTCGACTGTTTGAAATCCATTCACACGGTTTGTTAGATCGACTTCATTCATACACATCTTAAAAGGCTTATATAGGCTGCTTTTCCTTTTACAATCGTTAAAAGGAAAATACAAGATTTAGATTCCACTGATCAACTCCAATTCTACATAATTGACTCTTTAGTACATTAGGATGATAGTTCTATTGGTAAAGGTCCGAAGTTTTACTTTTGTGTCAATCACAATGTAAACTTTTTCAGACTAAAACTTGGAAGATTCACCAATATCTTAATAAGTTTCTGTTCAAAATAAACATTGGTTGCTTCAGCAACAAAACAACATGGTTCGGTTTAGTAAAAGATTGTTGGTTAAAATAAGTACTTTTGTTATATAAAATACCAATGTTTGTTACATAACTGGCGTTAGGGATGAACAGTGAAATAATCCACATGAACCGGTCTCCTTTGTGAAAGTCATAGTTTGTTGTTTATCCCTCCCGGCCGCCCGGCGGTGACTTTCTCGCTGCTTATAGTGCGTCAGTCGCTCTGACCGTCTAATAATCACGCAGCTGGGTTTACATACAGACACTTAAGGGTGCCTCTCTGCGCTGGTACCAGATGCACAGGTAGCTACGGTATTTGCCGCGTTGAGAGACAGAGTACAACAAAAAACACAGAACAGTATGCGACAGGGCTTTTTCTATTGTATGAGATAAGACTCTGAAGAATACCTTTCTTTGGGTGCCAGGAACCCACTGTACCAGAATCTAGTTCACTATATAGACTAGATTGGCTCAGCCCACAGGTCGTTTTACAGCAAGGCCCTGTTCACTAAAAAGTGAGGCACGAACATACAGTTGTAAATGACATACAGCAAAGCTCTTGACCCCATGTCCGATGGAATGATTAAAGCTAAACTTGAATAGGACTGTATAAACACCGTGTCAGCTGAAGTTATTAAGGACCAGATAAGATGGGGCCCCTTCTGCTCTACAGGGCCATCGCAGGCAGATAGTAATGCCCTTTAAAGGCTCCTGTGATTACAGTTTAATATGAGACTGTCTTCCCAAGGAAAACAGCAGAATAGTTTCAGCAAGCGTCCCAAGATGACATGTGTTTACGTTCAAGTCACAAAGCCCACCAGCGGCGGGAGCGCCGTGCGGTTGTTAGAGAGGAACAAAGTCTGCAGGCAGGAGGTCAGGCCTTACACGTGTCACATTGTCACATCGTAAAACAGATTTATTTTTCCAACAGAGATTTGTTATGCTTTTGGAAGGCACGGACGGGTGATGTCATTCTGCCCACAGGGGGATCAGAAAATGCTTCTGTGTGGCGCAGACAACGTGTTTTGACATTTAATTTGTAGGACTTGTTGGCTGGTGAACCTAAATGGTGCATATAGTCTGCACACAATTCCATTTATTCTGATTATAAATCGTTTATCTGGACGTTGAAGCTGTTGGTAGTTCAGTTGTCCACTTTGGCTGATCGGTCACGTCCCAAACCAATTCATCCAACCTGTGACTCTTCCTCTACAGTCAAACTTTAACATTGCTTCTACCGTTTCCTTCCACACCGTTCTTTTTCGTCCCCTTTCTCACACTGTTCTCCTTCAGTTAGCTTTTCACTTAGTCATTGTTACCCTGTTATTGATCTTTCTCTGTATCTCCCTTTAACCGCTGTCATATTCTCCCTCTCGACCCACTAAAGCCCCGCAGATCCGCTTTGTCTTTGCTCCTGAGTTGAGAAGCTTCTTCTCATATCAGTTCTTTTTCTGTTTCAAACACTCATCCTTCTTGTTGTTTTTACGACTCCTTGTCTCTCTTCTGTCCATTTACCCATCACTCTTCGTTTCTTAGACTCTTTGTAGTCGTCTGCCATCTCTCTCTGTTTTACACATCTCTGTTCTCGCTGTAGTTTTCCACTGTGGCTTAATGCAGGGCACCTGGAGTAAAGCACTACCCCACCTGTGTGTGTGTGAGTGTGTGTGTGAGTGTGAGTCTCTGGGAGAGAGTTGTATTTTCTGTCCAGTGAGCTTTTCTGAGCTGCTGACTTTCTCTTTTCAGATGATGAGAGACAGATGTTCTGGCATTGTGCTCGCTTTCTTTCCTCCTGCTCGGCCTCCTCCTTCTCTTCCTTTCTTTCTTCCTCTCTCTCTCTCTCTCTCTCTCTCTCTCTCTCTCTGTCTGTCCATTCCTGAGGTTCCCCAGGTTTCAATGACTAAAAGCTCCTTGGTTGTGATCCAAAGAAGACATTTCAGCCTGTTATTTTCAGTGTTTCTCACATCCCCAAAGACACGGCTACAAATGTATCTCTTTCTACCGTTTAACGCCTGAAGCGTTTGTGAGTGCTTCACCATACTGGGACTGAATCCACCCTACTGGAAATGCTTTGTGAATAGTAAGAAATGCGTAGAAATCAATGGGGAAAATTGGCATCCCCCTCCCCTTCAGGCTTTGATGCAGATGGAGTATATTGATTGATAAATTCAGGGACCTTTTTGCATCAAGGTCACAATAATGAGAAGGTGAGGCTCACTCTGCTGTCTTTAGTATTGGGGCCAGTGTTGATGGACAATCAAATAACAGCCCCGTTTCCCACATGCTCTCTGGTGAGCTGGGTGAGGCACGCTTGCTCACTTTCATACACAAACACTTACGAAACCACTAATGCTTTCATTATGCCCTCTGGCCAATGAACATAAATGCGGTATGGTCC
Organism: Taurulus bubalis; assembly: GCF_910589615.1. Taxonomy (NCBI): domain Eukaryota; kingdom Metazoa; phylum Chordata; class Actinopteri; order Perciformes; family Cottidae; genus Taurulus; species Taurulus bubalis. The sequence continues at coordinate 6,655,258 of NC_136603.1, read as the reverse complement.
AACAGAAGAGTTCTCACAGGCTACCAAATCGATTGCGACACGCTGAAAAGTGTCTCTTTACAGTCAGATCAGACTCCCTAATTGGAGGGGAAATTAATCTGTGATAGAGAGCTAAAAAAAAACAAGGTCAGGCAATTTGCATTTGGGGACAACAAACAAGGATCTAGTTCAATTCCTCAAAGCGGTTCCAACTGGAAGCCTGTGCGTGTTGTTCCCCGTGTTTGGGACTGTGTGCGACTGTGCCTCTCTGTGTGTGCATGCTGCTGCGCATGCAAGTTTTTATTACATCTCTGTATGGATGCTTCTCTGTTGAGGTATGCGTATGTGGGGAAAAGTTGCTGAATAGGTGTTATCAGGATGCAATACTAAACGTGGTGGAGAGACATAAATAATGCAGTGACCTGTCTTATATCCCTGCTTGACTGCTTAGCACCGTTTACCACTCTATTCCGTGTGTGTGTGTGTGTGAGTGTGTGTGTGTTTGTGTGCGTGGTCTGAATTCAATGACGGCCCAGCCAGAGCGTTTTTCAGCCGTTTGTGCATTTTATTATGGATATGTGGTCTAAATACAACCTCCTTGAAGATGCTGGGGTGTTTGTGTCTAGGGTCAAGAGAGACGGACAAACTGAGAAATGTTGTTAGTGGCTCTTAGTCAGTGGCAATTAGTACGTACAGGTGATGTAGTGTAAAGAGAACAAAAATAAGAAGGCTGTGGTGGATGGGTGGAGCTAAAAACACCAGCCTTCCACTCAGGAGAGGAGTTGTTCGTGCTCCCGGTGAAGCCAGAGGTCAACGTTGATTTAATTGTCACGCGACGTCCGTCACTTCTTTTTTGAACCCAAACTACAACCTTTTACTAAACCGAACCAAGTGCTTTTGTTGCCTAACCTTAACCAAGTCAGAATTGTATTGCCCCCCCAAGTGCGGTGTGTTTAGGGTGTGATGTCATCCATATACTCATCACCTCTGTGTGTGTCACTTCCTGCCCTGTTTGGAGGTGATAAACGTTGGATGACTCTGTGTGCCTGGAGATTGATAGAGCCTCTAAGCAGAGCAGACACAACCCTTCATGCACACAGAGAGTCTGCCTCTCCATCACACCAGCCAGACACTTGCAGGTGTTGTCTTTACCGGCTGCACGCCAGAGGTGAACACGGGAGAGGAGCTGCAGTTATAGTCTGACTAAAAATATAAAGACTGCATAAACAGACAAAGAAAAGCACGACACCGACAATTTTACCACATTTATCAACAGAAAATATGAGAATAATATAGATAGACTTGTATAGGCGTGCATGTTATTGTGTCCACCCCCTCTACTGTGTATCTATCCACTGGTGTGTGAAGGAAATAATTAACCCCCACTGTCTCGTTCAGAGTTTCATCTGGGGACTGAATCTAATGAAAACACATTTGCACTAGACCTATCCCAGCTAAGTAACAACAACTAAGTATGCATTATGAGTCCCCAACCAATTTGTTTATGAACCAGTGACATTTCTTTAACAACCCGAGATGTTTACGCCTCGCATCGGAGCAGCATATAAGCCGGATTTTTAGCTGGCTAGGCCGTGTGCTAAAAGTGGTGTTTGGCTGATGCTGCTGTGAGATTCCAGGGTGGTTAAACACTAATCCAGGTGGTGCTGAGATGAAATGCGTCTGGCCGGGTTACATAGGCCGTGTAACTCTACTCCTGTATTACTGTATGTCACCAGGGAGACTGGAAACAGATAGCAGGAGATAGACACGACTAGTTGGCTCACAGAAGGACGGAGGAGGGAGAGGCGGGCAGAGGCAGAGCGATACAGAGGGGCGATCATGAATTACTTGCAGGCAGCGTGAGGTAGACACCAGATATAGATGCCAAAGTGTCAATCACTTTGTGTGCTGTGTATTGACCTCCACTCTAATCCTCCCTTCCTGGCTCTTGAGTGTGTATGTGTCAGTCGGTGGGCATGTAAGCAGCAATGATAATAAAAAAAAAAAAAGAAGGGATTTTTGATGCTTGTTTTTAATTTGTTTAGAATGCGGTGTCTGATAAAGTGTTTATGCAGTGTGTGTGTTAATGTTTGCATGTGTGACTCCTCTCGGAGTAGGTTTACAGTAGCCGGTCTATTTATAGTGTTCAAATATGTGGTGTTCTGCTGAGTAGTTTGACTTGGCGATGTCACCCCACTCAGCACAGTGGCAATAAATATAACGTCATATAGCACAGCGGGCTAAGCGGTGGCACAGACCGAGAAGTTACACACCGTTTCTTTCTCTCTATGTTGGGATGAGGAAGGTTTCCTGAGAGACATCTAGCCCTGATTGAAACTATCCTACAGACCGTCAGAGGCTCGCTTGTGTATTTGTTTCTTCCTCTCGTCAACTGGAAATGATCTAAAGGGGTTGCTCACCGGACAAATTCTTCCCAGCAAGCGGCTGACGTTCATAGCTATTCTTATTAGTACAACATGGCACATCATTAGCCCAAAAATATTTGACTCCTCACACTATGAGTAGCCGGTTAATTAATGTACGTCATTCCTCGAGACCTTTGGTGAAAGTGCTTTTAGTGTGTTTGTGCCCTCATCGTGGTTTGAGCTTCACATAAAATGTTTATTGTTTTAACAATATTGGTTTACAAAACAGGATTATTATCATTATGGACTATTTGACCACTAACGTCATTTTCTGTTTGATTTTATTACGTTTAATGCCGCCGTCTTGTCCAGGACTCCCTGAAGAAAGAGATTTTGTTTTCTCAGTTGGAAAATCAAGGTGGAATGATACAAATAATAAAAACGTACAGTTTTCAGTTTTTGTAAATCAAATCAAATTAATGTTCTCCTGAACAAAGGAAATACCACAACACATGTGTTTTTAGTTTTCTCCCTTTACCAAAACTATGTCTAAAATAAGTAATTTGTCCGTAAACACCGGATGGCATTATATTATTACGTATATTGCATACTTATATTAGATTGGGGCAGGGATTTTTGAGGATACTAACAACCTTGGCTCTTGAGGGCCTTCTGGCAGCTGGCGGCTCATGCTGTGCCATTATATTGGAAGGGCTTGTACTTAACAAAAATGGCATCCACCATGATGATTTAACTTGAGGTTTTGCAGATGTTAAACAATGAGGAAGTTCAGCTCACATTCAAAGTCTGCAGTCAATCAAACAGGGCAGCCAGCATGGTGTACAATAGATGCTATAGATGTAATACAGTAGAGTTGTGTGTGTGTGTGTGTGTGTTATGCCGTCGGGTGTCACTGATATATATGAGTTCCCCCGTCTTTGTCGGGGTACATCTGCGGCAGTGAATGAGTGGCATTGTTTGTGACACCACGCAGACTTATGACCGCTGACAAGTGGATCCGCTCTGTGACAGTAGCTGTGGCATCTGGAGGACCCGCTCACTGTGTGTCTGTGTGTGTGTGTCAGTGTGTCAGACTTCATGGGTCAGAATGGACTCTTTGTACGTCGAAGATGCTGAGCTGACCTTTCACAACTACATCCACATAGACAACACTCCCCTTTGTTCCTCATATCCTGTCTCTGCAAACACAACTGTTATCTGCATTTTATCAGCGTTGAACATTTCCCCAAGTGTGAAATCCTCTTTAATGAACAAATATGTGAGAAAAGAAAATCATTTGAAAGAGTTTGTGGAGAATGTTGACTTGCTTCTGGTCCGTCGTGATAAGCAAAAGCATTGACCCCGATGGTATTCTACACTTACTGCTGCTGGGATTATTGTTGTTATTGGAGGTTTATCTGATCAGTCTTTCTATGGCATTTATTTTTGCAATACAACATTCTGTCTTTCGATAGTAATTTATTTCTTCGCCCCCATATAGTTCCTAATAGATTCTCCCATCTGTTTGTCTTAAATAAACATGTTTCTGCATTCACTTGACTTTTGTGTGAGACTGTGATAATGATTTAGATCTTCCTGTCTCTCTCTCTCCTTCTCCATCCAGCGCCTGAGCCATGCGGTGGCCTTTTAGATGCCAGCAAACCCGACTACATCACCACCACCGGCTACCCGCTGGAGTATCCGCCTCACCAGAACTGTCGCTGGGTCATCACAGCACCTGAGCCCTCACAACGCATTGTCCTCAACTTCAACCCACACTTTGAGATCGAGAAACTGGACTGCAGGTAAATACAGGGTGGATGGATGGATGGGTAAATGGCAAGGTCCATGGATAGATAGGTGCATTTTAAAGCCATAGGATGGGCAGCAAACTAGGGGATATGGAGGGGAAAACAAGTTTAAAAAAAGAGGTTATATTAGGAATCTTTACTCCAAACTTCTCTTGCTGTCTCTTTGGATCTTCTGCCTCCACCAGCCTGTCTCTGTGTGAGAGTTGGGGCATGAGGTGAACTTCAGCCCACTCTCCTCCTGTTTTTCTGGCTTTAGCCATCTCATAATAATCACTCTGGGATCTCCCTTGGCCCCCTGTCTCTAATTATCAAAGTCTAATCACAACACATTTACTGTTCCAGGATAGTTTTCACACTTTGGAAGAATTAACACAGATTAGAGGATTTGGTGTCCATCATTGTTTTCGGGCTGTTTGGGCTTCGGTTTCACAGTAAAGCTGAAAGAACGGCCGGCAGTTCTGCAGCATGCAATGAAAATACAGCACACAGACATCAAGAAAAACAGGCATGCTGGGAAATCGTGGGAAATGCAGGCAGAAGGGATTCCTATTTAAGCTTACTGAAGGAGTGGTCATAGTAAAAAACGTTTTTTTTATAACTTACAAGGTACATTAAAGAATATGAAAGAATATTCAAACATTAAAAACTGTCTCACTGGGCGTTTTGAGGCAACATGTGCAATAGTTTCTAAAGCAGCACTCTTCCAAGTAATGTGAAAGTTAACACATTATAAGTGTAAAGAATCCAAAATGTGATCCATTTTCCAGACACGGCCACGGCTGCAGCTTCTAAATTGCCAATTATACCAAAAGTACAACAATATGATTACAAGTCTAACATTTATATAGCAAAACCAATTAGTTTATCAACAACTGCAGTGCAGAAGGACATTTTTAATTTTAAGAAAATGTGGGAAGATGCTGAGACGGAGGAAGCTCCTAGTTATCTAAGCGGAAGACATAGGCCGGAACGCAAAACACAAAAACATCTAAATCATCTCATCGTTTGCCTTAAATGAAACTGCCGGCCTCTTCTCGTCTCTGTACGACCGCCATGACGTGTATGAATGCGTCCCACACATGGTAGCCTAGAAACGAGACCACTGTCTCTCAGGAATCTAATGGGTGAACGTAAAGAGCCACATACAAACCCACTGACACAGGCAAGAGGACAGACACACACACACACACACACACACACACACACACACACACGCTTACACTTTACCCCCCTCTCCGGTTATTTCTCTGTTCCGGTGCTTTCCCCCGTCCAGTTAGCTGTATCAATTATAGATGGGTGAATTTCCCCACTCAGATGTACCAAAATCATTCAGACATTTCTTTGTTGGAATTGAAGCATCAATATTTCACTGGCTGGCTGTTTGTTGAGAAGCTGAAAGGTTGAGAAGGCCCCGCTGTGCTGTGCTCTGTTTTACTTTACTTTCGCACTGTGCTGTGGAAATGAAAATCATGCTTCTCTGTCTCCCTGTCATCGTCATTTTTCAGTTTTACTCTGCAGTTCTTATCCTTGGATCAGCTTTAGTAGATACTCTCTCTCTCTCTCTCTCTCTCTCTCTCTCTCTCTCTCTCTCTCTCCCCCCCCCCCTTGTCTTACTTTCCCCATCCATTTAAAAGTCCACTAGTTTCCAAGGAGGAGGAAATCTGGCTCGGCTGCCAGAAACAATAGTCTCTGATTTATTTATTACGCTCTACACATACATACTGTGTGCGTTTGTGAGTTTTTCTTAGTTTAAGTTTGCTTCCAGTCATGACAAGTTAGATTCTCTGAGAAGTAATCTTCAAACCACGCCAGTAGGAGTGAGATATTTGCAGTGTTGGTGGTAACAACTCAACTCTAATAGGCCGTTATTTACAAGTGTCCTACAGCGCAGAGCTATTTAAGTCTATGGGGGCCCAACGCCTGGAGTGTGTGTGTCCGTGGTAGGCTGAAATTGAGCTGTTAGGTTCAGAGGGCAAAGAGGCCAAGGAGAAGGAGCAGAGGGTGCGTGTGTGTGTGTGTGTGTGTGTGTCTGCGGGGAGGGCGGCGTACGTGGTCCCCCCGTCCGTCCGTGATTTGTCAGCAACAACCCCGACACAGTGTCGCTGTCTCAATTTCAAGTTCAGATTCATTTAATATGAACATGATCAATATGTTTCTTTTCTCAAGTGTCGAAACTACAGCTTGGGGCGATAGAACACGGCTGTTAGTCCTCAGTTTATGGAGAGGAGAACACACACACACACACACACACACACAAAGACGACATTATGAATATAATATTCCTCTGTGCATCACATTAAAAACTCATGATATGGTAGCAGCCGTCTTGCACGAACACATTTATCAACGCTCGCGCACACACAGACAAAAACAGTGCTGTTATGAATCTGCACGCCCCGGCCAGCCAGGGGTGTGTTTTTTTCTTCTTTTTTTCAAGATGTCACTACGTTGAAGCAATTTAATCTATTATGGTCCTGATTGCAATTTAAGATGGTAATCTGTAATCTATAACGTATCACATTTTGTCAAGCACTCTGCCGACTCTGCGGGCAAAAATCGATGTCGAGGTGGTCGGACGGAGAGAGATGTTTTCATTAGGATTCATATACAGTAGCAATTTAAGTGCGACGAGACAGCCGGGGGGAGCGAGACGGATGAAAAGGAAGCCTGTGCGCCGGCTGAGATCAGTAAAGCCGTGGTCAATCATGACCCACCATGACTTCCCCTTTCCCTTCACATGACAGGCACCACCGTAGCACATTAGGCAGGTTTCAGTCATCGCCCGACAACTGCAGCCGTGCTGTTTGTCTAGATCAAAACCACATGAAGGACTGGTACACAGCCACAGGAGACTGTGCAGTTCACAACCATACTTTTTCATTTGCAGTAACAGTTGATATAAGCTCTAAGGTCTGCAACTGTTCAAAGAAACGTCTACCTTATTGAATCTAACAGAGCTGTGTGTCTGGTGTGACTTTTATTAGTTAGCACACCTTAGCCTCCAACTTCAGAGAATCACAGAGTTTGTGCTGACATTGGAAAAGTCCCTCACAACTCCTTTCGGCAGTTATTGTCGACCACGATCACATTCACTTTTAGGTGTAGTCAGCGACTTGGAATAGTTTGATATTTGGGGGAATATGCTTATTTGCTTTCTTGCCAAGAGTTAGATGCGGAGATTGATACACTCTCATGTCTCAGAACGGTATCGATCCTCTCCTCTAAGTCTTAGCAAGAAAACAAATAACATAATATAATATATAATAATATATAAAATAATATCAGAAAAGTATTTCTTTAACCCTGGAAATGAAACTAAGACATCAACATTTTAAGTCCCTGCACAGCAACAGGTCCAGTTCTAGTTTGAGATGTATTCCTTTTCATTTAGAGTTTTTTAAGAATGTATTGGAGGGAAAAGACACTTTATTTAAAATTTAGAATAGCGTAAAGCCTAAATGATGTATGATGCAGATTCATCTCGTCCATGTGGCAACTGTCAAGATAGTTAAGGTCAAAGAACTGCTACAAGATCCTTTTTTTTTTTTTACACTCCGTAGCCTTTTGCAGCAGTAGTTCGTTGTCTGCTTCACATTTTCCTCTTAGCTCACTGCACTGCTCTGTCTCCGAAAGCAAGATCTCTATTTGGAGTGTTTGAAAAAGAACATGCACACACACACACACACACACACACACACACACACACACACCTACACACACACACACACACACACACACACACACACACACACACACACACACACACACACACACACACACACACACACACCTGCTAAGGGAAAAGTGCAGCGTCAGGGTCCGTTGAGGGCAGGCTCAAATCATCCTGACAGCTACCTCCTCTCCTCTTTCCTCCAGGCTCTCTCCCTCTCCTCTCCTCTCCCCTCCATTCATCTCACCCTTCCTCACCTCTCCCGCCCCCTCACCACTGCCCAATGGACCCCATCTATCATCTTTCATCTGCTCTTGTGCTTTGCTCTCTCCCACCTCCTTTCCCCCTCCGCCTCCCTGCACGCTTGTTTCTTCATCACCTCTCAACTCCTCCTGTCTTCCTCTTCTTCAATCTCTTCCATCTAATGTCTCCCCTACTTTCCTTCCCTTCCCTTCTTCGCTCCTCCTCACCTCCATCCTCTCGCAGCGTGCCAATCTTTTCATTATTCAGCTTTGCATATGAGAAAACACATGCAGGCAGCGAGCCAAATGCCACACTCTGTCTCCCCTCCTCTCTTATTTCCTCATCTCCCTCTCCTCCCTTTGTCTCCCTCTTTAAAAATGCACATACTCTTCTCTCTTTATCATCCATAGACTTTTCTTTCCTCAGCATATATCTGTCTTCATCCTCTTTTATCCTCCAGCCTCTGTCTATTCATCACTTAAATCCCCTTTCTATATGTCTCTCTCTTATTCTCATCCTCTCCTCACGCTCCACCCTCTCCCCTCTTCCTTTACCTCATATCACACCAAGTCAGACGCTCTCTGTAATATTAACACACACATGCACACAAACGCACAAACACAGAGAGGTGCAATCATTTTGGGGCTCTCAAATAAACTCATGAAAGCACAACAAGCAGACAGGCACGTAGGCAGCTTCACGGCTATGTGGCTCACACAATGAGTGTGGAGTAAAGCAGAGAGTTAAGAAGTGATTTATATGACAGAGAAGCTGCAGTCAACGATAATGGTTTCACTAATGATTTAGACCTTGTCTTTCTACTCTGCCTCAATCAATCATTTAACTTCATGCTAGATCTATTTTCTGTCCTCAACTCCTCTCTCTTTTCTCTCCTCCTTTCTTGTCATCTTCTCCTCTCTTTTTCAATCGTCGTCTCTCAGTAAACCGCCTTTGTGCAAGTCTGCGAACCTTGTAAAACATGTAAAGGACATGCATTGTGATAGAAATCTTGGAATAGTTGATCATACGCACACGTATAGACACACCCGGCTGGCAGGTGGAAGTCCTTGCTTCATGTGCCAGGAGGAGAGCAGAAGGTGGAGTGATGTGATGTGACACTGGCCTCAGGGCGGAAGGGGAAACGAGAGAAGGTCGGGGGCAGAGATGAAGAGACTATGACAGAGAGAGGAACAGCATTTGGTGTGACAGTGGATGTTCGGTTACCAGCTGTGGGCATTTAGCAGCTGCCTGCATGTTTGAATTAACATCACAGCGACTCCACCAGCAGGCGAGCCACGCGTCCAGACAAGCATCCCGAGCACAACGCTGAGAGACAATGTTATTAGAAAGCTGCAGAGAGAGGAGGAAGGAGAACACCTTCGGGCCCAGATGTGCCGTACAACACAGTTTAGGCTCATGATAAATCAAAATTCCCTTTAGTCGCCTGAGCAGGGATGCAAACCGTGCCTTTATACAGTCGTGATCGCGGTCACATCGCCTCATTTGTTGCAGTGAGAGGCGTCTTGCTGATGTTATGACACATAAATCAGAGATAACATCATTTGTGTGCCAGCGAGCGCCGCGTGATAACTTTCAGCAAGAATTTCCTCCAGGCAATCAATAACTCAAACAAATGAAACTACAAATGTTAAAGTTCACTTCAAGCGCATATGCCTATGCGGCAGTAATTACTGTCTGTGAGATTTAGTAGCTCTGACTGGTCAGCAGCATGCGGTATTAGGCTTTCCTTCATGTTTGTGGTGGATGGTTAAGTCCAGCAGGCACTCCTTTGAGTTCTTCCAATACAGCAGCTTTGATGTGTGAGCTTTAGTCAACTTGAGGCGCAGTTTGTTTCTTCAAAAACACACTCCGAGTGCATGAACTTCAGACACTTGACACTTCCAATGATTTGCAGACACACGCCATTGGAAGACAGAAAAAAAGGAAGCCGCTTAAAACTTGTCCAGCGCAGTCAACACCGCAGATTTTGAGGAGACATGGGTCCAAAATCACTCATTCACTTCACTCAACAGTGTGCTGTAAAAGAGAGGGGTCTGACCCTTACTAATCATTATGATTGTGCAACCTTCCCATCAATAAAATGCAGCGCATTGCATTCTTGGATGTCCGTGGCATGTACACTACATCGCAAAGAGAGAGTGACTTTGACGAAAACCTGGGGTCACAGAAAAAGGTTAGAAATGTGAAGAATTGTTGGGCTCCAAAGTGGATTTTAGGATATTCACTCTCTCTCTCACTCACTCACTCACTCACTCACTCAGGTAATGATGATAATATCAGTAGTCTGATTTACAGACACTCCCTGAGGCCCTGAAGGTCTGCCTGATCAATGTCTGTTACTGTAATGATTGTGTGTGTGTGTGTGTGTGTGTGTGTGTGTGTGTGTGTGTGTGTGTGTGTGTGTGTGTGTGTGTCTTTGAAGGACTGACCCTGATCAATGTGTGTAAAGCCATAATGAGGAATCGATTGGTTGTCCTGGAGACTACTGCTGGACACACACACACACACACACACACACACACACACACACACACACACACACACAGTCCATCTCTCTGCAGTAGTAGGCCTATTACTTGATAACAGTGAAGTCAGTCACTCTCTATTAACTGCTCCAGTGACAGACTGACTACGGCTGCTCTTCCCACACAGGTATATGAAATATGAGATATACTCTCTATATAGAGGGTGAGTGTGTGGGTCATGTACTCATAAACGTGAACTAATGCATAGCAAATTAAAACACAACAGTGTGGTTCTGGGCCCCCACACAGGTCCATGCAAGGAAAACATTTGACAATGATTCACTTACTGTGGATTCAATTTGGTGCTAATGAAAACAGTGGATTAGAACAAACCAATTTTTTTCTGAGACAATAGCTATGATGGCTGTATGGACTCCTAATTCAAAATGCAATATTAATATGCAAGAGGCTGCCTTAGCTTGGATTTGGTGTTTAAGCGGTGTCTGTGAACATTTTGAATTCTCTTTCAGGCTCGGTGTTTCAAATACTGTACACTGGTAACTTATGAATGTGTGAGTGTTTGAGATGTCTTGTCTCCAGGGATGTATATAATATATAGTAGAATAATAGGAGCTTTGTGAGAAACATCAGTAGCCGCTGCTGAACTAGAGCCCGTGCCGTGCCTTATGGGAATTATCAGCGCCGCTGGAAGCGTCTTTGAAGAGTCAGAGAAGACTCGGCTGAAGGTGGCGGATTCAGCCGAGTCTTTTCTGACTGTTCTTATCCTGACTGCAGTGGCTGAGTGGCGGCGAGGTACAGCAGTGTGTGCACTGGTAGCTCCGATAGCTGTTAGCCGCTAGCAATTTGCTAAACAAGCCGCCCAAAAAAGCATCACTAGTGGCCGGTTAAGAGTAAGCAGGCAGTCAATGGCAGTATAACATGGGTAGTAAAAGGTGTTCTGAAGTGTGAGCCACCAGAACCATGACAGGTCTTTGAGCAGCCATAACCCTTAATATTGTGCGGTTTGCTGCAGTCGAATGCGAGATTAACCGCGGACAAAAGCGGACGCACACAATCACACACACCACCGAACACTAACCCTGACCTCTAATGAAAACGTAATAAAGCAAACGTCTTCCCTCATTTGTCAGAAAAAAATGAAACCCATTAATAGTTTTGTAGAAACATCCATTTCAAATTCCAGTGACTCTCTTAAACTGCAGTTAATTTCATAATAAACTTCACAGTGTGCTCTTAGCTAGCCAATAGTAAAACAACTTCAGTTTAATCAGTTCAGTTCAAAGTGTATTTGCTGCACAAGCAATTAGGAAAGTAAGACAACGAAACAACAAACAATACATTTTGACCAATTCACAATTTATGATGTTTTTAAGGGACTTTCATTCTCTTTTTCTCACCAGCGAGAAAACACTGCCACACATTACTACAAGTCTGGCCTGCTGTCAGCTCTTATTAGTGTGTCTGTCTGTGTCTGCAGACGCTCTGGCACCCCTGATGTTTGAAAGAAATGTGCAGGTGTAAGAAGACAACTCCCGACCTAAAGAGAGAGAGAGGGAGAAAGAGAGAGATAACGTGTGAAAAGCAATTAAGACCAAGGCAGAAGGGAGGAGTAGGAGGGAGGAGGGGTGGAACCTTTTCCTTGGTTCACGTCAGACAGGCCTTGGAGAGCTTTCTCGCTCACAAAACAGCCCTACCCCCAAAACACACACATACAGACACACACAAGAACACCTGAATCACAATGTCAATTGTTTTATTAAGCTTTAAATCCACTTCTTCAATCTGTGCTTGCAATTCATCACAAATGCTTGCCTAGCTGTAACCGCCCGTGTTACGCATTTTAAGCAAGAAACAAGCAGCTTGTACAACTGCTTGTCAACAAGAGAATTTTGTGTAACGGGTGGGAGAAATGAACTTCTTGTCATTCCCTGTGGCAAGTCTGAGAAAAATCTCTGATTGGCTGCAGTGAAATATGTTGGGGGAGAGGAGAGAGAGAGGGAGAGAGAGAGAGAGCGAGAGAGAGAGAGATGGTGATGGGATTAAACAGTTTGTTAGACGCTGTGTCCCTCCTACACACAGACAGATTGTAGGAAACCTCAAACCCCTCTGCAGATCCATCTGAGCGCACGGCCACAGGCTCTGTGTGTGAACCAGTGTGTTTATGTGTGAGACCGAAAGTGTGTGTGTGTGTTTGTGCAGGTCTCTTGCGTACGTGTGTGTGTGTGTGTGTGTGTGTGTGTGTGTGTGTGTGTGTGTGTGTGTGCTGACTTAGAAGGGGTTGTGTATGTCTGTCAGGCTGTAGGGAGGGAGGAAGGGATGGAGGGGACACCTGTCTCTGTCTGTCCGAGGGGAGGAGTTGGCAGGGTGAATGCAGTGTCATGTTCTCTCTCTGACCAAGTCCACACTGTGCCGGCCGAGTTTGAAATCTTTTTTTCTTAGTTTAGCCACACCCCAAAATAGAGCTTAGAATGGAGAAATCTGTCCTAAAGCACGTTTTAGTGTGGAAAATGATTATATGAGTCTGCTCAAGAACTATAGGTTTGACAGTTGATAGATTAACTGTCAAATTAATCAATCGATCTATCCATCTTTCCATCCACCCATCCATCTATCCTCTGAGCTTTGTTAATAAAGGGTAGTTTTAAATTCAAATATTCACGAATTCTAACATCCTCTTTCTCCCCAATCTCTTCCCCCTCTCACCCACACGTTGGCTCTTTGCCACTGAAGGGAAAAGGGGACAGAGAGAGAAAAGGAAGAAGTCAAAGAATGATTGGGAAAAAGACAGCGCTGAAAAGTAAAACACTGAAAAATAATTAGGGGAAGAGTGAGCCAGGAGGAGGAAAGAAAGGAGATCTTGTCAGGATACACGACTAGCCGTTAAACAAAGTCGTCATTTCACAAAAGAGGAGGAGGAAACTGTCGCCGGGATGAGGCGTTCTCTTGGGAAAATATGACAGGAACTGCGACACATGCACACGTATGCAGGCACACACAAACACGCACACAGATGCACACACACTCACACACTCACACACATGCTCACAGTGCAGTGACAGCTTGCGTCATGACTGTGGTGTTATAGTTCCATGCAAAGCAGACACAAAGCATGATGTGAGAGTGGGAGGTGTCTGACCCTCATTATGTCGGGAGCTTGCTCACCTGTCAGAAAAACACAGAAAACACACACACACACACAAACTGCATGCGCATGCACGTTGAGAACCAGAACAAAAAAACACACACTCTTTGTGCGTCTATACACACTTCACGCTGTGTCTATGCACACTATAGTTCTCATCTGTGGACATGACGAGGGTTCTGTTTTATCTGCTGCTATTGTCTGCGGTCCATTTCCTTTACAGTCATCACCATTGATCATCAATTGATTATCATCAAAAATGCTATTCACATTAAGGTGATTTACCTCCCATTTTGGGTCAAAAAGCTAGTTCCTGAAAGTTAAGCCACAAAAATAATAGTAGTAGCAGTAGCAGTAGCAGCATTAGCAGTAGTAGTAGTAGTAGTAGCAGTAGTAGTAGTAGTAGTAGTAGTAGTAGTAGTAGTAGTTGTAGCAGTAGTAGTAGTAGTAGTAGCAGTAGCATCCGTAGCAGTAGTAGCAGTAGTAGTATTTGCAGTAGTAGCAGTAGCAGTAGTAGTAGTAGTAGTAGTAGCAGTAGCAGTAGTAGAAGTAGTAGCAGTAGCATCAGTAGCAATAGCAGTAGAAGTAGTAGCAGTAGCATCAGTAGCAGTAGCAGTAGTAGTAGCAGTAGTAGCAGTAGTAGCAGTAGCAGTAGTAGCAGTAGTAGCAGTAGCAGTAGTAGTAGTAGTAGTAGTAGTAGTAGTAGTAGTAGCAGTAGTATTAGTAGTAGTAGCAGTAGCATCAGTAGTAGTAGTAGCAGTAGTAGTAGTAGTAGTAGTAGCAGTAGCAGTAGTAGTAGTAACAGCAGTAGTAGTAGTAGCAGTAGTAGCAGTAGCATTAGCATTAGCAGTAGCAGTAGCAGTGGTAGTGGCAGGGCTCTCAAGTTTTTAAGACAGGTAAGAGTGACATCTCCTCCATGGTGAGGGCAGCGCGACCAGGTCATGTTTGTGCGCTACGGCACATTAAATAGCCTAGAGTTTTTTTTCAGTGTGAGAAATACGATGTGTGGCGGGAGGGCGTGACTTAAGACCGAAATGCGTGACAGTCACGCTCAATGCGTGACACTTGAGAGCCCTGTGATAGTACATACAATGACCCGAAAACGTCGGGTTACTCATCGCTAATACCTTCGGCCAGTGTCAGCGTTAGTTTCCCGCTCTAGCCAGCTAACTAGCCCGCTCCCGCTAACTTCTGCTAGCTCCCCGACAACCACCGAAGGTATCGGGACCAGGCTCGACACCCGACTTGGGCAGAGGGGGCGCGGGCAGTGGCAGCGGGCAGTAGCAGCAATGGTGGCAGCAACGGTGGCCTGTAGCAGCAGCGCTAGCTAGCTAGTGTAGCTAGTAGCAGCGGTAGGTAGCTAGCGCTGCTACTAGCTACACTGACCAGCCGTAAATGAAAAAATAAATGTACTTACGGCGAGTTCAATGTCAGTTGCTTCCTGCAAACCTATCTCTCTCGTTTTCTCCGGGTGTGTGTGTGTTTATCAGAATAGTGTGTGTGTGTGTGTGTTTATCAGAATAGTGTACTGTATACCACAGTGAACCTGGAGATTAGTTTTTCGCCACCTGCGTTCAGCTTTCCGACACTCTCTTTTCTCTATTCTGACCAGCGTGGCATTTCTCCAAGGGGATCTTTTCTTACCCGAGACAACCTTCACCTTAGTGGGTGCAATGGCATCAATAACATTTTAAACTTTAGAATTGAAGCCATCCACAAGCTCATTGACTGGGATGCAAGAGAGGGCTGGTGTGGAGCAGAACTTCTGAATAAATAGTTCACTGGTGTTTTCAGTGATGTAACCAGGGCTCTCAAGTTTTTAAGACAGGTAGGAGTGACATATCCTCCTCAATGCGTGACACTTGAGAGCCCTGTAGTGGTAGTAGTAGCAGTAGCAGTAGCAGTAGTAGTGTTAGTAGCAGTTGTAGTAGTAGTAGTAGTAGTAGTAGTTGTAGTAGTAGCAGTAGCAGTAGTAGCAGTAGTAGTAGTAGCAGTAGTAGCAGTAGCAGCAGCAGTAGTAGTAGTAGTAGTAGTAGTAGTAGTAGTAGTAGTAGCAGTAGCAGTAGTAGCAGTAGTAGTAGTAGCAGTAGTAGCAGTAGCAGCAGCAGTAGTAGTAGTAGTAGTAGTAGTAGTAGTAGTAGTAGTCGTAGTAGTAGTACTAACATTCTATGGTACAAGGAATTTGCATTCATCTGTTGAGTCACTGGCCTTTTGTTGCTGGTGTATGGTGTTTTATAAAAGTCAATAATGTTGTACTTAAAGCATATCTCTTAAACTGTATGGGAAAGACAAGATACTTTGTGTTCCTTAGGGTTGAGGCATGTTCATTTGATTACTTTGGAGAAATGTAGAACGCTCAATATGAGAGCAATTAGAGGCCCTGTGGTCAGAACGGATCGATATGATGGACGAATATGTGCAAATAGAGTCCAGCCATAATCCTAATTGAAATGTAAGTCACTCAACTGATAGTCAAACTGTATGTCTTCTTTCATGTCAGGTTGCTCAAGGAATTTCTTTCCAGGAAGCTATTTCAGAGCCAGGCAGGTGTGCGTTTGGTATCCAGACACAGAGGCAACACTCCTGCTGTGGGTCCGGAGACAGGTCCTAACATGTGTGGTCAGAAAACATGAAAGAAATGGGAATACAAATAGATTCAGAACGTTCCCCTCATGGATAAAGGGAGTCACATGCAGTCGTTCTGCTTTTCTGTCTGTAGTTTTAGGGAAATTCCAATTTGAATCATGGCCGATGTATGAAAAGAACAATAAACAAGTTGCAGCACTTGATAATGTAACTTTCTTTAATTCCAATCATATTCCCATAAACCTGTGTTTAGTCTTTGTGTCCTTGTAAATCATATTCCATCTATTCCTTCATTTAGTACCAACATAATTAGTTATATTTCAGCATAAAATTCTGCATAAAGTGTGAGATATTTCCAAGGAAAGAAGAACCAGGTAAATGCTGAAGTGACCTAAATCCACTGTAAAAAGTGGAAAATGGGAATTTCTCTGAGAACTGAGGGCCCCGAGGCCGAGCTACAAACATTATTAAATTAGACCTGGGCAAAGATGTAAACTCGAATCATTTGTTCCAGGTTAATCCTTTCCTAGCATCAAAGGCTGTAGATAGGGTGCATCCGTAGTTCAACAAGCTCTCACACTCTGACTTTGGCCCTCGTGTGACATAAAGCAAAACGCAGTGAGGCTCATTTTTGTGCACAATGCAAGACTTGTTTACCTTTAATTTCTTCTTAAAGTGTTGCATCACTTAGCTTCAAGATCATGAAACTTCCAATTGACTTTTTGAAGATTAGAAGCATTTGTTTTGTGAGATTGGGAATGGGTTTTCTTACAGATTTCTAAAGTTCAGCACACATGTGACACCACTGGTTCTGCACACCATCTTACAGTCACACTCTCCTCTGGTGTGTCTTATAATATAGTTATAATCCATAAAATGGTGTTCTGTAGACCATGAAGCCCGGAGCAGTTGGGGTTTATAATCACTCGATTACAGTGCACTTATTGAATTTTTGAAACGGTCTCTCTTTCTATGTTGCCTCATGCAGGTGGTTCTTTTCTTCCTCCGCCCTCTGTGAACTGCCAATGTCTTCTGCTGCATTCATTTGAATTGTAATGACGCCCGATGCTTCTGCTGATAGCAACTGCGTTTTCAGAAGTCCTTCAAGCCACTGATGAATACAAAAAAAATTGCTCATTGCTTCCGTTTTGTTGCCAAAACAAATGCGATCTGCCTGCCAGATGAAAAAACTAATAAAGAACAAAAAACTAATAACATCAGATGCAAAGCAGCTTGAAAAGATTTAACAATTTCCTCCTCTTGAAATTAAAGTCTCGTCTCCCCTCCTCCACGAAACACCTCATCAGTGCATGAATTAAATGTCTGTACGTCAAGCATGTATAGTAGTAGATATTTAGCAGCGTAGGTTATTAATGCGCCTGTCTTATAGCATTTCACTGAAAATTATATTTACATTCACTGTTTAGACGTGCCGAAAAAATCTCATTCAATGGTATTTGTTTGTCTTCTGCAGGTATGACTATATTGAGATCCACGATGGGAACTCGGAGACGGCCGACCTACTGGGGAAGCACTGCAGCAACATCGCTCCTGCACCAATCATATCGTCCGGACCCTCACTCCACATCAAGTTTGTCTCGGACTACGCCCACCAGGGGGCGGGCTTTTCACTGCGCTACGAAATCTTCAAAACCGGTACGTTTTTTGTTTTTTTTGTCTTTCACTTGTTTAAATAACATTCATTTTCGATACAGACAAGGTGACATTGAAATGTGGCTTGGAAAAGTTTCCCTTTTGCATAGTAATACTCTAAAGTCTATATTTTAATAATCCAAGAGGGATATTATCCCTGTGAATGACTCCAACTCATGGACAGACTTAAAGTCCCAATATAAACGTTTTTTTGCTTTTACTTTGGCAAAATGTAATGGCTGTAGAAAAATGACACCATGGTAGTTTATGTTGGATCCCTATAAGTCTTAACCTGACGTGCCAGAAGGTCTGTTACACAGAACTATCTGAGAAGGCGCCATTGGAAACTCGAAGAGGGCAGGCCATTTAAAAAATAAAAAATACTTGGCAGATAATTGGATGAACCTTCTGCCATTTAAACACTTGCTGAAGTCAGCTTGTAGACGAGCAAAGACATCTTCTCCATCGAGAAAAACCATCAGTATCGCTCTTTGCTCTTCTGTCAATGAAGAAACCCTCTTCCAGTTCTGATACAGCTGATGCTGTTGTAGCATCTACGCTAGCCTCATTAGGAGCAGACATTGTTATTTTTAATGAACAGTTGCCATCTCACACACACCTAAACCACTCCAGCTTCAAGGTAGTATGAGCCTCACTTTCACTTTGCAACTCTGCCTGCCACCGGTTACGATCTCCCAAGAGAATTAAGCCTATTGGTTGCATCAAACATTGCGCAACCAACACAGGAAGAGGCCAGCGTCCTTGTTTCCTCATAGCTATCGGTAGCTATGCCCAGTTACCAAAGTGTATCAATGTAAGCTCTTTGCCGTTACTATCCCCAGAAAACGGAAATGGCAGACTGTGGAACAACTGGAAGTCACTGTGGAGAACAAAATGCAGTGTGTCCAATGATGTTGCAGTTGCTAAGCTAAGGGACACCAAAAGTGGTATTAATATCTTTGCGAAAGCGGCGTCATCAAAAGTAAAACTTGGAAACTCTGGGTGTTGGGGGAGTTGAAAAGTTGTCTGTTTACACTTTCACAAAAGTGAACAGGATTTTATAAGCACCTTTTAAATTGAACCTTCACAAAAAGGCCATTAGTAACTGTTTTACAAGCTACTCATGGAGGACTCCACATGCTTCATTAGGTGGCCAGGGCTCGTTTATCTCACTGGTGTCATGGGAGACGGAGAGAAAGAGACGAGAGACACAGCAGAGGACCCTTGAGAGCCCTTTAGACTGTCCAGGCGAGACATCTCTCCCCTTCATGGCACTTTGTGTGTGTGTGTGTGTGTGTGTGTGTGTGTGTGTGTGTGTGTGTGTGTGTGTGTGTGTGTGTGTGTGGGCTTGACATCGCTCCCCTTCACGCTGCCATGGGTCAGCCAAAGTGAGACCAATTGAGATCAAGGGTGAGTGAGACAGAGGGGCGCATAGTGTCGGCCCCACAGCCATCTTGTCCCGTTCCCCCTGAAAGCATTCCACACATACCCTCTTAATTGAGTCCTGAGCCCTGTTCCCCTGAGACGCACACACACGGACACACAAGCACACACACACAAACACACACACACACACACACACACACACACAGAGGGCTGAGGTTACTAACACAACACGTGCGGTTGTCGGTGTTTCTCACTCTGGCACCAGTCTGTTGGGATTTTGTGTGTGTGTGTGTGTGTGTGTGTGTGTGTGTGTGTTTCTTTTGTGCTTGACACAGTCCACCTGATGGACTTGAAAACAACAAGGGTGTCAGTGTTCACACCCTCGCACCCGAGAGAGACATTTGTGAATCAATTAATTGATTTTAGACGTATGACATTCTCCAACATACCGTGAATAAAAGATGAAACAGTATTACGGCAGTTTCATGGGAAGCATTTAGATGAAGTTTCTACATTTACAGTATTTCGGTTCACAATAGTACACTACTGCTGTTTATAAAAAGAGTAAAACACGTTGTTAGAAACGAAGCAAACCATCTTAGATTTTCATTTTTTTTTTAAATGTGTTTTGAAAAATAAATAAATCAGCTTTTAACGCCCTGATTAAGGTTAGCTCGAGGTATAGACACAACAATGACTTGCCTAGATTTAAGGAGAGGTGGTTTGGGTTCAAATGTATACTTTATCTGAGGGAACAGACTTTGATAATTGTGGTCAATGTTAAAAAAAACTAAAAACACATTGATTATCGGTATTAAATTGAAAATGAACCGCGGTCGCCTGTGTTAAAAGTCCGCCATTTTGTTGAGCCGTCCACTTCTGCTAGAGGCCACTAGAGGTCTTTGTCACGTGAATGTGAACAAATGTTGTTTTGGGGCATGAGCCAAAACGACTCTATTTGGAGGGAATCCGACCTCGTTACCATCAAGTACATACAGACAGGATCTCAGGTTGTAAATTAGCATTTACTGGACTTCCTCTACTTTGTCTGTTTGTGTAACTTAGTGTTTGTATGTATGTGTGTATTTTTGTGCCCGGTGTTCCCTGGCAGTAATAATGGAGCCATTTGGAGCATTCAAGCTGTTGCCATACTGTTAACACGATCCTGTTATCCTGGAAGGTGCAGCAGAACGTCTGGTTATGTGGGTGACTAGGAATAATAGATGTGTGTGTGTGTGTGTGGTGTGTGTGTTATACTGTCTAGCCTCATGATGAACGCTCTACATATGGATCTGTGCTGTTCTGAAGTCAGATATTCTCTCCTCTGGTGTATTTCCACAGCTTCTGTCTGCTAGACACAAAGAACATTTGGGAAAAACAAGGAGAGAGGCAGTGAAACAGAAGCGTTTTCTAGCACATCTATCTTATATTTTTATATTGTCAAATTCCATTTTTACAGCTACAGTTTCCCCCTCTTTATTGTCTCTTAAATCGTTACTATAATAATCGTTACTGGAAGCCTTTTTTGGATCCGTCTCTCTTTTTTACTTGAGTGGGAACCTTTTCTTGGGACACGAAACAAACCCTTTGACAATTATTTCAAACAAAGCAAAAAAAATATTTTTCTGGTAGAATCCTTTACATTTAAAACAAGGAGTTCATTTTACGAGTGTTGATACTGGTTATGCTCTTCTCCTCTTGATCCCTCCCTCTGGCTGAAATCTTTTTTTGGGGGGGTCTCTGCCACAATCCATTGCTGTTACTGGGGTCTGTGTTTTGGAGTAATGAGATGGTGTGTGTGTGTGTGTGTGTGTGTGTGTGTGTGTGTGTGTGTGTGTGTGTGTGTGTGTGTGTGTGTGTGTGTGCTGGAGGAGATTGTACCCCATGCTCTGCGTGTCCTAATTACTGTACCCCTCAAAGATTAACCGTCTCGACGGACACACACGCGTGTGCAAATCTAGCATGAAAAACATTAACCTAAAACTCAGAAGCAGACATGTGCATTGTGTCTATTACACAGCCGACATTTGCAGAACAAATAAACAGCTTGTAAATATAATGCATTGGCACACACACGTGAAAAACAACTTCTGCATGCATAACAGACAAGCGAACTAAAAAAATACTTAAACTCAAAAACACATAGACATGCCAGACTTTTTGTTGTTTACAGCTCTGTCACTATGGGTACTGTAGTAAAATGTCAGCCAATAGGAGCTCAGCCGCCGGAATGGGGCGACCAATCAACGTTCACTGTCTAGGCCGTGCGCCCCCAGCTGTTATGGTGACCCAGAACTCTCCAGACACACACACACACACACACACATGCAGTGATGCCGGCTGGACGGTTACTCTCAGATGCAGGGCAGCTTGCATGTCTGCACGCAAACGTTAGCTCACCAACACGACCTCACGCCACCTATTTTCGTCACTTACGAGGACATTTCATCAACTGGCATTCACTCCCTGCACACTTATTTTAAGCGTAAAGATATGCTTCACCCTCAAAACGACCATTTGTGAATCGATAACGCACCCGGGGTTACCTTGAATTCTTCAAGAAACGTTGTTAAACAACGGCAAAACCTAAATTATACTTGGATTATACTGCATGAGTTGTGTGGTTTTGCTGTTAAACATTGCCTCCAATTATCTTTTTCTTTCACAATTCAAGTTAATGAGTAATTGGTGATTCATTTAAACAAATGGTCTTTTTGTGTGTGAAGTATTCCTTTAACTAAACCCACGTGATGCCTAACCCCAAGCCTGAAACCTAAACTTAACCAAAACAAACAAAATCTTCACCTTAAATATTAACAATTTACCTCGACAGCTTTGACCTAAATGAGAAATGAGTCCCCTCAGTGCAAACTGTGTGAACAGATTTCTGTGAGTAACTCTCACACACACTCACACACACTCCTCAGGCGGTGTAATGTGGAAGCTATCGTGACAATCCTTCCAATAACTGCTGTTGTTTACTTTCTACCAAATACCTTGAGGCACTTCCTCTCTGCCTCTGTCCGACTCCCCATCAACTCAGTTTATTACACAGTCTAACCAATCAGATTGCTTGCTCCTCCCTCCTTTTGGCTTTCATTGAGGAAAGTGGATCCAGATATGACCCAGTGAGGAGCGAAAGGTGCTCTGCGGTAGAGCTAACGTAAAACAAACAGCAGAGACTTCAAAATGCACAACAAACCTTAGCCTGCAATATAAATGGTATCATTTATGTGGTCTGCAGCATCTTGTGCCACATTTTCATACATCTTGACTAAAATCGTGGCTTAGCTTACATTTCCTATATTATTGGATATTTTGCACTATGCCATCTCATACTATGGGTATTTTATAATGGGAATAATGTGGCAGATGAATTTGGCAGATATTTCTAATGAAAAATATTTCTATAAATTTCTAAATATTAGAATACAACATACAGTGTTTGGGTCATGGCAGACAGAGAGTGTCAAACTCAGGAATACATCTGAAAATATTTCCCTGATTTACATCATCAAAGTAATGTTGTGCTAGACCTTTTCGCAAATGTCATTGAAATAGCTAAATGGGGTAGTTTTCTTGTGACAGTTTGCTTTCATGTGTCAGCGGTTATTTGGTTGAATAGGGAGTTTATTGTGGAGGGAGATCCCCGCTGTGATTCTGTGACAGAAGCTGAAATGTAACGTCGGAATAGTTTCAGCACCACAAGCGACTCAAAAGACACCGAGAGGGAATCGGACCAAACATTGGGAAAAACCAAGCTGTGGTTTTGAAGGATCTGTGGAGCTGTGTGTGGGCCTGCGGTGTGTGTGTGTGTGGGTGTGTGTCTGTGTGTGTGTGTGTGTGTGTGTGTGTGTGTGTGTGTTAACGCAAGGTGGAGGAAAGGGGGAATAATTGTGGGTTTGATCCGACTAATAGCCCATTGGTATGAAAGACAGCTTACGCAGCTTACCGCACACATTTATATAGGAAATAGACTAAATTGCATGCTCGCCGTACAAACACACACACACACACACACACACACACACACACACACACACACAGACACACACACACACACAGACTGACAGACCTTGTCCTGTCTCCCTGAAATCAGTGAGCCATAAGCACCACCGCCAGATCTACCCAGCAACACACACACACACACACACACACACACACACACACACACACACACACACACACACACACACACACACACACACACACACACACACACACACACACACACACACACACACACACACTTCCTCTAACCTTACCCCACAGTGAAACACGTGTTTCTTTCACAGTCATCCAATTCAAACAGATGGGAAGTGAGGAGAAAAGAATAGGAAATGAGACAGTGGGAGGGAAGGGAATGATGGAGCTGAGGAAGATGAAAAGATTTATAGGATGAGGGGAGAAAAAAGAACAGCAGGAGAGAAGAGTGTAAGAAAGGAGAGAAGTAGGGGATGCACAATTCAAAAAAATGGAAGGAGAAATGAATGAGGAGAGCAGTTGAGTGGAACGAAAGTCGTCATAGAAAAAAGACAGATGCACTTATATTTACTACACAAGAGAGTACAAACAGTTTTGAATAGTATTAAACAAATTTAAAATACGTTCATTGTGGGGCTTTAGTGTAATTTAAAAATAAAGAGGAGGGACAAGGTGGAGACAGGCGTTGCTCTGAGAGAGAATGAGGAGGGACAGAAAGAGAAAGGAGGGCACAAGTGTTTTTGCAATGTTCATGAACATGAAGTAATGAGAAGGGAAAAATTGCTGCAGGCAGCAGAACTGGTCAGGCGTTCACACACACACACACACACACACAAACACACACGCTCGCGCACACACACACACACTCACAGTCTCTCAGATCGACTGGCTCTGCAGGGGGTCCAGACACAAGGGGAACCCAGCGAGAGACAGTGTGTGTTTGCTTGTA
Source organism: Taurulus bubalis (assembly GCF_910589615.1). Lineage (NCBI taxonomy): Eukaryota > Metazoa > Chordata > Actinopteri > Perciformes > Cottidae > Taurulus > Taurulus bubalis. The sequence goes on along the minus strand of NC_136603.1, from coordinate 6,630,982 downwards.
TCTGAGATCATTGTGCGAGGGAGAAGGTCACGATTACGAGCAAATCAGAGTAGAAAGTGGGACAAAAAAACAAACAGACAAAAACAGATCTATCAAGACAAACAGACCATCTTCGTCACACTAAAAATAGACTGCAGGTTACAGTGGAAAATGTACGATCAGATAGATGTAAGGCATTCATATAGATGACGCAAACAACGTTGTGAAAATGTATTTTCTTTAATTGCAACTACACCACAAATCAACCAAAATTTGGCCATATTTCTCCAATTGAAGCTGCGACGAGGATCATTAACGTTTTGTTGATTGTGGCGGTCCCTGTGGACAAAAGCGGTCGTTGCCTCTCCAGCCATACGGCCTCCAGCAGCGTGTCGGTGCAGAGAGGCGCAGCTATGCTCCTTGGCCACAAGGGGAGCCGCTGCCGCCGGGCGCGGACCCCCCCTTCTGGTGTAACAAGGAGATCTCTGCCGGAACTTGCCAGTTTGTCGACCAAGTTCATTACTGACATCACGCAAAAGCACAATACATATAAATCGGAAGAAAATAAATATAAAAATCCTTAAAAGATCATTTCAGTCGCGTTTACGAGCTCAAAGCGAAAGCCGTATAGCAGCCGGATGCAGACGGCTGTATTCATTAAAATCATATGAGACAGATGACAACTGGGGCTTAAACATGTCTGATGTATACAGCTTGTCAGAAACTCCCATAACTGTACATGGACACACTCACATGTGTCTAAATGCACTTAGCGTGCCAGAAGACACACACACACACACACACACACACACACACACACGCACACACACTCACACACACACACACACTCTCTCTCTCTCTCTCTTAGTGTGTTCACTTTATCTTCATTTACTCATGCAAGCACTAGCACAATAGCAGACTGGAGAGAAATGGGTTCCTATAAGAAGCTTAGACAGTGTGTGTGTGCATGTGTGTGCGTGTGTGTGCGTGTGAGTGCGTCTGTCTGTCTGGGTGTTTGGTCATACATGGCTGGGTAGACTGGAATAATGGCCCAGTTGGTGTGACCACATCCACTCCATAATGTGTGTGTGTGTGTGTGTGTGTTTGTGTGTGTGCGTGTGTGTGTGTGTGTGTGTGTGTGTGTGAGTCAGTATTAATAGAGAGGGTATTACGGTCATTCAGAAATGAAGAGCCCCAGATTACCCCCCAGATCCCTGTGTGTGTGTGTGTGTGTGTGTGTGTGTGTGTGTGTGTGTGTGTGTGTGTGTGTGTGTGTGTGTGTGTGTGTGTGTGTGTGTGTACATATGATGATATCTAAAGCATCTCATAACTGAGAAAGCAACCACCCATGACGCTGTCAACAGATTCTACATCTGTCTTTCTCTCCTATTTCTCTGTCACTAACGCAGCTTCAATTGTCTCTGTGTGACTTTCGCTTTCTCTCCAAGCTGCGTTTGATTACTTGTTGTCTTTTTATTTGTTTCAGGAGCATACATGTAAACAGAGAATGTAGAGAGGACAGGCTTTTGAATGATACTAATTGCTAGCTTGGAAACACACCAGTTTTCAACACAATGAATTTAAATGAAGGATTTCATATTTTCTTTGGTTTCTTTGTCATGTACAGATATGCAATGTAGATAGCTTGGTAATATGTATGTTGATTTAGTCTAATATCAAGTCTATTTGATCATGTGGCGAGACAATACAATGGTGTGTATGTGTGTGTGTGTGCTTCACAACGAGTAACACTGGGGCCCGTTGTTACTACCTTTTAACACTGATTTGTTTTCATCAATATCTCTTTTGAGGTTGCTCCTGCATTTCCCCCAGGTTGCTTTTAGAGATGCAGCATCTTGAAAAAGTGCATTTTATTTACATGAGCAGATACATTTTCTCTTATGGACATCCAGACTTCGGCTTTCTGGCACTCAATCCTCTAAAGTGTTGCTCTCACGCTCTTACTCTGCTGTATCTTACTCTCTTTACACAGTGTAAATAAAATACTGTGTCACCGCTTTAAAAGCCTGCTTTACTCAAAATGCATGTTACGTTACGGATCCGCTGCATATCAATGAATCATATTCCCTACGTGGTCATTTTGAGGCTACATCCCTCTACCGACCTAATTGTGCCCTAAATGCATCTTCGACATGTTTTCCAACATTCACATTCGCTGCATTTAAAGTACATAATGTGGAGTCTGAGTTATTGTATCTGGTCAATGAAGCTGAATTATCTATACTGGGAGTAATGAAATTGTTTTGCAGGTATTCAATTCGAGAGCACAATGTGTCTGCCCTGGATAGTATCATCACTCTGAAGTATAATCTCAGTCTATGGTGTCACACTGCTTTAAATAAATGTTTTTCTTCTTCTTTAATGTCTCTTAACATCCATTTTGTGTCTGCTTCTTCTTCGTCACAGGCTCAGACTGTTCCCGTAACTTCACCAGTAACACGGGTCTCATCGAGTCCCCGGGCTTCCCCGACAAATACCCCCACAACCTGGAGTGCTCCTTCATCATCATCGTCCCCTCCAGCATGGATGTGACCCTCACCTTCCTCACCTTTGACCTGGAGAACGACCCCCTGGCTGGCGGAGAGGGGGACTGCAAGTACGACTGGCTGGAAGTGTGGGACGGGCTCCCGGGAGGTGAGGCATCGATCAACCAAGCGCGTTTAGAGATCATGATCGTGATGATGACCTCGATGAAGGTGTTACGCAATAATTCAGCCAATTCCCTTTAACAGAGCACATTTTAAATGGTGCGTATTCTGCCCTGCCTACATCATTATTGACTGAGGTGGAGTAGCAACTATTTTAGGAGCTATGCGTTGGATGAAAGCGAAGCTCACAGGCAGGATGTTGGCACCTGCTGTGGAGAAACAACAAAAAGTTTCAAGGGGAAAATAAAATAGGAGTTGCTGAGAGGAGGGAAAAAAGGGGGGCGGTGAGAGGAGGAACGGTAGAGGGCTAGGATATTTCTGGTCGAGCTCCTCGAAGGTCTGGAAGAGTTTAGAAGAACAAAACTAAGGCGCAAAGAACTTGGAGCTAGATCCAAGAGATGGAAGAGGTAGAGAGAAGAAGAGGAGCAGTGGAAGGGCAGGGAAAGGTCCTCCACTTGCTGGGAAGACTGGAACAAAGGAAGAAGTTGAGAGGAAGAAACGAAGGCCAGAAGAGCACTGTGAGCTGAGAGACATAGGAAGATCTGTGGAGTTCTGGAATAGAAGAGGATTTGTCTTGGAAAATACATCTTTTCTCCAATATTTTATACAATTCTATTCTAGGTTTTATCATAGATTTTGTTGTTGTTTGTTGTGTCCAAATGCCGTATTTAGTTTTACAAATTGAACAACTTGATAGGAGATATTTTTAAGGTATTTATTTAATTTATGTATGAATACAGGTATGAAAGGGTGAACAGCATTAGTAGCAAAGGAGAGTAAACAATGCAGATTCTCTTCTTATTAATAGCTTTGCTGTACATATACTGTATAGCCTAAAGAGGAAAGATAAGTCAGAGAGGAAACTAAGGCGGTTAAAGGAGAAAAGGAAAACGCCACAACATCTTTGCCACTTTTCAGGGGATTAAATAGAAGACAAGAGAGGTTAAGCAAAGTTGAAAGTCAAAAAAATAATAATGAAGATGACCAGAAAGGCAAAAACTGAGGTATGGAAAACAAAAAGAGAGGCTTATGCTCTGAGAGAGACTACAAGAAGGAAATCAGGATGAAAGGAAAGGAAGCAAAGTAAAATGAAGTGGGAGGAGGTTGAAAGGGAAGGAAATATCCAGGATGAGATTCAGAGGTGAAGGACTTTGTTTCAACCTCAGCCGGAAGAGAGGACAAGAAGAGAGACAACCGGGAAAAGAGCACGGCCATGTTTGTTTCTTACAAGGTTAAAATGTGTTGAAGTGGTGTTTTGTGTGTTTGTATTTTTTTTTTGTGTGTTAGTGTTTAATGAAGGGCCAACTCAAAGTATGCACTCCTTCCCATCCATCCTTAGTAAAGCATTGGTATCATTGTGTGTGTGTGTGTGTGTGTGTGTGTGTGTGTGTGTGTGTGTGTGTGTGTGTGTGTGTGTGTGTGTTACCACATATAGTTCTGTATATCTACCAGGGTCAGACAAGGAACGAATGTGCCTTCTGTCAATTTTAAAAGCTACTGAAATTAAATGCATAAACACAGAGGGAGGAAGAGAAATGAAACCATTTTTGCCTGAAAGCCAGAAATATGGGAGAAATATTTATGCAAACATGGGTCATTTATTTTTAGAGATCATCTCTGTGGATTTGAGATTTTCTTTTTTTCTTTTTTCCACATAAACCAAGACGAAAAGAGTTATTACCGTTATTTGCTCAAGAGCCCTGTTTCAAATATCCAACGATTCCAAAGGAGAAGGAAAAAAAATCAATAGCACTGATCGATTGTTGGCTATTTTCTTCTCCTTCCTCCTCCACAAGCCGCTTTGTGTGTGTACAGTATCTCTGTGTGTGCGAGAGAGAGAGAGAGAGAGAGAGAGGAGGGGGGGTAGCAGGATGAATCAACTATCTGTGCTTCCACACACACACACACACACACACACACAACAGGGCTCTAAATCACACTCATCTGTTTGTGTTGACATGTACAAGTTGTGGTATTAGAGAAGCGGACAGTAGGATTTACACACTCACACGTATAGTGCACATTGTAAAACCACGTCCAGTCCAGAGATAGAGGTGATGACATGAGAGGGTGGAGTGATGAGCAGATGTCAGCGGCTGCAGGAGTGATGAAGATAACGGCAGAAAGAAAAATAGTTTGTCGCGAAGGATAGGGAAAAACAAATGTGAGGATTAAGGGATACAACGATTGTTAAAGGAATGCAAAAAATATGAAATCATCTTGACAGCTGGATGCGTGAGATCATTGCAACGTCTTGTGTAACCAGCAAGTCCCAATATATATATATATATATATATATATATATATATATATATATATATATATATATATATATAATATGATGACATATTTCAGACATCCTTTTAACTGATGGCTAACCCAATACCTCTTGGTTGATCCACAGTGGGCCCTCTGATTGGTCGATACTGCGGGACCAGGGTGCCCCCTGAGATCCAATCATCTACTGGGATTCTCTCTCTGTCCTTCCACACTGACATGGCTGTGGCTAAAGACGGCTTCTCAGCTCGATACAACATGACGCACAAGGAAGTCAGTGAGAGTAAGTAACATAGTAGTGTGTTTTTATTATTATTATTATTTAATAAAAATAAAAAAAACTGCAAGAAGGTTGGTGTAAATCTCTTCCTCCTCCTCTTGTAGCATTCCACTGCAGTAATGCTTTCGGTCTGGAGTCGGGAAAGATCACAGATGACCAGATCACGGCCTCGTCGAGTTTCTACGATGAGCACTGGTTGCCACGGCAGGCCCGACTCAATTACCATGACAACGGATGGACGCCCAATGAAGACAGCAACAGGGAGTACATACAGGTAAGAGTTTACCTGGAGCCGTGCTGAAAGGCATTCGTAGATGGCCTTTATAACCCTGAATCAATGACTCACTTGAGCATATGAGCAGATATGAAAAAGTTTAACTGATCGCTTCATCTCTGTCAAACATGAGCACAATAACATAATAAGGAAACATTAGTTAAAGTGTCTGTTAACGCACATGAATGTTGATCAGATTTAGAATCAGAATCAGACTCACCTTTGTTGGCCAAAAGTGGTGAAAAAATAGATACATACGCAAATATTGTATAACTACGGTATACAAAAAGCACGAATGAAATACAAATACTGAAAAACTCAAATGATTTAGTAATCTATAGAAATGATTTCAAAGAGGCCAGATTGATTTGAGAACATCAAAAGCTTTTGTTTCATTAAAGTTTTGAGGCATTTCCCTTTTTGGCACAAATCCAACATCCCAGTCCTGAAAATGCAGAATCTTTCTCTAGAAAAAGTTGTCTCTGCTGTAACTATAAACAGATTCCACTCCTATTTTAATTGCATCTTCACTTTTTTCCCCTTTGCGTTGACATGTCACACATAATAACTCCAGCACAGCTATATTTGTGTCGGCGTATGCGAGTGTGTGGGAGCGAGAGCAAGCGAGCGAGTGAGTGGGAGGTGTAGTGATATGGAGGTTTAGCAGCTAGATGCCTGGGTAAGGCATTGTTTCCCGTATTTTATCACAGTGCCAACTTCCTGCCATCCCTGTGCCAAGTGTGAGTTATGAGGCTGTCTGGGTGAGAGGGGAAAGGGAGTGTGAGGTTTACTCACCCCTCAGACAGAAATGAATTCAAACCAGCCTGCGAGGCGCTCTTCGGTGAGACGCCTTCTATAAACAACAGATTATCTTGTTGGGTGTCACCTTCTCGTTGCCCTGCAAAGACTGCCCACGGCTTTTTGTTCTGCACTCATTGTCGACGCGCCTTTTTCAAATAGGTGTAATCTCATGCATGGTTTCCCTTTATTAAGCTATCAGTTTGAACCCGTCCTGTAACCCAATGTCAGACGCAGTCTCGTCCATTTCTCATGATTTTAAGAGCAAATGGTGACAGAAACTCATCGTCGTCTAAATGGTTTTTCAAAGTTTGCGCCAACTGGTGAGGATGCCAGCTGCTTGACTCTCAGTGTTCCTGACTGGAATCCTGCAGCACAGTCACACCACAGAGGAGCTCACAAAGAATAAGGCCTTCTTTAGCGCAGCTAAAATATTCCATCCTCTCTAAAGCCGGTGATTAGACGACCCAAGATGCGCTGCTTCCAAAAGAAGAAAAGGATCACAAGTTTGTTCAGTTAACAGCAGAGGAGCCAGTGAGGGATCCGTGTTTTGCTTAAAGAGACAAGAACCAGGCAAGCAGCTGTTCTGTTTGTTTGTAGACGCGGGGAAACAATCACAGATTGCCACACACTGATTTGTAATAGACGCGGCAGTTCTGATTGTCAGAGCTCTACTGAGGCCAAACTCTGGACCAGCAAACACAGGAAGAGACTGTGGCCAAGAGGCAGCATGAGGCCAAGGTCCCATCAGTCTCTTCCTTCCTGTTTCACCTCAGCTGCAGCTGACAGCTCACTCTCTCCGGCCCCCTCTCAAAATTAGCTGACATTTGCTCAACATGAATCGCTTGAAAGACTCCATCTTCCTTTCATGGAATTCCTTTTTTTCTTTCTTTTTTTTTGCATAACTGACGTTCAGATTGCCCGTATAAGCTCCTCAACCCATGAAAAGACCTCTGAGTCTGAATCATTGTTGGTGAAATCTCTGCGTAGAATTGGAAACACAAAGTTTCCACTTGTCCCATGTTGTCTCTCCGTCTCTCTCTGGTCACCGGTGTTGTGGACGGGTCGCCGCGTTCCACAGAGGCTCTCAGCTGTTCCACTGCGTTAATGCTTTGCAGAGAGCAAGACCCCTTATGTGTGTGTGTGTGTGTGCGCATAGGTATGTGTGTGTGCAACCTCCTGTCTTGACAAGCAGCTGTCATGAATGCCAACATGCCTCCTCTTCTTGCATCTAGCACCCCCCGGTCTCTTATAACTGAGCGTGTTCATGCGTGTCTGCGTGCGCGTGTTCGAGTGTGTGTTTGATGATGTGTGTGCCCATGCAGCTTAGGCATGTGTGTGTGTTGCTATGTTGGCTCACGAGCCACGTGTGTTGTTTAAATCTCTCTCCAGGGTACTTTCTCTGATGTGGCCTGCTGTGCTATTATTACGTTCTATTCTGCTATATTCTATTCCATTCTATTTTGTTTATTATTTTCCATTCTAATCTATTCTATCCCATTATATTCTATTCAATTTTGTTCTGTTCTATTCCATTCTTTCCTGGTCTATTCCATTCTATCCTAGTCTATTCCATTCTATCCTAGTCTATTCCATTCTATCCTAGTCTATTCCATTCTTTCCTGGTCTATTCCATTCTATCCTAGTCTATTCCATTCTATCCTAGTCTATTCCATTCTATCCTAGTCTATTCCATTCTATCCTAGTCTATTCCATTCTATCCTAGTCTATTCCATTCTATCCTAGTCTATTCCATTCGATCCTGGTCTATTCCATTCTATCCTAGTCTATTCCATTCTATCCTAGTCTATTCCATTCTATCCTAGTCTATTCCATTCTATCCTAGTCTATTCCATTCGATCCTGGTCTATTCCATTCTATCCTAGTCTATTCCATTCTATCCTAGTCTATTCCATTCTATCCTAGTCTATTCCATTCTATCCTAGTCTATTCCATTCGATTCCATTCTATCCTAGTCTATTCCATTCTAACCTTGTCTCTGCTATTCTATTCTATGTGATTCTGTTCTGTTCTATTCTATTCTATTCTGGGCTGGTCCAGTGAGGTGTGGTGCAGATTGATGATGTGAGTTCTGGTGGCTCCGTTATTCTAACAACTCTGTGATTGATGAGAAGCCTTCCCTGGGAAGGCTCACTTAGCATATGTATCTCTCTCTCTTTCTCCCTCCCTCTCCCTCTCTTTCTCACTCATTCGCTCACTCATTCTTTATTCTTCACCTCCGTCTATTCTCTCTCTCTCCTATTTCCCTTACTCCTCACCCCTTTTCTCCTCCACTCTCCTCGGTTCCGGACCATCGATTAGTTGTCTTGGTGGAACTCTGCCTGGCCCTAAGTGTGTGTGTGTGTGTGTGTGTGTGTGTGTGTGTGTGTGTGTGTGTGTGTGTGTGTGTGTGTGTGTGTGTGTGTGTGTGTGTGTGTGTGTATTGGAAGTAATCTAAAACACCTGTCCCTCTGACAGATAACAAACGCAGCATTTTACCTCCCCCGGTGTTTTGTACTACTGTATATCCCAGTGGGATGCACACACACACACACACACACACACACACACACACACACACACACACACACACACACACACACACACACACACAAGTTCTTATTAATCTACAGGTGTCAACAGCTCCGTTGGTGGGGAATAAATGTCGTAGCCTACAGTAGAACCTTTCTCATCTTCGGCTCTTTATTTGTCTGCAGCCTCTCTTCTTGTTCTGTGCAGTAGAGGCTTGCATCCTAACGTAGCAGAAAACACAACTTGTGAAAAGTGAGGGTTTAAACCGTTGCAGATGTGCTATGTTCCTGGTAACTGTACCTTCTGAACGTGTGTAATTCATTGAACGATTCGCATGATTTAATACGGAAATGTATTCCTCATTATTCGTGTGAATGTTCAGCAACGCCTGTCAATCTCTGCTCGTTACTTACATACAGTCTTTTCTAAATAAACTACCGTCTTTACAGGAAACAACTTAGTTTAGGAAGATTGTGGTTTGGGTTCAAATAACTATGGAATAAACTTAATAAATACACTTAAATAAATCAATGTTGACTTCCAGTTCCACACAATAGCGGCCTCTTATAGCGACGGACAGCGTATGAAAACAGCCTGAACTATTATAACTAACGAAATCATGTTGGACCCCAGATGTAAGTACAAAATATAAATATAAAAGTCCTCATTAGTCGTGTTAAAACATATCAACCAAACAATATAATGTCTTTTTTTTCTCTCTTTACAATTTTAGAGAGTAAAGGGAATACAAATATGTCTTTTGTTACTTTCAATTGCTTTATAGAGCTACATTGTTCTGCTTGATCTGCTCATTTTGGGCACCGTGGAGCAAAACAAATGCACTACTTGAGGGACCTTGAAATGAAGCCTGCATTCAGTGCACAATGATGTCTATGTATAATGCAACACTGCTCGCAGCATGCCAGACACGTAGCGTAGCATCCACAATCAGGATGGGGAGGTGATTATGGCTATTGTATGGGAGGAAATTAAAATGAGGCCCAGGTCATTACTATCGATCTGCGAGAGAGAGAGAGGAACGTAGAGCGGTGAAGGTGAGAGATGGGAGCTGATTAGTTCAGGTGTATATTTATGTGTTTGTGTCTATCTTTAACCAATTTAATGTTGTAAGAGTTTCAGCAGGACGAGCGTTTTGTCAATTGTATAACATTAGATTTTGTGGTTGGAGAATGTGGTTGGGACTTCAGTTCATTATTAGTTCTCGGCTTGTTTGCCTCCTTTAATATTTCATTCATGTTGTTTTTTTTCCAACAGGTGGACCTCCATACTTTAAAGGTACTTACAGGCATCGCCACCCAGGGCGCCGTTTCAAAGGAAACTCAAAAGGCTTACCATGTCACCACCTTCAAGCTGGAGGTCAGCACCAACGGAGAGGACTGGATGGTCTACAGACATGGCAAAAACCATAAGGTAGGCACAAATACCCACACAAGCACATGCACCAACACACGTATTCCTGAACCGCAAGGTAGTAGTTAGGTGACACACTCGCCCGGACAAGCACACTCGTGGAAGAGGCAGAGCAACATATGAAATGGAATATACGCAGCAACACTTGACCACAAGCCCCAAATCCAACCGGTGTCTGCAATTACAGCTGTTCCACCATCCGCTCAGTTGGCTTCATCGAAGGGTTTACGACCGAGCCAGAATCAGCACACGTCTCCGGGCTCCTAGCGATAGCTGACATCATCGAATGCAGCGAAACTCACAGTAGACTGCGCAGTCTGCTTTTCTCATCGCATCTGGTTCCCGTTACTCACTGGTCAGAGTTCTGCCGCATGCCGACCTGGTTGGACAGGTTTCTAAGCCGTTTCTCTCAGTGGTGTTAAAGCATGATGAATCATCGGTCGGTGTGCTGCAATCTGTGGTAGAAATGAAGCAGACGGCACCGAGGGTCTTTAAAATGGTTGCAACTGCAATTAAAGTAGAGGAGCGTTCCAGTGGTTGTGGCTGTTTTTTCCATCAGGGCATTTCTCCCATTGCTATAGCGGTCACACATGTTTGTCCTGCGGGCTAACGCCACGTCTAGCTCTGTGCTATAAACCCACTAATACATGCACATACACTCACAGATGCAGACGTGCAGTACAGTGCAAACGCTTCTTCTGCTTGGAGAAGGAAACAGGAGATTCAGTCTCACCATCTGGGGTTCCTCTGTGCACTGCAGAGTCCATAAGGCTTATCGATGAAGCTCACTCCCAGAGAAATGATTGATGAATAAAATACAATGGAGAAAGGCAGCCTGGGAGAAAATAAATACATGTATTAAGGAATGATAGAAGAATGAGGACAAGGAGGTGAGCGTAAAGGACGTTTATTTTGTAATCAAGTTTAGAGTTAAGAAGCTTCATCAACGGTTGAAGTTAAACAGAAAAAAATTATGAGTCAGTTGTGTTGACAAATAGCGATTTTTGGCTGACACCAGGCTATTTACCAATAACAATACATCACTATTATTACAGTTGATAATATTAACGATGATGTTTTGAGGTCAGATGTTAGTGTCGCCTACCCACAATCCCTCCTGATTCGCCGGTAACCCTGGAAAGCTGCGTTGAGGGCGGAATGCCTATGAGAGGCACAGTGTGTGGAGGAGGAGGGGTTAAGAATAAATCAGCAGCAGTTTCTGGTTGAATATCCCTCGTACACACACACACACACACACACACACACACAATATGCACATCCTCAAACCCCAACGGGTAACGGCCTATTGAGCCCCCCTGGTGAGACAGTCTGTGTAATCTGATGGTTCAGCTCAGGGTCCTCCGTTGTTTCATTTGATCCTCTGCTGTGAAGCATGATCTCATCCGTACGATATGGATATTAACCCAATACAGTACATGGCTGTCATTCTTCTATGTTGTTCTATTCTGTACACACAACATCTATTGCATGTCTTTCCGTCCAGGGAGAAGGATCCCTCCATTGTTGCTCTTCCTCTCCATATAGAGGGTCTAAAGATATTTTGTATTTGTTGTATTGGGTTATGTAAAAATCAACATGAATACGGGCTTGCAATTTGGTATGCATTCATGTTTCAATGTTTCCTCCGTCCTGAGACGGAGAGATGAAAGAGGAAGCTGAGAAAAAGATCGAGCAGACAGAGCTGGAAAAAAAGACAAAGAGCGGGATGGTCATTCCTGTGATGATGAAACGATGGCGTCAGCATCTTGAGGCCAAATGTCAGCTGACATACCTCAGGCGGCCAATCGGCAACTGCCTTGTCTCCTCAACTGTCTTCCTTTTATGTTAGAAAGACATATAAATAACTCAACGGCCCGTGGACAAGAAGAGTGTTTTATGGCTTGGATGTGTAAAATGCTGTGTTTGCATTCACAAGATAATCCAAAGTGAAAAAGTTGTTTTAGAATTGAGACCAGATCAGGGATCAATTCAGGGATCAGCTAGACGCATGTACAGTAATGTAAATGTCCACAAATGCCACACAGCATGATTTATTTATGACTTTATTTCCAGATACGGTAGCTTTTCCACCAATGCAAGAGATATACAGAAGTGTCCCAACTCTGTGAACCGGCTCTGAACTCTTCATTTATCCATTCATCTCTCATCTGACATTTTCACTCACTCACCTCTTCACTAGTTCTCTCAAAAATCTGTCATCCATCAAATCCTCCCTCCTTGTCCTCACACTTGCTCCCTTCACATCTTCATTCACCGTATCCCTCCACTCTTGCACTCCTTTCCATCCCTCTTCTTTCCCCTCCCTCGGCACTCCATCACTCCCTCACTCCCTCCCCCCATATGTTTCTGAGAAAGTCATCATGAGGCAGACAGGCAGGTTTAATGCAGCTCGAACACATTTGTATGCTTGACTTCAGCTCTGGTTTGGTGTGTGTGTGTGTGTGTGTGTGTGTGTGTGTGTTTGTGGGTGGGTGGGTTAATCTGGAATAATTATTACATGTGTGTTTTATGTGCAACAGTCCTGAAAGTTGGTCAGAAATGAATGGTAGCCACATGGATATTGGGAAAAGAAAATTAGCAGAGCATACTGTCTGTGCTCATGCAAACACACACTAGGAGACACACACGCTTGCTTGTTGTAAGTTAACGGTTGCCTCGGATGAGTAACTCTTAAACACAACAGCCACTGTGCACACGGAGACACGCACACGGGTTCTTCCAAACATCTGGGAGCCAGCCCATGTCACACAACCTCACAATGATTTGTGTGATCTGTAATGTATTTGATAATGCCGTTAAAGGCATATTGTGAACCAGATGGGAAATATGTTAAAGTGCAGGGACTTTTTGGAGAGGAGAAGTAATATTCACACCGCATTTGTTCCCATTGTCCTGACATAGTACTCACAAATGACAGGTACGTGCACTAGAGAAAGAGAAAGAGGAGAAAGAAGCAGAGAGAAAGTATAAGACACAAGGGGAATGCCAGACGAATGTGATTATAGTAGAATCATCATTGCAGAACCAGTATGCGATTCTTAGCCAATTTGTATTTTATGTTTTTTTCTTCATATTTTCTTTGTCTTTTCATCCAGAAATGTTTCTGTATTCCTCTGGTCCTGTTTTTAATTAGAAGCTGCCATTTTTCATATTCCCTCTCGGTGATCAGGTCATGTCAGATAATGTTTTACTGCTCATGGGAAATATCATGAGAGCACCAACACGGGAGTATGATACAGAAACAGAAAGAAAAAATGATTATCGGTATAACTTTAACTATCCTATGATTCACTGCGCAAAATTGGCCGTGGGCCTGCTTATGGGAGGTTGGGAAAGCAGCAATTTTCTCTGACCTGAGGTCTCAAGTGTAGACATGATGTTGTCTTAGTTTGACTCTTCGTCTCGTGGAGTCGGAGACCTTCTGCCGGTAGAGGTACATTTAAGCACGACGTGGTACAAATGTCATTACGCAGCCCTCCTGAATTGCTGCAGGCAGCGCTGTCTGTGGCCATTACAACACTGGACCTCTGCCAAGACCAAAACCTCTTATTCCCACCTTAATCTGTGGGAGAGAGGATGGATGGAGAGAGAGGAGGGATAAAGGTGGGAAACGTGGGTGGGATCCGAGGAAGGGAGAGGAATCGTGATGAGAGGAAAGTGTCGTAAATTTGAAGAAATTAAGAAAGAAAACATAAGCAAAAGGTCAACCAGTCAAGCAGTGAACTGATAGAGAGGAGAGAAACTGAGCTGTGCAGACGGAGGACGAGAGGTGGAAACCGAAGGGAGAAAAGCGAGGTTCATAGGGGAGCAAGTGAGTGAAGGAAAAGAGGCAGAGGGGGAGAGAAGAAGTGTTCACTTGGGAGCCTCGGAGCAGAAGAAGGATGGATGGACGGATGAACGGAGGCATGGAGGAGAGGAGGAGTAATGAGAATAACAGACAAGGGTGTTGACCACAAATCCCTCTGGATAGATCAGAGGTCTCAGCAACACAGCCTGTGAGGATGTCAGGAGAGGGGAAATTAAATAAAACGACAGAGTAGTGGGAGGAGGAAGGTGGAGGGGGGGGGGTGGGGGGGTGAGGAAAAAGGCACGAGGGAGGGCGAGGTCAAAGGGTAGAGCGAGGAAAGAGTTTGTGACAAATGAAGAAAGAAAAGCTGAGAGGGAAAAGAGAGAAACGGGGCAATGGGGGATATTATAAGGGCGGCATGTGTCGTTTGGTGACTTAACTCTGTCACACACACACACACACACACACACACACACACACACACACACACACACACACACACACACATACCAGGATTTAGCTGTCAAACACAGGTTACCTCCCTGAAGTCTGTGTGTGTATTTGTCCTTGTGTGATGAAATGAGAGGAGATGGGGGGTGTTTTACTATTTTATAACTCTATCCACACACATAACACACATGCACACACACACACACACACACACACACGCACACACACACACGCACACGTAGCACGGACATTTGAATAATTCAGCGTGTCTGTGCTGGTCCTCACTGGCTGACTGACTGGCCCTGCGGGCTCATGACACAGCCAGCCCCCCCCCCCCCCCCCCCCCCCCCCCCCCCCCCCCCCCCCCCCCCCCCCCCCCCCCCACACACACACACACACACACACCTGTTCTTTTCTTTCCCGTGAGGTGAACATATTCCTCTGCTCTTTTTCTATACTGTCTATACTGTCTATACGCGTTTGGGTCGTCAACTTTTGACTATAAACCAGACGCAGCCACACAATATGTGTCCTGCTGTCCTGCACACTATTGTTATTCAGCAGAGTAGGTTTGTGTAAATGAAGGAGAAAATGGTATTCACTCCATGTCCATCGCCTTTGACCTTCACTGAGAGATGAAAGTACCATTTGAATCGGGAAGATTTATCTCGCTTTGCATTGTTTTTTAAGTGTTGGTCTGAAGCA